>NC_139347.1:23265827-23340827 GCF_055883805.1 Amblyomma maculatum | reverse complement strand
TTGGATGTGGTGAGAGCGAGGAAATGTGAAACAGGAACGGTGTGGCGACTAGAGGAATCCGCAGGGAGGATACTCAGAAGGGCGAGAGCAAGTAAAGGGAGGGAGTGCACATGAAGTGTGACAACACCAGTGTGAGGAAAGCAGCGGTAAAAGAGGGAAAGGTGGAAGTGTACGGTGGAAAGTGGAAGAGGGCAGGCGTCGGGCGTTTTGAGCGAAAAATAACGAGCAATCTTTCTGGCATGTGTAAGTTGGCAGGTTATACGCGGATAGCAGGGATGAAACTAGTATATACGGCTGCGTAATTTGGCAAGTGTCAAATGAGTAGGTAAGACGGGATTCGAACCCGTCAGCCTTGAGTCCACAGTCAGACATCGAACACCCCCAGTCCACGTAGAGATGTTCGGGCGGCTAGAGTTTGACGTAGTATGGTAACCTATGCTTGGAAGCAATAGTGTTTGAGAAGATGTGTGTGAAATTAATGCAGATGCAAAATACTTGGGAGACGCTTAGGCACTGCCTAAGATTTGAGGCGATAGTATGCGTGTTTTTTCCGACAAAGGCGCAGCATCTGTTTCACTTCTCGGTGGACACATACGCTTATAATTAGCACATGCCAATGGAAGTACTTACATATGTCGTTGGTCAGAATCCCGTACATCGCAAACTCAGCCTTCAACTTGGCTGGCAGATGGATGTTAAATGGGAAACGCAATGGTATGACACCACGCTTTAATATTGAACAAAAAACGGTTGCATCACAATTTTAACACGAATACACGCGTATTTTTTTTTTTTTTCAAACACGTTTTCCTTAATTCTTGGTTAAGCTGATAGCGACGGTGAGGCCTTTTGAGCCAAACAAACTGTAACATACGTTGAAAAACTGTTCGATGTATTGCATTTTCTATACGCTAGACCACACATGCTCATACCTTACAACTTTCCCATTAAGGTGTTGTTATTATTGACTTGCGCACCGTATGCACATATACGTTGCATGATTTTAGAGATGTTCCATTCTAATGGAGAAGCGCTACTTTAAGCGTGCTTTCACAATTTTGCCTTCATTTTTGTCGTCGTGGTCTTTCTCTGCGCATTTATGCTGATGTTGATGTGTATGTATATTGAGAGCTGCCATTTCACCTTGGTCTGATCGCTCTTCTTCGCCAGTGGTGGTGGTGCTGGCAGTTGTGGCTTATTAAAGAATTATAATCAAGAAGGACGGCGAATAATGTTGCCGGCCGCGGCCAAGTGGCGTTTCATATGTTAAGCACCCGAGCAGCGGCCGGCAGGAAAGGAAAGGGACAGAGAGTGGATAGTAAGCAGAACTGTAGAGGGGAGTGACAGCAATAAAGGACAGGAGGAGCTTGGTACATTATTTACAAAATACAAAACTTGAATGAGTTCGCATCGCTAGCGCAAGTGTCGAAGCAGTTTCCAAACAACAACTGAGCGAGCGGCCACTGCAATTATTTGCACAATAGTCCATTACACAATCCGACCGAACTGCCCAGAGCATACCAACGCATTACTACACTGCGAAGTTCATTTTAAGCATCTATGGCTTCCTAATAATATACCGATTTTTTTTTTTTTTTTTGCTTTTGTGCTGTTTATTCTTACTTTTAGCCACATCTTTTGCTCCAATAAAAGGTTCTCTCTTTTTGGGCCTTTTGTTTATTTATGGATTTTGCTTTCCAGTGACTTTTCCTTAATTTAGTATGTTTTTCAGCATTTGCATTCTAAATCATGACTTTTGTCTCGTGTTTTCTGTGGTTTTTTTTTTTGTTCTTGTTTCCTTTTTATTTTTCCGTGTCAGCTTGATGGCACTCAGCCAGACAATGAACCGTGTTTTCTCTCTCTTTCCCTGCAACCATGATCCATATCGTCGTGTAATCTCCGTAATGTTCTTTGCGTGTGTACTTCCTCATCATTCAGTTAGGGCACGATTAGGGCAGAGTTGCTGCGGCTGACACTGAGCGCCAAGCGCGTCTTCTTCCCCCGGGCTTTAGACATTGCCACTTTGCAATTTTAACTCGTATTGCTCGCACACACATCAAGACCAGTATGACCATATTGGTTAGGGAGTTCGTATGCGCAAAACGCAAGCGCCACTTGGCTCTTATATATGGTAAAATAGCATGTACCCAAACACCTGGTTAGGGTCGGAAAAACTGGCGTCGCCCGAAGAAGCTGTGCTGTGCCAGCCACCATAACTCTGTCTCGCGTTTGCAGCGTACGTAACCTACTATTTGCCTCAAGAAAGCTACACCATACAATTTTAGCAAAAAAAAAAAAAAAAAAAAAATACCGATAATTCAAAGTTTGCTTCAGGACTTGCACACCTGCAAGACTGAAAGTGTGCTACATGTTCGGTTGCATTGGAAATACGACGCTGTAGGAAGCACGCTGTAATAAATATAGGCGCCATGCTACTAAATTGTGCGGTATGCGTCGTCTCCAATATTTAATACTGCTTTTTTCTCATGATGAGACAAAAAATCGCGAAAATAAAAATAAATTGAGACATTTACAATGTGAATCAACCTGCGGTATAAACGTTAGCAAAAAGGGACTGGAAAACTGATGACTCAAAAGCAAGGGGGGGGGGGGGGGGGGGGGACGTGTAAGGACACAAGCTCAGGGGAAAAAAAAAATATATTGTTCACTCGAAAGGTCGATAAAATTTGTATTTAAAGATTGCTGTGATTGTAGATAATATCATGAAGTTTCGCAAATTTGAGAAATATAAGGAAAACGCGCGCACGCACACACTAACTTGCATTTACACATACACGCGCGAACGCCCTTAGCAACCCCCCCCCCCCCCCCACACACACACACACATACACACACACACGGCCCTGACCGAGATGCGGCCAGAGCCCCTTTTTCTAAACCTCATTCCACTGCACCGCATCTCCTTGCTTCTCTGGTGTGTTTTGCCCTCCTTGTATGAAAAGAAAAAAATTCTCTAACCTTGGCTTCCCTGTTCTAAAGGGCTAACCTTCGAACGATCCGTCTATTCTGCATGGACGTATGCTGCCGGGCGCTCCACCCCGGCAGCTTGTGAATTCTGTCGCGCGCGCGCGGTCTGTCTGCGACGGGACGCTACGAGCGCGCGGCTATGTATGTATATGTAGCCTTAAGACTATCTCGTAGATAACTGCAGCGGTCGCTCGCGCGCAGTCATTTGTGGATAGCGCTTGGAGACTTGCGCGCGAGCGATGTTAACTCGTTCACTTTTTTGTATTTTGAATTAACGTACAAAGGTCCCCCGTCCTTTCTTGCTATCGCTCTCATGTGTACTTGTCCTCGCTATCTTTTCCCTACCCCTTTTCTTCCCCGCCGGACGCAGCTCGAGGGCTTCAGATTTTAGAAGGCAGTTACCGCGGCCGGCAACATTTTTTCCCTTAATTTTTAATCCTTCAATAAACCTCTACCACCACCAACACGCGTCCTCTCCCACAGCCATCCTTGTCTACGCAGTGGGTATTCTCCAGTATGGTCTTCTCGCCGTCACCAACTCTTTATTTGGCATTGTCTGTTTTGTGACACTTGCAGAGACGCCGCGCTTCTCTCGCTGTAAAGGAACAGTCATGGCTTGCCAGACGCCATGAACTTTTTTTAAGTCGCCCTTCCGATAAGACAAAAAGGAAGCGGAAAGGGGGGGGGGGGGGGGGGGGGGGCTTCTAAGTGCTGATAACAAGGAAGCAGATTGCCGACTTCTCTGAAAGCCCCTGAGGGCCCCTCATTGCCTTAATAAGTGGTTCTGTGCGTCACCTAGTAGTAGGTACTCACAAAAGAACAAGAACGGACTTCAAGGGAATGGGTACTCGTTTTACTTAGCATATGTGCATCCCTGGGCAGAATGGCCCTGTAAAACGAAAAAAAAAAAAAAAACTGCGCGCGTTCTCCAGACATTGGTTGCCGCCATGCGCCGAGGCAAAAGTAACCTGTACTGGTTTTCAGGAGAGCTTAACCTTCGCGAATAGGAATTTTGACTGTCATGCCCGCGACGTCTGCAGCTGCAAAGATACCATGCAGAGACGTCTCCTTCCCTACAGCCCCCAGACTTCCTTTCAAAGAACCTAGGCTCGAGGGCTTTTGAACGGCCGGACATTGACCGTGAAAAAAATTCTTGAACGTACCTGCTCCTTCTTTTCGGCACATCCCACCTTCACCGAAATGAGTCTCCTAAAAGCGACAGCCATATCCAGCCCCCTGAGATATGAGTCGTGTATTTTGTTGTTGTTGTTGCCTCCGAAGGGAAGACACATACCCACCGTACACTGCAGGTGCAGATAGTCGTTGTTTCCCCCCCCCCCCCCCCCCCCTTTTTTTTCCAAACTCTGCCTATTGTAACTCGTGTCCCCTCCCCTGCACCTCGACCTCTCCCTGTAGAACACGAAACCGGATGCTGGTCAGGTTAACCTCTTTCCACTGCCTTCTTCCTCTCTGTCTCCCGACAGGGAGCAGTCGACGACCTTCGCGGCATATCCGTACCGTTTGAGCTCCAGAGCAGTGTACGCCGGTAAGCGAAGATTTCCTTCCTTGGTTTTATTGCTAGCTTTGAGCGCTCTTTGTTTTCTCGTCGATGTTGACGCTCATAACACATGCTGTAGTGTTAAAACGGTTCTTGAGATCAGCAATTGCTACCCTTCCCTCTGCGTACAGATTACAGGGAGCCTTAGCCTTCTCGATTTAGTCACAGGTGTAATTTTTGTCTTACTCCCGCTAACCTTTTGGCGCATATTCTTGTTTTGTATTTGCCATCAGTTACCTGCGCCATCGCAATCGGAATAAGGATTTCAGGAAGTGCGACCATGTTGTTACAGATTCAGCGCAAAGTCGGGCAGGCAGAATGAGATGTTCGCGTCCCATAGACGTATTAGTGTCTTAGGCTGAATTAAATTGCGTTCATTGACAATTACCCATGGCTGTTTCTTTTGATGCATGACTTTGGCAACGCCAGATTATTTATTTATTTATTTATTTATTTATTTATTTATTTATTTATTTATTTATTTATTTATTTATTTATTTATTTATTTATTTATTTATTTATTTATTTATTTCATGTAGAAAGCAAACTGACGTTCGGAACATAGTCGATCGCACTTTTGTCTAGCGCGCAAGTGCTTTTCTGCTCAGGAAATAAAATTGTGTTACGGGGCAGGCACGGAGTTATACTACTAACAGTCGCTCTCTAGCACCCGCAAAAGCACGCGAACCGCGCAAAGAGAAGTACATTGCCCCTTACAAAGCAAGTGCTTAAACTTTTGAATGAATTCGTTGCGTGCGCTCTAGACCAATGTGATCAACTCAGTGCACCTGAAATTAATCATAATTCTTATATGAATAGCAAGACAAAAAAAAAATGAGTTTAGTTATTCTGCAGGCGCTGTCGGAAGCGGTGATGAAAAAGAAAATGTCGAGAGATGGGAATCTAAATTTATACTTGCATAAAATACGGATGAATGATCTTTAGAAGCCCTGCTCTGGTTTGCTTTCCCTATTGGTTAGCGCATTTCTTTTATACCAGCATTCTACGCGGGATGAGCCGCAGCTACCGGGCAGTCTTATGAGTCGCCGCCCACGGTCAAAGCGCGAAAGAGAGAGAGGAAAAAAGAGCCGGAAAACAAAGTACTACCGTCCAAAATATTTGAGTACATAAAAATAAACTAACAGCTGCGGAAGAAGCAAGCTACTTAGTGGAAACATCTACCCTGCTAATAAGTAAAAGCGTTATCTCCCCTGACGTCGAGCGGTCTCAAAAACGATGCCGTGCCAGCAAGTACGCAGATACTCCAGTCGTCCGCCGCACTCGTCCAGGTAGCCGACAGATGTAATGACGTTCCCAGCTCAAAGTAGCCGGAGGCAAATTAGCAACAAGGCGGTATTGCAATAGCTTCTGCGCTGACGACCAGGAGTGCCTATCTTTTCTTTTTTCTTTGAATTGCAAATAACCCTCTCCCTTCGAATTTCCTTTCACCGTCAGTTCCTCTATCCTTCACCCTCATGTCCGCGAGACCGCCGTGATACGGCTTACGGGTCGGAAATTATGAGCCCGCCTTGACGGAAAAGCTATATAAGCACTCGCGCGCAACGCAGGCCAAAAAAAACAAGCGTCAACTGAGCAGCAAGGGCGTCTCCGAACCGCGATGGCCACAACGACGACAGCCGACGGCGAGGAGTCGTCCTTTCTGCCGAGAGACCCGCGGACTGCGCATTGGATCTTCCCGGGCAACAAGCAGCTCATCACACTGCTGCTCGTCGGATACATCTACGTCGTCAAATATGCCGGGCCGCGGTTCATGAAAAACCGCAAGCCGTACGATGGCATCAAGCCCCTCATCGCGCTCTACAACCTCTTCATGGTGATGTGCAGTGTGTACTTTGTTGCGGCCTACGTGTCTGTCGCGTACATTCGGAATCGCTACAGCCTGCTCTGCCAAGGGATTGACTTCAAAGCCAGGGACGAGGGTACGATGGAGCTGCTGAACCTGTGCTGGTGGTACGTCATGCTGAGGATAGCCGACTTCCTGGATACTCTGTTCTTCGTGCTACGCAAAAAAGATTCGCACGTGTCCTTCCTGCACGTCGTTCATCACACCCTGGTCGTTTTCAACGGCTGGTTCGGACTCACCTACGGACCGGACGGTCAGGCGGCGATAGTGGTGGTCATCAACGGCTCCGTGCACGTGATCATGTACACTTACTACTTCCTCAGTCTCCTGGGACCCGCTGTCCAAAAGCATCTGTGGTGGAAGCGCTATATCACTCAGATTCAGCTGACACAGTTTGTCATACTATTCCTGCATGCCTGGCTGCCGCTTTTCATGAACTGCGGGTACCCGAGGTCGCATACGTACATCACGCTGTCACAGACTGTATTTTTCTTCAGCCTGTTTATGCACTTCTACATAAATAGCTACCGGAACAAGCAGAGAAGACTTAGTACCAAGGGTGGCATTAACGGCAAAGTACAGTAAACAAGATCTCTCGAACACGCAAATGTTTGCGTGTAAAGTCCTTTTTTATGTCTCCTGAATTCCTGTTTTGGCTATTACAATTGATTTAACGCCCCATATATGTGTCATTAGCTACTGTACATTCGCTGGTCCTCTGGCGAATATCGTTATCAGTACAAACATCATAACAAAGCCGAAATCACCCGAGCAACATTTGTTGCTCTTGTTTCGTTACCGTGAAAGCAATGCAGTTCGGTTTTACTTCTTTCTTCTCGGACGCACTTTCAGCTCTACGTTGTTTTCCAGTAATTCGAGCAAAACAACGGATTAAAGTATTGTTCGAGTTGAAGTCTACATTTAAGCCAACCGGCGCCCAACCTATCGTCATGCCATCTGATGCCGACTTCTGAAGTTAAATACTTTTGCTGTCTGTGTATCACTGCGTCCGCTTTTATCCGTTGATATGTTTTTGCTTCGAAGAGAAGCATGTTTAGTAACAAAAAGAAAAAAAAAATAACTACGGCATATCAACAGCCATTTTTAATAGGCAGCGTCACTTTGCAGCTGTAGACACGACTGTACACTCCTCAGTTTCTTTTTTCATGCTTCTCTGGAAAATGTGCCAAAGAGAGCGATTTGTTAAAAAAAAAAGTGATTGATAATAAATGTTTTAAGCCAGTACAATTGCATCACGCAACTGTCCTTCCATTGGTGGCCCAGTGAAGACAAGAGCTTTGCTTAGAGGCACTGGAAGAGGGTCCTGAATAGGGTGCCTCGATGCGCGTGCCCTCGCGCGCATCCAGGCACCTATAGTCCTGAAGAGTGATTTTCATGTGGGATGACCGCGCTCACAAGTAAGTGTTTCTTTTCGTTGTGCGCCATAGCTGCAGAGAGAATATGCGGCGCCACATGCATGCAGACCTGCTTGGAACGGACCTTCTTGATGCATGCTTGCGCGTACTTCGCATCAGATTCGGTAACGAAAATGCAACGCAAGCGTTAAAAAAAGGAACTATTGTTTTGCTTCAGTGCACGTAATGATAAAGATCAGAATCAGAAGCATCTTTATCTTCTGCATGAACATTATGCATAAAGTAATATCCTGGATGAGGTCTCGTAGTCAAGGACTGAATTGAAACTTCAATTGCATAAACGGCATTCATATACGTTTAAAACAAGATGCAGCATTGAGAACCGTTTACCAAAATATACAACAGCATTCGTGTAAATAAAGTGCAAAAAGGAACACTCAATGCCCCTATTTTCTACGAAAACGTCATGAGGTTTACAAAATGTCAATATATAAGGGAAAGTGCGGTAAGGAATAGTGAAAAATAAGGAACTCAGAGGCACTACAGAAGCAGAATAATGCATCGAGCGAAATTACATCATGCTATGACTTGATATAAAGAAATCTGTGAGTTCTGAGTGCAGTTTTAAGGTAGGTGGTATTGTATTCAAAACTAAAAATGATGTGAAATGTACCATCTGCTTTCCATAATTTGCAGGAACTTTTGGTAAAATTAGGTTACAATTTAGCGCCAATCTTGTTCTGTTTGTACTGATCAGCAGTTGTTTAAAACGGGGGCCACATCAGTTAGACTGTATATACACTTGATCAGAGAAACTTCTAGTTTATGTTTTATAAGCTTATTAAGCGCAAAAATATCCATCTAAGCAATCGTGGTATTGCACTAGTTACGTTTATTAAGATTCAGTATCCTGATCGCTCGAATACGTAAGCCTGGTAATGACAAAAAACGAGTTATGTGGTTCCTTATGGGATGATTTTGTAATATGGAAATGAATAAATACATGATACAGGGGCAAAAGAAAGCATTCGCAAAATAAGAAATGGGATTTGACTAGAACAAGGATTTTGCCAGCCGTTTTCCTTTTATTTAATTTAGTAATGATGAAACACATGACTCGAATGGAATTTCACTCCTAAGTACGGCAAGAATCATGTGGGCACTGAGTTGTGAATAATTGAAATGGAAGAGATCGATAATGCAGGGACGCGAGCAAAGTGAATATAATTTGATCACAGATTGACTTGTAGCAGATTTATCTGGCACCAAGTCAGGACGTCATTGACGCCATGGTTAAGTTTGCTAACCAGTGAAGTGATACCGTCGTCAGGGCTTAGGATCACTCTCAGCGTATATAACAGAACTGGTAGATGCCAGGCAGTTACTGGGGTCATTAATGCAGATTAGAAAGCAAAGGGTTCAAAGATAGATCAGTGTGGTACGCCTATATATGTTGTTACTTTAGTAAATTGTTGAGCTATTCACAATCTAATCAGCACGTAACTAAAAAGAAACGATGAAAGTTCAATTTAGATTAAAGAAATAGCGTAATTAATTAAATCGAAATCAATGAACACAAAGCCAGCGCATTCTGCACTGTCAAGTGACTACTTATTTTTTGCTCTCTGAAACAAGTGCTAGGTCCGCAGCCAGAGCGGGAGCTATAATGGCACACCGAAAAGATATAGTTTGTTACTGCAACTTTCTGCAAATTTCTCCGTGCAAATTTTATCCGCTCCTATATCAATACCACACGAATGGGTACCGAAGAAGCGCTACAGTGAACTTATTTTTGGTAAAAAGCCTCCCGCAAACGTTGGGGTGTATTGCGGCACCTGTGCGACCAGCGTTATGGAAAGTAACACAGTTCGTTTTGTATCAAATGTTAACATTTCGCACAGAACACACAAACATTCAAAAGTGCATTTAAATGATGTCAGCAAAACCACTTTTCGATTGGAACATGACAACCTTTGAATACACTATACTACGATTCCGTCACCGCTGGCATGCAATTGGGAGTCGTCTCCTGACAGAGGTAGCTCTTTAAGCATGGCCGGCTGAGTTGGAATAAATTCAATGCTGAACAATAATCTCTAAAATCACTGCCAGTAATGAGCCTTTGAGAGCGCGATCGGCCAGAATTCAAGCACGATTCGTTTGGAAGAGAAATAAGTGCTTGTTCATTCTCCCAGAAATGCGGGAACACAAAAGTAGATCAGCAAAAGTCTGCTTACGCTCAAGTACAATATCGAGGCCTGCCAGCATATCACTTCTGTCGCTTCGACTTCTGCATAGCACAAAAACACATTTTGCGCCGCTTCTGGAGCGGAAGAAACATGCCCTTGGTCATCTTCGATCCATTATCGCATTCCATCACGCGAGACCTTGACGGAATTGAGAAAAACAGCGAACGGTCACCGAATGAGACCGAATCCTCCTCACCTCATCCCGGAGCAGCGGAATGTTTTTGCCAATGCCGGGGCAAGCCACGTGGCAGCCTGAAGGCGGCCGGCGCGGCGCAAGCGCAGGGTTGTGTGCGTTATCCCAATACAGAAGCTGGCACAATGATTACCGTGGCTGCTACTCAGCCGCGACTCAAACGCCATAGCCTCCCGGTCAACCCCTCCGGCGCGACCGCTCAAAATTGTTGTCGAAAAGCGCGAGTTGTTGGCGTCGCTTTGCGTGACGAAAGAAATTAAGTTGTTCATCGTGATCATGAGCATTTCCGCAATGAGTCTTGCACCACAAGGCGGCGCTGCATGCATCGCGCATAACTTTGAGTGACCTTGTAACCACAGCAACCTGTTATGTCCCAGCGTATGCGAGCTCTAAGGGACATTACTGCAGTGAGCGCAAATGCATGCTGACAATCCGGATACATGTAAAAGAACCAGTTTTGAACACAGCAACGCGCAAAATCTGGTAAAATTGTGAAAACAGGGGACAAAAATGCGGGCCGGGACACCGAAAAACCCAGAGAATGTTCGAAGAGCGACTATTTTGAAGAGAGGGAAAACGGGAGCGCGCGGCCTTCACACTTCGCCAAGGGTAGCACGAGGGGCATGCTCGGAAAGATCAACCGAAAAACATCGCTTTGTATGCGTCTTTACATCTGATTCCTATCGCCTGTCGGTGGCAGCGCTTTGCGAAGCGTGGAGGCCAAGCGCTCCCGTGTTCCCTCTCATATTGCTTCTAGCTGTACAATGTGCTCAGCTGTTGTGCGGAACGTACCACTATATGAATAGTAGAAGGCTCTTGGTAAAAATGGTGAAATACCCGCTTGGGTTTGAAAGTTTAGGCCGCACTACAGGCACACGTTACTTTTTTTTTTTTTGCAATGTTTATTGCCTCAGAGCATAATAATTCAATAGCATAGTTGTTGCGCTGAACAAGATGTCACTTTATTAAGAAGCAATGAGGTCCTTGAGTGCTTAATACGGTTAAGGGTGATGCATACATACTGTACAGTTGCTGAACAGGAAATAAAAAAAACACAAGCTTACAGGAAATACAATGGCCTGAGCCCGAAATGAACGCGCGGTACATAGAACGTCCGAAATGATGTACGAGGCAAGCCGCAGAGGTATGTCTTCATTTACTCCCGCACGCGTTTACCGGAAGGTATTAACACAGGCGCTGAAAGGGCATATACGCTGCCACACAGAAGATGGCGGGCTACGGCTTGAATCGCCACGCAAATGCATGGCGACTGTTCGTGTCGAGAGCACGCTTTTATGCTCCCCTCGCCACCAGCCGTGGAATAAGAAGAGCAGTTGCCCAATGGGAAATAAAGAACGCAAGCTTGCAATGAAATTAAACGACCTGAACCGGACATTAACGCGTCAAAAATGGATGTACGAGGGAAGCCGCAGTAAGTCGCTTTCATTTAATTTCGCACGAGCCACGAAGCACAGCCAGTTAGCATTTACAAATTACGACTGCCAGAGGCAGCACCATTTCTAAGGACATTTTTATGTCGCTCTTTTTGCAGGCGTTTCTACGTGGGTCCTCGCACACGCATTTTATTTCGATGCACGCATGATGCTCGTGCGAAACGATTCTTTTTGGCTGGAGGAACTGTTATAGACCTGCGCTCCGAATTTCTTTAGGAACACATAAAAGTGACATCTCCCAGCTGGGCGCTTATCCACGGCTGCATCAACGTAGAGAGCACTTGATTATTTCTAGTCAGCGTACAGTTATGCCAATTTTACCACGTCAAAATGCACAAAATATTAAGGGAAGCTGATCAAGGTACTAGACTCTAGACTGGAGTTGAAGTCGAACGGAATGCGGCGAGTTGGTCAGCTGAGTTGCCGATCACGTGAGCACGAATCGGTGTTCGCGAACCGAAGTTATTAAACGGCTCATTGTCAGACGAGGCTGTCAACAACAGGAGGCTCCTGCACTACCGTCTCTATAGCTGCTCGAGCAGACGACGCGTGTCTCTGCGTTCGCAAATTAGGAGATTTGGATTACAAGAGGCATGAAAGCTCGTAACTGCGTCTCCACAGATATTTAAATAAATATATAACACGCATATTTATAAAATGTATCAAAGTTACAGAGGCATTCGTGTGCTGCGCGATTTCAGTGCACGTTAGAGATCCCCAGGAGGTCGGAATTACTCCAAAGTCGTCCACTAGGGCACCTATTTCTCTCTTTGCACTTTCCTCTTTCCCCCCTTTCTTTCTTCCCTAAGGGCTTGGTTCAGGTGTCCACCGAAAATGCGTGACCGATACAACCCCTTTCCTTTCTGGTAAACCAATTATTATTATTACACGACCACACTATGTAGTAGACGTAGTAGTAAGTGATTTTATTCAAATAAAAAACTAAAGCAAAAAGATATTTGACAGCCCCGTTATCTGCTATTTAATCATCAGAAGCACCTGAACTGGAGCGGTGGAAATAAAGGAATAGTAAGGAAGACGGACAGTAAATAAAGGGGGTGAGCGGCATGAAGAAACAATGCAGTAGATAAAAAGAAAAGGTATGTACACTATGCATGGTACAATAAACGGTATGTGCTTGAGGCCCACCCGTAAATTCTCTGGAGCCCTCGGCACAGCGGGTGGGCCTCCACAATAGGTGGTGTCCAGTAATTCCGACTTCCGGGTCCATCTGCGAGATGAGCGTCTGCTGCGCTGTGCTTGAAACTTGGCCTCGACAATCTTAAATTCAACTTTTCACTTGCTTTACAGGCGCGAATAAGGTCATAATAATCTGCGCACATATTATGACCCTATTTAACGTTTCAAATTTGAAGAAAACGGGTGAAACATCTAAGCAAATGCAATCATTACAACGTATGTCATCTATACGGGCTGAAGTTTAGCATACATCATTCATTCGGCTGAAGTTCGTTTTTCGTTGATGTTATCATGCAGTCGCTACATATGTCTCAAGAATATACTAAGGTAAACGTTTTTTCGAGATATTTCGCTAGCCGAAGCCGGATAATTAGACTGCTGGCCACCGTAGTTTAGCTATACGTAGGAGCGGACTGTCGCGCAAGTTGTAGCTGCGATGGCAAAGAGCTGAAAGCATGCAAATACCAAGATTTCAAGAGGTGCGCCGTTCAAGAGGCGCACTATGCACTTTTTTTTTCTTTTTGCAGGCTTTACAAAGATTTCTAGGTTTATGCTGCACTACCAGAGAGAGTCAGAGCAGCTAGGGTTTTTTGTTTTTTGCGTTGTAAAGCAGCTGTCTGCAAGCACGGCCGGTACACCGCGTTTTAGTTGCTTAGCTAAAATTGTGACATGTGATTCTAACAGCGTGTAGTGCTATTCCTCAGAAGATCTAGATTTACTTACCAGTGCTTTGAAACCTTATAAATGTGTACAATCTCCACTATTTTAAGGTACACGCTCTTGACAGCTTAACTGATTTTGTTCAAATATATGTGCAAGTTTTTTTCTTCTAAACACTGCAGGAGGTAGAATGCCAAAGAACTGTATCATGATTAACATTATACTGTCAATCAATAAAAACTTTAGGAGGATCATGAAATAAATAACCTTTCTCAAGCATTTAATTTTTACTTGAATTTGATTATGAAAATGAAACTGCGTGACATATAAGTTGCATTTTTAAAACTGCTGTATTCATGCATCATACCCCAACATGTATGTAGCCAAGAATATATGACCAAAAACCTATAGATGCATGTTCAAGGCCTGTATCGGCTAGTGACATGGATATTCTGGCAGTCAGAGAAGTATATCCACTTGCCAAAGATGCTGTGCATGCAAGAAAACCCCCCTCATACAATATTAGCCAAACATAGTGTGTGAGACGTTTTCCGTCATTCACATACAACTGTGGAGCTCTCCATGTTTGAATCCCTCATGCTTGATTTCCCAATACTGATTGCTTCATTATGTCAGTCAAAAAAAAAAGTACTAAAACAAAAGCTTTGTTTTAATGGCACCTCTTGAAACTTCGAGAAGCTTCAAATGTGAAACCATTATTTCTTACACTCAAAACTGGGAAGAGCCTGCAACTATTTTGCTGATGTGTACTTTGTGCTTGGGGTCTGTTTGGACAGAAAAACTAGCTGTGTACGTTCAGATGTTTCCAGTAGCCACATAGGCATAATAATAATAATAATAATAATAATAATAATAATAATAATAATAATAATAATAATAATAATAATAATAATAATAATAATAATAATAATAATTGGTTCACAGGAAGGGAAATGCGCCGTATCTGTCACAACTGTTCTGTGGACACCTGGACCGCGCGCTAAAGGAAGGGAGGAAGTTGGGAGTGAAGGTGGAAAGAGAGAAAGGGAAGCCGTAGTGGAGGGCTGCGGAGTAATTTAGACCACCTGGGGATCTTTAACGTACGCTGACATCGCACAGCAAACGGACGCCACTTCGTTTCGCCTCCATCGAAACGCAGCCACCGCGGTCGGAATCGAACCCGGGAACTCCGGCACAGTAGTCGGGCGTCTTACCACTGCACCACCGCGGCGGGGCACACATAGGCATACATACTGAAATGCGGCAATGTATTACTTCTGCACTATGTGAAATGTGTTCAAGATAAATGAGTCATGTAAGGAAGACAAGGTGCTAATGGCCATTAGCTATCTCGGGAAATGCAAAGTTATGCAAAATAGACAGAGATGTCCGTAAGGGTGAGAAGTATAAATCTTGCCGAGTCAAGATTTCTGTGCTCTGTACCTTGCATTTTCTTGCAGCTTGCTATTATTGGCCCACAGGTCTATTGAAGCTCATTTCTATAAATAAAAAGTTAAATTGGTTCACAGGAAGGGAAAGGCGCAGTAACTGTCACACTTGCTCTGTGGACACCCGAACCGCGCCTTAAGGGAAGGGAGGAGGGTGGGAATGAAAGTGGAAAGAGAGAAAGAGGAGCCGTAGTGGAGGGCTACGGAGTAATTTCGACCACCTGGGGATCTTTAACGTGCGCTGACATCGCACAGCACACGACGCCTCTTCGTTTCGCCTCCATCGAAACGCAGCCGCCGCGGTCGGGTTCGAACCCGGGAACTCCGGCACAGTAGTCGGGCGTCTTACCACTGCACCACCCCGGCGGGGTCATTTCTATAGCCTGTAATAAAATTTTTGTCACAATTTACTATTCCTCACTCGCAGCCTTGCTTTGATTAATCACAAGCAGTAAAAAATGTGTTGCAAAAGTTCTGCTGGAGATGGTAATATGAGATGTAATTACAATGCGAGAAAGGTTTTCCATTTCCAAGAATCTTTGTCCAAGAATCTTTGATCGTTCATGGCTGTATAATAAAGACCAGTCACTTCTATTTTTTTGCTATTTCCTTTGTTATTATTATTATTATTATTATTATTATTATTATTATTATTATTATTATTATTATTATTATTATTATTATTATTATTATTATTATTATTATTATTATTATTATTATTATTACTATTACTATTATTATTATTATTATTATTATTATTATTATTATTATATTATTATTATTATTATTATTATTATTATTATTATTATTATTATTATTATTATTATTATTATTATTATTATTATTATTATTATTATTTTAATCTACGGATTTTATATTTCAAAGAGTCCAGCACCACCCTCAACCATCACTGTCAGTGAACCGGATTTGCTAAATTTCTAATCTCAGTTCTGCAGAATAAAATCTCAGGAACTTTAATCACCACCTGGTCTTACCCAATCCCCCTTGTGGGTATGCGCAATTTTTATGAGGACAACAACAACAACAACATCGTCATCACCATAATCATCACGAGATAAGAGAGAAGAAGCGCTAGCATCAAGAAATATGGCGATCCTAAAGTCGACCTGGGCTCTCCTCTTTGCGTTGCTGACGGCGACGCACAATGTTGAACCTGCATCAGCGGTTCAGCTTCCTACCGCTTTCAAGAAGCTCCTGGAATTCCTCTCGTTGCAGACCCCAGACGACTGCGATGTCTCAACCAGAAGTGTCGATCCGCAGGAAATGGAAGAGGTCGTCAAGAAGCAAAACGAATTCCGGTCGCAGATCGCCACCGGCAAGGTGGAGAAATTTCCGCAGGCGGCTGACATGAGCATGCTGGTACGTAGATGACAAGCTGGTGACATTGAGGGATTGCGAAGCGCTGCAGATTTAACGAGTAGGATGCACACAAGTTTCTGGTATCCTATGCGCTTCTCTCCTTTGTTCTACAATTCGTTAAGTTTACATCACAGAAACAGGTTCAGTGTCGTCCCCTCCAGACATGATTTCGACGGTGTTTAGAAAGACAGGATTCCACAAATGTCTAAAACCACGACTCAATGATTCCAGAAGCCCTGAGAAATATTTCAAGACAATATTTTTCTCTTTAGAACACAAGATACTGCCTTGAAATATTTCTCAGCGCTTCTGGAATCACTGAGTTGTGGTTTTAGTCTTTTTTTTGTGGAATCCTGTCTTACTGTCCCATGCTTGTGACGCACTTATGTTAAGATGACTGCCTCGCTGCGTTAAGCGCTTCTCGTGACCAGCTCCGTGATCATCCTTGACAGCATCCGAAAGCACCGCGGCCATCTGCAACAAAGTAACGAATAAGATACTCTGAACTTTAACGCGATGCATCATAAGGACGCAGTAGTATTAATCTACGGAAGATTGCAGTAATTCTGATCTAAAGTAGCAGTTCACGCAAAATAATTTGACTTATGTATCACTAGTGCTCACCTTCCTTTTTATATGCTCTCAATTTGCAGTGGTGGGACGAAGCATTAGCTGTGAAAGCCATTGCATTCGCGAAATCTTGTGACACCACCAAGCAAGGTAAGGCCAAGCAAGTTAATCTGATGGTAGAGCTTTGCAGGTGGTTCAATACAGTCACGTTTTGGCTGTGCTCAGACGCTGTTTTCTCCAGCAGATAAAAAAATATTAAGGCGAAAACCTTTAATGGCTCATGCTGTCGTGGACAAAATGTGCCCCGCTTTTGCGGCGGCTCTGATTAGCCGAGGTGGTATGACGTCTAGAGGTCTCGACCAATCACAGAGCACCACCACAATGTGCGCGAATGCGTGCCTTATATGGACACATGCCAATTACTAATTAATGACAAAGAATTAGCTAGGTAATTACTGATAATTACTTTTTTGTGATTCGTCAATTGACTAATTATTGACTAATAATTATATGATTTAATAATTACTCGAATACCTACATAATACTTCTGCCCGTGGAGCACACATCTGGCGGGAGCGAGCGGCAGTGGTGGGGCGTAGGGTGCCTCGATACCAGCGCCGCCGTTGGGCGCCGACAGCGGCGCCATCTGGCGGAGCACGGTTCCTAGGCGCGACAGTCCAAGGTGATTCGTGGCCGGGGCCGCGGCACACGCGATGAGCTGAAACCTGGCGTAATGTTACTTTCGCAACAAAAGCACGGACCTACTACTGACTCTGTAACTGAGCCACCTATGCTGCGCCTCGTGCTCACAGAGAAGGAAATAAAAAGAAGGGGGAGGGATAAAGATGCGCGTCGCAACAGTAAAGCCACCTAGGCGCTGGCAACAGCCGTCATAAGCCACCAAAGCGGTGGCGGGTCCAATGACGAGTTACAACAGGTACAACCGTCGGTGGCAGGCCAGCCCCCGCTGCAAATGGCGGAGAACTACCATTCCTAGCCAGGTAGGGCCAGGAGCAGCCACCTTTCTCTCCACGGCTAGGAAACAAAGTTGTTGCGACTGTAGGAAAAAGGAAAAGTAACTGCACCGGTCTGCTACTGGCTCTGTATTTGAGCCACCTCCGTTGCCTCGTGCGTACCGCATAAAATAGAAAAGAAAGAAAGGGAAAGCGAGAAAGACGCGCGATGGAAACAGCTGTCCACCTCAATGACGACATACAACAAGTACAACCACCGATTGCAGGCGAGCCCCCGCCGCAAACGGCGGGGCGTGTCACTCCCAGCCCTGTATAGACGCGACATTCCGTTCTCTTAATGGTAGGGTCCTCATAGCAGCGTCAACTAGCGACAGATAGCGGAAATACTGTAAAAATAAATAGGAGCGCATTAAACAGCTGCCGTGCTCGTTGCTTCAATGGCGCAATAGATTGATACTACTTACCCGTTCGGAGGTTGTGAAGGGTGGCTATTCCGCTGCCGTGCTCGTTGCTTTATTGCCGCAATGAATTAATACTACATAGCTATTCAGAGGAGGTGAATGGTGGCTATTCCTCGCCCTACGGGGCTGGGACGGTAGGTCAACGCCACTTGCGGCGGGGGCTAGCCAGCCACCAAATGTTTATCTGTTGTAGGCCGTCATTGCACCCGCCACCGCTTAGATGGTGGACGGCGGCTGTTGCAGCGCGCATCTTTCTCTCCCTGTTCTTTTTTTTTCTTCTCTACTTTCTATTTTCTGTCCGCACGAGGCAGCGGAGGTGGCTCAGCTACAGAGCCAGTAGCAGGCCCGTGCATTTTTTTTTCCTTCTTCCTACCTCTAAAACAACTTACCTGTTCACTGAGCAAATAAAGAATCTGTTCGAATCCTCTAAGTGTAACTTATTTTCACATTTTCTTTTAAACGCGGCGTTAAAATAACCTAACAATATCATTACGGGGGCTGTTCTCCTTTACGTTGCATTATGTGATGTTTTTAGTTCCTAATAGCCACAAAACCAGCCGTGAACAGAACCACGAGGTGACGGCATGACAACGGTAACACTATTCAATTAGCTTCATCATAATCATTTCCTGACTTCAATGAGTGTATGTTATCTTTAGGTTGCGCTCACAGTAGCAATCGCCGTTTCGCCTGCTCAAAGGTAACCAGTGGGGAGAAAGAAGTTGCCGGACCCTACCGTTGAGGAGACGGAATTACGCCTAATAACCTGAAGTGATCATGACGTCATATCTGGTCATGTCGTCCCTACTAATGATGACGTCACCAGGTGAATGTAGGCAGGGCTGAAGTTGTTGCAATAGCACTCGCTTGCATTGGAATGGAAGCCAGCATAGTTATTAGTGACAGCAAGACGGCTGTCTGGAACTTTGGAAAAGGGAGGGTCTCGAAAGAGGCAGTCAAAATTTTAGACAAGGGAAAACTTGAAAGAAGTATTCTAATTGTTTGGAACCAAGCGCACGAATCCATCCCCGGTAACCAGGCGGCGCACAAGCTAGCCCGAGATCTCTACTTCCGGGTAGCCGTAGGGCTACTTGATTGCGATGGGATGGATGAGAGGCTGCAAGCATATACGAAATCTTAGAGCACTACAGACTGAGCAGAAGGTCCCTGCCACCACCGGACCGAACGCTAAATAACAAGGAGGCCGTCGCTTGGCTGCTCCTGCAAGCTGGGAATCTGACAAGTCCCGTCTGGCTTTTCCACACGCGTGGAGAAAAAGGCGGACGATAAATGCGACACCTGTGGAGAAAGGGGCAATCTGGATCATATAATCTGGCAATGCCTTGATTACCCTGGCTCCAAGGAAAACATAAATAGTACAGAAGCCTGGGAACTGCAACTGCGGAGTGAGTCCCCCGCCAACCAGCAGGCTGAAGCCGCGAAGAAACACTGTCGCTTCACCTGTCTTTATTCGCGGAGGCCTCGGCCTCCGTCCCATAGGCCTGCGTGCCGGGGGCGGGGAGCAGAGGGCTTCCTACATCGGTGGAAAAATAAAGTTCTTAACATCAGAAACAACAACACGAAGCTGCCCCGCCGAGCGTTCGATCCAGGCGTCCATGCCTTTCATTTGGAGCCTTCTCGAACGCCGCACCACAGAAATAGACGCAGTTCAGCAGGCGTCAGCGGCGTATCAAATTGGTTGACAGCAAATAAAAGGTGCAGTATCTGTCACAATTCTCCGCGGACACCTTACTGTAAAGAAAAGCAGGAAGGTGGCAGTGAAAACAGATAGTGGTGCCGTAGTGGAAGGCTTTAGACCACTTCGCCACAGACGCTTTCGCCTCATCGTACTTAATCCAAAGTGCCCCTAAAATTGTTTGCTGTTGAGACTGTAGGAAGAAGTAAAAAATTGGTCTGGCTTAGCTTAAGGTTAAGCCTAGGATGCGAAGCATACTAGCCTAAAAAATTAAACATTACCTGGCTATAGGCTTCTAAAGCACCGTCGAGCGGCGCTGCTGCTCCTGACAGGGAGCGCCATCTCTGACGGAAAAATAGTAACCGGGGATAGGGGAGAAAACCTGGGCCAGGGGGCGCTGCGCCGCTCTGTGCGTCAGCGCCCTCCATGGAGATCCCGTCAAAACCTACGCGCAGTGCGGCCGCGTCGTCTGCTCCCCGCCGCATAGAAAAGCATGCTGTGGTCTGCTCCGCGCTGCTTTCCAGCACGTGTTCGCGCGCGCGCGCTCGGTTGTTTCTCTCCTCCTCCGGCCGCATTCTGGCCGCCGTCGCGCTCCAACAAAGGGGGCAAGAAAAAAAAAACTGCAATGAAAAAGTGACGGCGCGCTTTTTCGCAAAACTCGTGAAAGTGTTTTTCTCTCTTCTCTCTTTCGTGTTGAAACGATGGTTGTCGGTTAATTTTTTTAGGTACCTCGTACCGCTCGTATCTCGCACCTCTGTTTGTAACTGGCGGTGCCGCAGCAGCCATCGCAGAACCAAGTTGGCCTCAAGAAACAGATATATGTCATTAATGCCATCACTCGGCGCTTATAAAGGGAAACACATGCGTTAATCGTTCTATCCTCGTACGCGATCCTGCTTCGGGAGCTCAAAACTGCGCATTCGCTAGAGGAGATAACTGAACTAGGGATTGCACAGCGTAGCTGTGGAATTAAGGAGACAAAAGTTTACTTGGAGACATGTCCCCGCCTGCATGAAAAGTCGTCAGGCATTTCCTCGCTCTTCGTCTCACGGAGAGAGGAAACGGCCGAAAGGATGGTATGCCTCGGCTTCTCGTCAGTGATCCAGGTCGTTAAGAAACCTCTCATCGTTAAAGGTAGATAAGTCATTGATTTCGGATGGCAGTGCCACAGCAGCGAACTCCCCCTGACCGCTGTCAGCAGGAACCAAAGGGTAAGGCGGCATGCTTTGAGCCTTTGTAGGGAACGCGTCCTAAACGCGCCGAAAGCAGGCACCACGGCGCCGGCAGCATCACCTAAAACGTCTGTCCCCAGAGTTGAATAGGTCCCTTTCAAGTGAGCAATCACAAATGGAAAGGAAGCTCCCCAACCAGCGCCCCGAGCACTCGTCGCTGTGTACACGCGTATCAATTCTCAACGAGAAGGCTGGACCCTTCATTCTCTGAACAACATGGAAGAGACATCAAGAGGTGCCGCCTCAAGTCCTTCAAAATATCTGTCGCTTGCCTCTGCCTTCGAGTACCGAATTCGCGTTCATGTTTTTTTTTGTCTGAGCCTGCCAACAAGCGCTCTTTGAAAACAATGTCCGCGCCGATCAATTAATCATAATTTCTCACTTTCGAAAGCACCGATAAAAAGCGTGCATCCTGCCAGCCTCTATGTCAGCCGGGGCACAGAAAAAAGCAAAAATAAGAAACGCCACTGGCAAAGAGCGCCGGCTTTGCGCGCACAGACGCACGACCATCCCCCCCTCGTCCTCACTCTCCTTCTCCCGCTCCGCTTGCACGTGCGGCTGCCTGTAGCACGCGCTCCCGAGCGAGCGGGCTGCGCAGAGTCCGCAGACAGCCACGCGCAGCGCGGGCGCGGATGCGCGTAGGTTTTGTAGTTCCTCTCCGCTCCGCTGGAAACCGAGCGCTGGCGTCGCGGAGCAAACTCCAGCTTTGGTTCCCGCTCGCTCGGGAGCGCGTGCAGCAGGCAGCCGCACGTGCACGCGGAGCGGGAGAAGGAGAGTGAGGACGAGGGGGGATGGTCGTGCGTCTGTGCGCACAAAGCCGGCGCTCTTTGCCAGTGGTTTGCTTATTTTTGCTTTTTTCTGTGCTTCGGCTGACATAGAGGCTGGCTGGAGGCACGCTCTTTATCCGTGCTTTCGAAAGTGAGAAATTATGATTAATTGATCGCCGCGGACATTGTTTTCAAAGAGCGCTTGTTGGCAGGCTCAGACAAAAAAAAACATGAACGCGAATTCGGTACTCGAAGGCAGAGGCAAGCGACAGGTATTTTGAAGGACTTGAGGCGGCACCTCTTGATGTCTCTTCCATGTTATTCAGAGAATGAAGGGTCCAGCCCTCTCGATAAGAATTGATACGCGTGTACACAGCGACGAGTGTTCCGGATGCTGGTTGGGGAGCTTCCTTTCCATTTGTCACTGCTCACTTGAAAAGGGCCTATTCAACTCTTTGGGGGCAGACGTTTTAGGCGATGCTGCCGGCGCCGTGGTGCCTGCTTTCGGTGCGTTTAGGACACGTTCTCTACAAAGGCACAAAGCAAGCCGCCTTACCCTTTGGTTCCTGCTAACAGCGGTCAGGGGGAGTTCGCTGCCGTGGCACTGCCATCCGAAATCAATGACTTATCTACCTTTAACGATGAGATGTTTCTTAACGACGTGGATCACTGGCGAGAAGCCGAGGCATGCCATTCTTTCGGCAGTTTCCTCTCTCCGTGAGACGAAGAGCGAGGAAATGCCTGACGACTTTTCATGCAGGCGGGGACATCTCTCCAGGTAAACCTTTGTCTTCTTAATTCCACAGCGACGCTGTGCAATCCTTAGTTCAGTTATCTCCTCTAGCGAATGCGCAGTTTTGAGCTCCCGAAGCAGGATCGCGTATGAGGATAGGACGATTAACGTATGTGTTTTCCCTTTATAAGCGCCGAGTGATGGCATTAATGACATGTATCTGTTTCTTGAGGCCGACTTGGTTCTGCGATGGCTGCTGTGGTACCTCCAGTTACAAACAGAGGTGCGAGATACGAGCGGTACGAGATACCTAAAAAAGATAAACCGACAACCATCGTTTAGTTTCAACACGAAAGCGAGAAGAGAGAAAAACACATTCACGAGTTTTGCGAAAAAGCGCGCCGTCACTTTTTCATTCCAGTTTTTTTTTTTCTTGCCCCCTTTGTTGGAGCGCGACGGCGGCCAGAATGCGGCCGGAGTGCGGCCGGAGGAGGAGAGAAACAACCGAGCGCGCGCGCGCAAACGGAACCCAAGCTCAAGTTTCGCCGCACGATGGCAGCGCCGCATTCCTGGCATGGTGGCGAAATGTGAAACGATGGGACGTCGCCGGAGCAGACGCTCCGCTAGTTTCCTATGCACGTGCGGCGATCGAGTTGCGCCTGGCGGTTATTTGGCGATACAAAAACGCTTCCGCTGATGCGAAACGGAGGTACTAAGTAGCATTGTGTCATGGGTAGCCACAATAGTAGGCGAAGCGCCAAAAGACGAGGCTCACGTGTGGAACTTTGCAGATTTCATTGCAAGCGTTTCCGCAAGACCTGTTTTCCAACCGCATGACAGCACTCTGAGAAGTCTCGCGTTCTTTGTGGAAACGAAAAGGGCCAATTTTCCCCTCTCCATAAACTCAGAAATGTTCGATAGTTGACAAAGACGTCTTAGAGAGGCATCAAAAGAGTACAATGGTTTTACACCATGTATACGAAGTGAAGGGGGTGGAGGATTATCCTGCTCTTCGCTCCGCGCGTGTCTTGCTTTGCCGATTTTCTGTGCTCTCTCCCTGCTTTGCGAGTGCTCTGAAAGCAACCAAATCAACAGATATCCTGCGTGCGACGTCCGCGATCGACAATGATGTGTAAATGTGCCCTACGATCAAGAAAATATCTAGAAAAGAGGCCTTTTTTTGTGTGTGGGGAAGGGGGCGGGGTGGAAAACATGCTTGGCTGAGCCGCTTTTACAGATTTCCGCAAACTGGCCAATAAATGAACCAACATTATTATTATTATTCATAACAAAAATATGTTGGAAGTGTAATACAAAAGCGATCCTAGTTATGGCTCGATTGACACTACTCGCACGGAGCACCCTATTCGCGTCACAGGTTTCGTAAATGCAAACCAAATATAAATGAAGCACAACCATTTAGTAAGAACCGAAATGAAGCACGATTGTAGTACAAGCTTGGATTTCACCTTCCTTCCGAGCCAGCGAGCCGGTTATGTCGCGTGCAGCGCGCGGAGCACGCATGCGCTTTTGAGACTGCTAGCGTTCGTGCCTTTGAAAAAAACATCTCCTTCTTCGGACTATGGCTTATTCTTCTACTGCAAGATTTGCTTTAGTAACGTCGTAATAATAAAAACAAAACCGTATATAGATCTCATGCTACAGGCAAAAACGATGATCAACAAGCGAGCAGCTTTATTTCAGAGTACTGATAATACTTCCGCAGTTTTTAAATATATTATAATGTAGCGTGTGCAACAGCAACCGCTAGGCGGCTGCTCATCGAGAGTCTCGTGCGCGGACTCGGAAGTGGCCCCGTGGCGTTCGATGAGAAGAATTGCTGAAGTCGGCTGCTGTCACTCGGTTCTCTGGACCTGCTCTCCTGTGCCTGCTAGATCAACCCCTTATTAAAAACCAACCTTCTGGTTACGGGCTTAAACGGCTACGTGACAATATACAACAATATAGTTACATAGCTGACTTACCTCGAAATAAACTTCCTACGTTTTCGCTAACGTGGGAAACGCATTCACAATCAATATTTACTCATCGCCGTCTGTCGTCTGCTCTACAGTGCAGACGTGAATAAAAATTTTCTCGCCTATAATTACGTTTTCTCCATGGAAATACGCAGCAGGTTGTCCAATCATCAAGACGGAATGCAGGCGGCATGTCGCGATGCGCCTGCGGGGGCGCGTCAGGGCGTGTGCTCATTCCAGAGAAAGCGCGCGGCGCACGTCGCGAAGGCAGCGAGCCGAGCCGGCGGCGTCCCAGTGTGTGTTTTTCTGCCACAGATGGCGTTGCCCATCAGGAGCCGCAGCGCCGCCCAACGATGCTTTGGGAGCCTGCCAGCGCTCGGTTTCCAGCGGAGCGGAGAGGAACTACAAAACCTACGCGCATCCACGCCCGCGCTGCGCGTGGCTGTCTGCGGAGTCTGCGCAGCCCGCTCGCTCGGGAGCGCGTGCTACGTTCAGCCGCGCGTGCACGCGGAGCGGGAGAAGGAGAGTGAGGGCGAGGGGGGTTGGTGGCGCGTTCTCGCGCGCAAAGCCGGCGCTCTTTGCCAGTGGGATTTCTTAATTTTGCTTTTTTCTGTGCCCCGGCTGACATAGAGGCTGGCTGGAGGCATGTTTTTTATCGGTGCTTTTGAAAGCAAGAAATTATGATTAATTGATCGCCGGACATTGTTTTCAAAGAGCGCTTGTTGGCAGGCTCAGACATACATAAAAAAAAAATGAACGCGAATTCGCTGCGTGAAGGCGGGAGGCAAACGACAGGTATCTTGAAGGACTTGAGGCGGCACCTCTTGATGCCTCTGTCCATGTTCACAGAATGAAAGATCCAGCCTTCGAGTGCTCTTCCTTTCCCTTTGTGACTGGTCGCTTGAAAGGGGCCTATTCAGCTCTTTGGGGACAAACGTTTTAGGCAGTGCTGCCGGCGCCGTGGGGCCTGTTTTCGGCGCGTTTAGGATGCGTTCCCTACAAAGGCACAAAGCATGCCGCCTTACCCTTTGGTTCCTGCGGACACCGGCCAGGGGAAGTTCACTGCTGCGGCGCTGCCATCCGAAATCAATGACCTAGCTACCGTTAACGATGAGGGGTTTCTTAACGACCTGGGTCATTCCCCAGAAGCCGAGGCATGCCATTTTTGCGGCAGTTTCCTCTCCACGAGACGAACAGCGAGGAAATGTCTGACGACTTGCCATGCAGACGGGGACATCTCTCCACGGAAATCTTTGTCTTCTTAATTCCACTGTTACGCTGCGCAATTCCTAGTTCAGTTATATCCTATAGCGAACGCGCAGTTTTGAGCTCCCGAAGCAGGATCGCGTATGATGATAGGATGATTGACGTTATGTGATCGCATTAATGACGAATACCTGTTTCTTGAGGCCGACCCGGTTCCACGATGGCTGCTTCAGCACCGCCAGTTAGAGAAGTACGACACACGAACGGTACGAGATATCTGCCCCCCCCCCCAAAAAAAAAAAAAAAAAAAGAAAGGCCCACAACCATCCCGTTACCGTTTCCACACAAGCTTCGCGAAAAAAGTGCGCCGTCATTATTTTCCTTCTAGTTCTTTTCTTTCTTTCTTCTTCCCCCCTCATTGTTAGAGCGCGACGGTGGCCACAATGCAGCCGGAGGAGGAGAGAAACAACCGAGCGCGCGCGCGCAAACACGTGCTAGAAAGCAGCGCGGAGCAGACGACAACATGCTTTTCTATGCGGCGGCTAGCAGACGACGCGGCCGCACTGCGCGTAGGTTTTGACGGGATCTCCATGGAGGGCGCTGACGCACAGAGCGGCGCAGCGCCCCCTGGCCCAGGTTTTCTCCCCTGTTTTCTCCTTTCGCTCGTTCGCTTCCGCGCACGTGCAGACGTCTCGCACTGCTTTGTCGCGCGGACAGAAAAGCACACACTGGACGCCGCCGGCTCAGCTCGCTTGCCTTCACGGCATGCGCCTTGTGCTTTTTCTTGCACCAGCACGCGCCTTGACGCGCCCCCGCAGGCGCACCGCGACATGCCACCTGCATTCCGTCTTGACTGAGCAACCTGACGCGTATTTTCATGAAGGATACCTAATTATAGGCGGGAAACATTTTATTCACGTCTGCATTGTAGAGCAGGCAACAGACGGGGATGAGTAAATACTGATTGTGAATGCGTCCCACGTTAGCAAAACGTAGGAAGTGCATCTCGAGGTAAGTCCGCTATGTAAATATATTGTCCCATATAATATGTTTAAAAAATTACCGACGATTACGTTACTTCCTAATGCGAAATTTGAGCGCAGCAAATAAGCTGTTTCACCTTTTCGATAGATTGAGGCAAAGAAATCGAGCAACACATGTATGCGCTATCACAGAATTTTTTTTTTAATTTTTCACACGTATTCCTTTAACAAAGACTCCACTAACAGTTCTTGACAGTCATGAAGGAAGCTTTGTGGTCGGAGAAATAGACTGATACATGTTCGACTTGGTACACCAATGCTTGATTCTCAAAGACGAGATCTATACAAGTGCCTCGCGAGGTTGTCACAGCCGTGGGACGCGTTACGAGCGAGAGGAACGGGATACGAAGAGGCGTCCGTGTGCTGTGCGATGTCAGCGCACGTTAAAGATCCCCAGGTGGTCGAAATTACTCCGTAGCCCTCCACTACGACTCCTCTTTCTCTCTTTCCACTTTCACTCTCGCCTTCCTCCCTTCCCTTACGGCTTGGTTGCGGTGTCCACAGAAAACAAGTGAGACAGTTACCGCGCCTTTCCCTTCTATAAAAAAATAAATCAGTTTTTCTACGCGGTCATGCCCCGCCGGGGTGGTACAGTGGTAAGACGCCCGACTACTGTCCGGAATACCCGGGTTCGAACCCGACCTCGGCGGCTGCGTTTCGATGGAGGCGAAACGAAGAGGCGTCCGTGTGCTGTGCGATGTCAACGCACGTTAAAGATCCCAAAGTGGTCGAAATTACTCCGTAGCCCTCCACTACGGCTCCTCTTTCTCTCTTTACACTTTAACTCCCACCTTCCTCCCTTCCCTTACGGCGTGGTTCAGGTGTCCGCAAACTCGTGTGACAGATACTGCGCCTTTCCCTTCCTGTGAACCAATTATCTACGCGGTCACGTTGTCGGGTGTAGCACGCTTCCCCTAGTGGCGGTTTCCGCGTGTCGGAGGCAAGGGGTCATCTCCCCGCAGTGCCGAAATCCCGTGAAGTGCCACGCATGTGTTTCCCCGTGTGTCGGCTCCCCCTGCTCACAATCCCCTCTCACCCCACCCTTCTTGTCGGCAGTCGAAGAAGCCGGAAAGCAGGGGCGCCCCCCACAGACGTTAATGGTTTTTAGCGGGCGTCTTGGCGACGAGCTTGTGCGCGTTTCTTTCTTCTTCTTTCTTTTTGTGAAGGGCGCAACTGGGTTATTCGAAAAGGAGGAAAATAGCCATTCTTCCCCATTCTTTCTTCGAGTGTTGTACAAATAATTTATATGCTTAAGAAACAGCAAAGCCTTTGATTTTGACAACATTTTTTTTCTATGTCGAAAACAGCAGCTGGTGGTTGTTAACCGACTAAGTGCATATAAGTAGTGGCGGTCCATGGCGTGTGAACACTGTAACAGAAGTACGTGAACATGTCATACGGCTACTACAGGTGCCTCCCGGCGTGTCAAAGTGCAACATGATTTTTTTTTTTTTTTTAGAGAGAGAGTGCAACTGGATAAAAAACAAAATAGCAAAGCTCAAGGTTTTTGTCAAATCTTAGCGGCACTGTCCGCTGCAATGAATAGATGCTATCTTGAAACCAATTAAGAGGTTTCTTTTTTGTTTCGAAAAGAGCCAAATGCACCTTGGCGGAAAGAAAGCAAAATGCAGTTTTATTTTTTTATCCACAGCAACACATCGGAAGGCTATAAGTGACAGCTTTGAAGATCTTTGAGCAAACTAAAAATTGCAGCTGAACTTCACCTAAAGCGGGAAACGCATGTGAGCGAAAAAGTGAGCGAAGCGACAAGGCGGCGCGGCGTAAGCGATCATGGTTCGCTCCGTCGCCTACTGGGGAAGACGCATGCACGCGACAGCGCGAACCGAGCGAAACGGCGACGACGCTCTGTGTAGGTTGTGTGGCTGGCATTTGGCTGGCATAGTGGCTTAATACACCGCAAAACTATTGCCAAATCCAACAACAGTCATAACGATTGCAAGAATTAACGTTATTCTGCGACAACATGGCAAAGTAAAATGTATTTACAGCAAACCGTATCGAATGTGTGTGAACTTGCAATGTGATCGGCACGAATAGTCACGTGAGCCCTTGGTTCTATTGTTGTTTCGGTTGCGATTAGACGTTCTTTGAATCCTTGGCTATCCACCATTGTTCGTACAAAGCGAAATCTTTACGCGGTAATGCACAATCACAATGCAACACAGCAAAATAAAGAAAGCATGCGAAATGAGCGGCAGTGACGTACGGTTACTTCCGGGCGTACGAGCGAAATTTTCTATTTCGGCAGATCCGAGCGACGAGCCAAGCGACACATGCATTTCTGTTCGCGCGAAGGCTTCGCGCGACGCGTGCCGCCGTCGCGTTGGCGTTCGCGTGAGTTTTCGCGTGCATGCGATTCAGCCTTAATTCGGTGCCCAGATTTGGCTCTTTTCGGGAAAAACAAATGCGGTCTTAGTAGGGTCTTTCTATTTTTTTCCTTGCTTTTCTTCGCGCTTTAAAATTACAGACAACTCGCTTTGCGAACACTTTTGCTTGGGAACAAAACGGTGTATCTTAGGAAATGACAATTTTATACGAATCGCATATTTGACGATTCACATTCCTTGAACATTGGATTAAAGCGCTTTTTGAAAAGTAGCTGCCGCTTTCTTGAGTGACATGGACACCAGGCCATCATACAGCCGCACGAATGGGCGCTCCCGGCTCTCCTCCGCGAGCGCTCTACGGCTACGGCCGCATGGCCGAAAACAAACTAACCAACACTAACAAAAGGCAAAAAATAGTCGCACGCCCTCCTTACCCTCCCTCTTTCTCCCCCCGCCCATCCTCTCCCAACCCTCTCCAATGTTCCAAGGAGTGAGGAGGGGTGCGTCGTCAAGAGGGGTTGTCCGCAGTGGGAGAAGGAGAAAGGGATTCTAAAAGCTCGGGGACTCGAAGGCGGGGGAGATAACGCATTTACAATACTGCATGGGAATAGCGACCTGGGTTTCGACACTTTCTTTTTCGTGCACACCCCACGTTGTCTTGACTCGCTAGCGGCGGCAGCGGCATCAGACAGTCGCTGCTAGCGCTTCCTCCGGCGACCCCTCCCCCCCCCCCCCAAACCCCCTTCCTTTCCTTGTGTTCTCCGGCTGCTCCGCGCTTCCTGCGAGGCTTCGGTTGCCAAGCGCCGGCTCGAACTGGGGGGATGAAAGTGGGGAGGCGCTGGTTACGAGGCCGACGCCGACGCGAAACCCAGGAACGAGCGCCAAAGAGCTGCGCTCTAAAAACTGCTAAAGTATCATCAGTACTGTGCAATAAAGTGGCCCGCTCGTTGACCATCGTTTTGGCATGTAGCATGCGATCTATATACGGTTTTTTGTTATTATTACGACGTTACCAAAGGAAATCTTGCAGTAGAAGAATAAGAATATAGCCGGAAGGAGGTGTTTCTTCAAAGAAAAGAACGCTAGCAATCTCATGCGTTCTCCATGCGCTGCACGCGACATAACCGGGTCGCTGGCTCGGAAGGCAGGTGAAATCCAAGCTTGTATACTACATAGTGTTTTATTTCGGTTCTTATTAAATGGTTTTGCTTCATTTATGATAATATTTGGTTTGCAGTCACGAACCCTGTGACGCGAATGGAGTGCTCCGTGCGAGTAGTGTCAGTCGAGCCATAGCTAGATCACTTTTGTACTGCACTTCCGACATATCTTCGTTAATAATAATAATAATAATAATAATAATTGGTTCACTTATTGACCAATTTATAAATCTGTAAAAAGCGCCTCTCAAGGCATGTTTCCCAACCCCGCCCCAACCCCCGAAAAAAAGCCTCGTTCCTAGATATTTTCTTGGTCAATCTAAAAATGAAAAGGCAGCTGTGGACACTTAGGGCACATTCACACATCATTCTCGATCGTAGACGTCGCATATGTTGATTTGGTTGTTTTCAGCGCGCTCACAAAGCAGGGAGAAAGCACAAAAAATCGGCAAAACTAGACACGCGGGGAGCGAAGAGTAGGATAATCTTCCATCCTCTTCACTTTTTATGCATGGTGTTAAAGCACTGTACTTTTTTCATGCCTCTCCAAGCCGTCTTTGTCAACTGTCAACATTTCTGAGTTCACGAAGAAAGGGGAAGTTGGCTCTTTTCGTTTCCACAAGGAACACGAGACTTCTCAGAACGCTGTAATGCGGTTGGAAAACAGGTCTTGCAGACACATTGTGACGAGGTCAAATTTTTGGTGTTCAAGGGGCCAAATTTTGCGAATGAGCAATCCCGATTTAGAGATCCCCACTGAATTGGCCATACTCGAATTAGTTTAGACATCAATTTTAGTCAAATTCTGATGAAGTCAAATTTTGGGTGTCCAAGGGGCCAAATTTTGGGAGTGAGCAATCCCGACATAGAGATACCTACTGAATTGGCCGTACTCGAATTATTTTAGACATCAATTTTAGTAACATTCTGACGAGGTCAAATTTTTGGTGTCCATGGAGTAAAATTTTGCTAGTGAGCAATCCCGATTTAGAGATTCCCACTGAATTGGCCATACTCGAATTAGTTTAGACATCAAGTTTGGTCACATTCTGACGAGGTCAAATTTTCAGTGTCCAAGGGACTAAATTTTGGGAGTGAGCAATCCCGACTTAGAGATCCCCACTGAATTGGCCATACTCGAATTAGTTTAGACATCAATTTTGGTCGCATTCTGATGAGGTCAAATTTTCGGTGTCCAAGGCGCCAAATTTTGGGAGTGAGTAATCCCGATTTAGAGATCCCCACCAAATTGGCCAAACCAGAATTAGTTTGGACATCAATTTTAGTCACATTCTGACGAGGTCAAATTTTCGGTGTCCATGGAGTAAAATTTTGGTAGTGAGCAATCCCGATTTAGAGAAGGGATCTACAAAGTTTCACACGTGAGCCTCGTCTTTTGGCGCTTCGCCTATTATTGTGGCTTCCCATGACACAATGCTACTTAGTACATCCGTTTCGGCCCCGCCGGGGTGGTGCAGTGGTAAGACGCCCGACTACTGTGCCGGAGTTCCCGGGATCGAATCCCGGCCTCGGCGGCTGCGTTTCGATGGAGGCGAAACGAAGTGGCGTCCGTGTGCTGTGCGATGTCAGCGCACGTTAAAGATCCCCAGGTGGTCGAAATTACTCCGTAGCTCTCCACTACGGCCCCCCTTTCTCTCTATCCACTTTCACTCCCACCTTCATCCCTTCCCTTACGGCGCGGTTCAGGTGTCCACAGAGCAAGTGTGACAGATACTGCGCCTTTCCCTTCCTATGAACCAACCAACCAACATCCGTTTCGCATGAGCGGAAGCGTTTTTGTATCGCCAAATAACCGCCAGGCACAACGCGATCGCCGCGCGTGCACAGGAAGCTACCGGAGCGTCTGCTCCGCCGAAGCCCCATCGTTTCACATTTCGCCACCACGCCAGGAATGCGGCGCTGCCGTCGCGCGGCGAAACTTGAGCTTGGGTTCCCTATACCTGGTTAGCCATTCATAGACAAGACATTACCCCTCTCCCTGGTCGACATCTCGCTGCTCAACTGACTCAACGAGTGCGTCGCCTTTTATACAATTGCGTGACGTCAGTATCTCCTAGCGGTAGGAGCGGGAGTTAGGCAGCCGGCGGAGGCTGCGCGTCCGCAAGCGAGCGCACGAGTTGAGCTAATTCACTGTACCCCTGCTTTCACAACTGTTGTGACGTCATATCACGTGGTGCACCGATGTAGGTCAAGTGGTAGCTACGCGGCCGCGCGCGGAGCAGCAAGGAAGAGCTCGGTCGTGCGGCTAGTATGCTTCGCATAAAAATGCGCGGGCCTTCTACTGGGTCTGTAGCTGAGCCACCTCCGCTTACTCGTGCGGACATAGAAAATAAAGAAAAAAGAAAAGAAGAAGAGGAAAGTGACGCGCGTCGCAACAGCCGCCGTCCGCCACCAAAGTGGAGGGTGCAATGACGGCCAACAACAGGCACAACCTCCGGTAGCAGGCTAGCCCCCAACTCAAACAGCTGGCCCATCCAGTTCCAGCCCCATAGGGCCAGGAGCAGCCACCGGACCTCTCCTCCTTCTCACATTTCGCTTTTAGTCTCCCGCTCTTGACGTACTGCTTGAAAATGCTCCTTTTACGGGCCGAAAACATTTGCTGCGGTCGGTCTTCAAGCGAATGCTGAATGTCCATGAAAGAATTAGAGGGATTTATGCCACTGAACAGAATGTGAAGCAAAATCTTTAGCGGCGCGGGCGACCGAGCGTTGCCTCTACCACCAACAGAGTTCCGTGGAACGCATCAGCGTTCACCAGCTCTCTAGCCAGAGTCCACTTAAATGCCCTGTGCATGCGATGCCGGTAGACGCTTTCCTGCTCCGTTTGCTCTGCACCGCGGCAGCGCGCGCATGCGCAGTGTGGAAACAACACACCTCTCCATGCCGGCACGCGCTTCAGCTGGGATGCTGCTACCTTTCTCCTCCTATCTGTAGTGTGCACAGAGGCGGAACACCTGTGGAACAGCGCAGCTGTTTTCCATGGTTACAGCGCGTGCGCACTAGCGGCTCCGGCTCCGCACGGCGACTTTGGCTTTGCATGCCGTAGTTAAGCTTTTGCTTCAATACTAAAAATAACATGTAATTGGTAGCACATTTATACTACAGCAGCACTCGGGGTTCTACAAACGTATACTCAAACGGACTTCCTCGTTGAGAGTCGGGCGCCGGGTGCATATAAGCAGCGGGTATGATTGAGGAGCACCATTTTAAGCTGGTTACAAAGCATTTCCCTTGTAATTACGGTATGATTGAATTCACGTCATTTGGTGAAGAAGGCAGAATTATCTATCGTCGCAGTGAGGAGAGGTTCAGTCAGTCTACCTATAAACTTCTTCGGCAGGCGTTCAGGCTCAATTCTTCCAGGTAAAGAACAAAGAGGCTTACTGTGCTCAGTTGTTATTCGCTGATATCGATCAATGGTATTTCGTACAATCTCAGTATACGACACAGCGCTTCGAACATAAAGAGAAAATTATACTTTTAAATCGGCCGAATGTATACTCTGAAATGTGGCGTCCTCGCAGTTTCATAACCGTGATACTGTTTGCAATAACAACTGCCGAATTTTTCGTTTACACGGGCTTTCTTTTGGAACTGCGCAGAGGCAGACACCGATACAGTTTCCCAGAACACAGGATCTGCTGCCGTCAAAGGAACGGACAAAGAGTTGGGGGGACAGATTGTAGATACTTGGATCAAAGGAAAGGAAAAATACGACGTCGCAACATTGGACAAGTACAGCAAACCGGCTGACTCAGACGCGGAGAAGTTCGCGCAGGTATGAAATCTTCTTCGAGCAAATTACAGAGCTGAAAAAGGGGTTGAGGCATTCATGTATCGAAATTAACGCATCTGATATTAAAAAAGTACAGACGATAAGTTTTTTTCTTCTTCGTTTTCTTGCTCTTAAATGATGCTCGAGGCATTCCTAAATACGAAGAACCGCCTGAGATTTGCCTCTTCCTTGTAAATAACGGGCGCAAACATTTTGTTCTTTTTTGTTGATTCGGTCATACCTTCACAGCTGAACGGTGTCCGGGACGTCAGCTTGTACAACTTTCTTGGTGGTAAATTTTTTTGCTGGCAATTCTGGAAGGTACTATAATGAGGAACATTCGAATTTTATTAACCGTGCCACAAAAGCTAAGCATTTAAAGTTTGACTAGCAGCATTTTGCCATGGCATAGCAAATGGGTGAGCCCTTGACTACAAATCAAAGAAAACTGCGTATGCTTCGAGGTAGGACCTGCGGATACATTTAACGTTGCATTGCAGTCTTAAGATATGCAGAGAAAAACTCCCTTATATAAACAACCTCTTGGTAAAAACAATATTGGCTTGCTCAAACAATATATCATTGCACTTTATCCCTTTAAATCTTGCCGCCAGCCTTCTACAAGAATTCGGAAAGCTAGAAATTGAGATCTCAATATGATATTTTTTATGCACCCCGTGAAGTCGAATTTGAGGTTTAATTCTGTACTCAGGCTGTGGAAATCAATCAAATTGACATGACGACTATCTGTTTATAAATTATTTGCCTAATACAAGCCAACTGCGTCTTGTGGCTTTGTGCACGATGTCTTAGACTACTGAAAATCAGAAAAAAGTATAAATATCTGTGTCTGCAGTACTTGAAAAAACATTACGTGAGGCGCCCGTATGCAGTGCTATGCCAGTTGACTTTAAGGAAGAGCATGTGGCAAAATTATTTCGTGGCTTTTCAATACGGCATTCTTCACTAACAATGTCTGAGACTTTGATACAATGTGCACCATACCAAGGCGATGACATTTACAAGTTTTAAGCGTAAAGCATTGATCGGCAAATCCAGTGAAAGCTGTCGTATGTCTACACGGTCTTCCCGATAGGTAACGCACATGGAAGGGGTCGCATTCAACGGGCCCTCGTGACACGCGCGCGGAAAGCAGCGGGAGCCGCTGGAGTCCCGTGCTAGGGACCCCACCTACACATCCCTCTCCCTTATCTCTACTCAAGAAAGTTGTAACGCGGTAGCGTTAGGGGCCCCATGTCGCAGAAAAGTCGGTGTCGTCGTCGGCGGCCGCCGTCCCGCGTCGTCGATGGAGGCGAAACGAAGTGGCGTTCGTGTGCTGTGCGATGTCAGCGCACGTTAAAGATCCCCAGGTGGTCGAAATTATTCCGCAGCCCTCCACTGCGGCTTCTCTTTCTCCTTTACCACTTTGACTCCCACTCTCCTCTCTCCCTTACGGTGCGGTTGAGGTCAACACCACCTAGATTCGTCTAGGGTTGGTGAGGTGTTCACAGAAAACAAGTGAGAGTTACCGCGCTTTTCCCTTCCTATAAATCAATCCCGCGTCGTCTGGCGTTGGCCGCGAGCGATAAATCCCAGAAGCATTAATAAATAAAAACGAGTAGAAAAATTGCCGACATCAGGAATAGAGCGTAGGCCTCCGCGGTGCGAGACGAGCACGCTAACCACTCCGCCACGTCAGCTAGATGGTTTGAAGGGGACAAAGGCGCGTCTATTGATTGCGGTATTGTTTTAGAAAGGTCCCTTACAGAAGTGTATTGTGGCGCAGAATAATAATTATGAGCATGTAAATTACAGATTTACAGAACACGCAGTTAAGTGAGTGGCAAACTACTTTTCCGCTGTACTTCCTCGTAGCTTAACGTGCACGTAGCGCCATCATTCGTGTGGCGCACGGAATAAGATAGACAGGGCATGGCCACCGGGATCTTCATCCCGCCGGCTCGGATCGGCAACGATGTTGCCGACAAACTGCGACTGCAACTTGAGGCCCGCGCGTTTCGGCAAGGTGGCTAGCAGCACGTCTACGTCCCGGAAAGAATAATAAATAAAAATGAGTATAGCAAGTTGCTCTATGTAGGGATTCGAAACAGATCCTCCCTTTTCAGTGCACGCCTCAGCCGCATTGTAAGCGAAGGAATGCTTAGAATCACGTTTCAGAACAAGTAATTACCAAACAGTCATGCTTTGGACAAGTTAACGAGTGTTGTATTGTGTGAACTATGTCTTTGTGTCACTCAAAAGCGCGACAAGCAAATGAGTAGACGGTGCGAATGGGGTGCGATAACGCTATCGAGTTCATTCTTAAAGGCGAAGCTTAAGCGTCCTCCAAATTTTTCACTCACTCACTCACTCACCCACTCACTCACTCACTCACTCACTCACTCACTCACTCACTCACTCACTCACTCACTCACTCACTCACTCACTCACTCACTCACTCACTCACTCATTCCAAGAAGTTTTGTGTTCCAAGTGCACAGTCGATTGGCGGCCACCAGCAGTACGCTTACAAACGGCGCACCGCTTTATTATCTCGCCGTCGCCCGACTACTGTGCCGAAGTACCCGGGCGCGAACCCGACCGCTGGCGGCTGCGTTTCAATGGAGGTGAAAAAAAGTGGTGTCCGTGTGCCGTGCAATGTTAGTGCACATTGAAGAACATCATGTGGTCGACATTTCCAGAGTCCTCCACTACGGCGTCTCTCATAGCCTAGTCGCTTTGGGATGTTAAACCCTACAAACAAAGGCAAACCTCTTTTGCAGGTCATCTGGGCTAAGTCTGATCGCATCGGCTGCGGCTACGTAAAGTTCAAGCTGAAAAGCAAACCTACCGAAGAATCGCAGTATTTCCTCGTGTGCAACTACAGCCCCGCGTAAGTTTGGAGCAGTTGATATGGGTGCACCTATTGTCCCAGTGGGCTAGCGTGTACATGATGCGAGGCGCCTATTGTTTAAGCGCTAGTGCAGGGGTTGCGCGTCACTGAACAGCCGGCGTCGTCTTTTTCGGCATCCACATCCAGTTGACACTGAGCGAAAAATCCTTTTCTGGATAGAGTCAGGAAATTCGAACTCTCGATGACACCGCTAACATGGAATGTGATAGGATGCATCAAATGAAAGGAATTAAAACACACGTAACGCGAATTAAATATTGGCACAGGATTCAAACCAACTGACGTTAGAACGTAATCGACTTGAATAAAGAAGGAAGAAAAAACAAATAATGCGATTCGCGCGCCATATATGCGAAATAGAAATGCGCAAACGCCTGTACTACCGGCACTACCTATTAAAGTACATAGGAGAAATGTGGAGAAAAAATGTGCTTACCCAAAGTGTTCTGTGTTCTCCACAGAGGCCGGGTGAAGGACGAGAAGGTTTACATTAAAGGCGACCCTTGCACGAAGTGCGCTCAAGGCTCAACATGCGACGATGCGTCTCAACTATGCGTAAGTATCGCGTCGCATCTCGGACGTCCTTCATGGCCAACCGAGTTCGTTAACAGCGCCCGCTTTCCCGTGAAGGACACTCCCCTTTTGGTTTTCATTATATTTATTTGGTTTATCGGAAAGGTGGAGTATCTGCCACACTTTCTTCGTGGTCACCTGAACCAACGTACGCGCCTAAGGGAAGGCAGAAATGTGGTAGTGATAGCCGAGAGAGAGGCCGCAGTGGATAGCTTGAGAGTAAAATTCTGGAAAATTTCAAAAGGAAGATAACGCATGTGCAGTATGTGGTAACTCCACAGAAACAATTGACTATATTATACTCGATTGTAATGGTATCCATCCGAAAGTCGATGCAGGCGCAATCACTGTTCCTGAAGCTCTGGGGTTTAGAGATACCAGTGGCCGGGTGAATGAACCAGCGGTGGAAGCTAGCAAAAAACGATTATAAGGTTGGTGGCCTAAAAGCAGAAAAGTGACATAATGTTAGTAAAGTTGAAACGAAAATTCAATAAATAGAATGATAATATAATTAACCAATCTAAAACAATAATTGGGGGAGGGGGGAATGAGCATGATAGCAACTGCTACCACCTCCTTTCAAAGGGGACGCTCCTATATTCCATCCATCCATCCAGCGAACGGTGAGGTGGTCGCACCTTTTGCGCCGGAGGAGAATGTAATTGAAGTAGCGTTCCCTTTGCTTCTGCGGCGACTGAGAAGGCCATAGGAAAGAGCGCACGCTCTCCCTCGAAACCGGCCGTGGCTTTACAAGGATTGGTGAAGTTTCCGCTCCAAAAAAGCCGTTCTGCTCACCAGGTTAGGTTGATTCCTAGCTGCACATAAGTTTTGATCGAAAGCATGTCAATTGTTCAAAGTAGTGCTCCAAAATGTATATTTAAGCAAATTAGTAGAACACAAATGCTAGTTCGTCGCTCCGATTGTGCAGTCAGGTGGCGAAGAAAGGAATGCGTACAGCGCCAATTATTTATTTGAATATTGGCGGTAATTTTCTTATTAGTTCCAGAATTACGTGTATATTTACGCCGGAGGCTCAAAGGCACAGCCCCCGCTTATATGCTGCTAGGTGCGATAAAATATTTTAGTTTGATCATGTTCCATGTTTCCTGCCTCTCAATTCTCAACTCAGTCGCATAATGACATACAACATAATGACGTGCGATGTAAGACGTGGGTGTTGCGTATACGGGCTCTTAAATTTCCCTCTCCAGGAACTAGACCAGAAGGAAGTACTCTTCTCCTACCCTGTACACCAGTATCAAACGAAGTACCATACGTGATCACTGTATCAGAGTAGTGCGGAGACGAGGCACTAACCAAAACTCTGCACAAATAACTATGCGCATTAAGATGAAAATATCAAGGCGGGTATTTCAGAAAATGATCGAGCTTGGAGACTTGCCGATAATGGACTGGGTGAAGGGATACAATTTCTCCATCTATTTCCAGTCTAAACGTCCACACTAAACCAACGACTAAAACCCTCATCAGTTGTTTTAGGCACTTCATGCATAAGTTAACACTTAGAACTTATAGCTGGCTTTTTGGCTCATGATCAGGACAACACAGGAGCTTAAAAAGAGGTACACTGACGTAGAAAGGGAACGGGACGAGCAGTAACTTACAACAAGTTTTGTTTGGAGAGCAACGCTTATACACGGTCGCTCACTTCTGTGTTTCTGCGGATGTTTGAGTTCGCGTTGTGACGCATGGGTAAATGATGGTATGTAAGCGTTGTTTTACAAATAAAACGTTTTGGAAGAATTAGCACTCCTCTTGTTCCTTTTCAGCGTCCGTGAAGGTTTTTTTTTTTTTTTTGTCCTATGTCTTCCTGACAAACATATTGTCGCTTGGTCTCTGCGAGCTTGCATCGCACAAGAGCAAAATAAAATTTAGTTCATTGCATCGTATTAACTGTAACGTCATGAACTCCCAGTTTGTTTGAGGCTCCGCAGACTTGACCGGTGAGAATTCACTGTTAAAGTAGCCTTCCTGCAGAGGCGATATTTTGTTACCAAAAGCACGACCTTACATTAGAATAGGATATGCACCAGTCATCTCACACTATTTTCGCTTATCTACTGTCTTACGTTTAGTAATGCGGAAAGTTGGGCGAGTTGGTTAACATTCATGATGGAAAATAGCGCGAAAGTACACGAAGGACGGAAGGAGGTAAGACACGGACAAGCGCTAACTCGCAACTGCAGGGTTTATTGCTGAAGCACGCAATAAATACAGGTCACTTGAAAAAAAAAATAGAACAGAAAAAACAAACGGCAAGAGAAGAGAGAGAGAGAGAAGCAGCCTCCTAAATGGGAAGCTAGGTCATAACGTAGACAGTGATACACAGTAACACGACTTGGCATTACGGTTCCTCGACTTATCCCTGTCCGTATACCGGGATCACGTTTGTTGGGCTTACAGCCCCCGATCTGCCAAAGCACTTCTTAGTTTTGCCTCTGGACATTCAAAAGATATTAAGAATGGTATCGCGACGTCCTGTCTCAAAGCAGCAATCACAAAATCCTGTATTCATTCCTTACAAAAGAGCGTCTTTGCACAGGTCAACAGGTTGAAGGAATCTGGCTATCCCATGCATGTTATTAAGATGACGTGTGCAAAACTTGTGCATTGGATTAAGGCAGGCCATAAGTCAAAACTTGTTACACGGGAGCGTCAAAAGGTTGGCGTCGTGCCGTATGTCCATAGGATGGCACACGGACTAAAGAAGGTGGGAAGCCGCTATGGTGTTTCCGTGGTTTTTTCTGGACCGACAAAATTGAACAGTTTGTGCTCTCATATTCGAAATCGGCAGGAAACTGGCGGCGACAAGAAAAAGAGGCGTGGGTGCTCCGTTAAACACCGCTCGCCGTTTGTACCCTGTGGGATCGGCGTGGTGTATAAGCTGCCTTTGTCTTGCGGAGGCGTTTACATAGGACAAACGGGGCGGTGTCTCAACGTTAGGCTAGGGGAACACCACAACTCCTTAAAAGAACAGTCTGGTAATCTTCCGGAGCATTGCCGCGCTTGTAGCATTAAAGAGAACCATAAGGGAAATCAAAAGTGCACACCGCTTTTTTCTATGGCCACTGTTCTTTTTAGACATCGTGACAAGCTGGTTCGTCAAATTATGGAGGCTTACTATATTAAATAATGTCAAAATTTGTGTGTCAGCGAACCGTCGGTTAACTTGGTAGATTGCGAATTTGATTTCTTAGACTCTACTTTACATTAACTTTACTTATCTATACTTAGCTGTATCTCCCCCCCCCCCCCCCCCCCCCAGCAATGAGTGGCACGTGTTACTGTGGATCACTGTCTACGTTATGACCTAGCTTCCCATTTAGGAGGCTGCTTCTCTCTCTCTCTCTTCTCTTCCCGTTTGTTTTTTCTGTTCTATTTTTTTCAAGTGACCTGTATTTATTGCGTGCTTCAGCAATAAACCCTGCAGTTGCGAGTTAGCGCTTGTCCGTGTCTTACCTCCTTCCGTCCTTCGTGTACTTTCGCGCTATTTTCCATCATGAGTCTTATGTTTAACCTTTAAGTTGGTGTAACCCTTGTAACGACTGAGGTGCCAAGTTATCCTGTTTTCCAACTTACTCTTTCATATATATCTCTGTCCCATTAGTTCCACCATAAAGGGTGGGATAATTGGACCTAAACTACACGGGGAAGTGACAAAAATATGGAAGCTATAAGTTTCAGTTTGAGCTTGAAGACGGGTCGATGTTTGATGTAGCGAAAGGCGAAAATGTCAATAGGCACACGCTTAGCTCAGGAATGCAGACGAATACAGGAGTGTATGATTAAGAGGATGCGGTTTTCAAATAGACATGAGACGGAGTTTGGTAGCAAAATATATCGTATACGATGGCAAGTTGGCTGAGTTCGCGATGCGCTGTAAGGAGTGGTGCGAAAGAATTAACGCGTAAACATGATTCGCTTACTTCCTGATATCCGCCATACGCTGATATTAAATGTGTTGTAGCCATATTTGCAGCGCAAAATGCGTTTTGAAATAAATTTTGATGGACTGCCCTGCAGCACATGGCATAGGTAGAGTCTTTGTCAAAAGTGTAGAGATCAGGGGGCCTGTTTCAAAGCCACTTCATGCGGCTTGTAATTTACTTCCAGTGTTTCGAACCTCATAATGGGAAGACGATTTTTTGACCTACTGTATCCAGTAGTAAGGGCCTCCACTACTGTTAAATCAGCCCTACTACACGGCTTAGAAGCAGACCTCCTGGGCTTTACACTTTCGACAATATAAGAGTCATTGAGGAAGACAGAGAGAAATCTTTATGGAAATCATTAACAGCGGCAAAATTATAGCACATTACAATGTGGCCTAACATACGCGGTGCCCTTGGGGAGGCTGTAAAGCATTCATAATAACCTCCTTACGTATACTTGACGTAGCGTATCGATGCATGGCGAATTCCCGATTGTGTCTTAATAGTATCTCTGTTTTGCATCGCAGACGAGCAAGAAAGTTGAGCCTAAGAAACATGAGGGCGGCCTGGGACTGGCCGTCATAGGCATCTTCGCTGCCGTCATCGCTGTCTTGTTGGCCGTGGTGGGCATTGTCTGTATGCGTTGCGCGCGCCGCGGGGCCGCCCCAGCAGCCGAAGGCGCCGCTCCAGCCGGCGGCGCAGGAGATGAAGCAGCTGCCCCCGCCGATGCTTCCAAGGAAGCCAACAAGCCGGACGCCCCCGAAGGTGGAGGAAGCCATGAGGCAATCGTCAAGGCCGAATGATGAAGTGCTGCGCGCAGGCGCTGCTCGTGGTGAAAGCGTGCGAAGAAATTCGTGCTGGCCGCGAAAATGGGTAGAAATAAAAGTATGTCTTAACGGTTGTTTGCCCTTATACTTATTTGGTGACGTAAACCGAAACTCGGAGAAGCTGAGCGCAGTAATCACTCGGATACGCAGTGTAGAGAACAAAAGCACAAACACGCAGCGCATATAAGGTCTACAATAAATATTCTTAAAAAATAGCCCACGGAACAAAACGGAGACACACAGGAGAATGGATGGACACATACGCTGTTGTTGTTCCTTCTTGTACCTTGTCGTTGTTCCTTGTTGTTCGTTGCACGTTCTTTAAGAATGCTATACCAACTACTCGAGACTTTTCCATGTTCATCTGACCGGTTATCTACAGATAGTTCTTCGCTCACTTTAAATTGAACGCTGCCAAATTCTACGGGAATTCTTACTTCGACGACTGACGCCGCGAGTTGCTTAGGTCTTTGGCGGGCGCAAGTCAGCCGAATAGAGTTTCTTTCATTGTAACGCTATGCCCTTCGTTTATTTTCTACGACTATGTCACTACCAGGTGACAATATCATGGTGTTAAAGTGCTTGAAATATATATATATATATATATATATATATATATATATATATATATATATATATATATATATATATATATATATTAACGGGAAATGATGGTGCTCGTTATAATACATAAAGGAAAGAAGCCAACAGTCGGCGAGGCCATGGAGGGCGTTGGGGATGGTACTTTATGTCTTTTTTTTTAATGTTTACTTGGATAATCACAGAAATTAGTAGTGTAATCTGTTTAGGGGAAAGATAATTAAACACAAAGTAGAAGAAAAAACAAGGTGCCGATGGTGGGAGCCGAACCCACGACCTCCGAACATCGCGTCCGGTGCTCTACCAACTGAGCTACATCGGCCGCTGTCCCCCCTGCTACTTTCTTGGGTATTTATGTTGTCTGTATACGAACCTTGAGAGTGTTCACCAGCGCCACCCTCAGCCAAGGCGGCGGACGTGGAACGTCCTTTGTTACCGCCAGCGTCACGTAGAATGTGATCAAGAGCGAGGGCGAAAGCTGTGCTAGAACCCTCTTACGCTACCTATGGCTTCAATATTGCCAGAACCCAGACCCCCGTAAGCTACCAGCAGATCAATTAAGGTGAAATCAGGGTGCTCGTTATAATACATGAAGGAAAGAAGCCAACAGTCGGCGAGGCCAAGGAAAGCGTTGGGGATGGTACTTTAAGTCTTTTTTATTAATGTTTACTTGGATAATCACAGAGATTAGTAATGTAATCTGTAGTAATGTAATCTCGCCGACTGTTGGCTTCTTTCCTATATATATATATATATATATATATATATATATATATATATATATATATATATATATATATATATATATATATATATATATATAGATATATTGTAAGCACTGTGCGTGAACGTCTTCTTCATCTGTACATATTCATTATCATCGCTCATCTCATTCGGAGAAGTGTGCACCGAACGCCGACAGTTGGTAGCTGCTGCTTCGGCTGAGCTGGCAATTTATTGAAAAAAATGAATCTGCCGGTGCTTCCTCCTGTCTCACAAGTGGGGGAGATGCCTCTTGATCCCCGCTCCCTCTGCGCGACATCCCCTGAAACTCCGTTCCGGTCGTATTGCAGGCGGCACATCAACCGCCATGGCGCAAGCCGATTCGCATCATCCTACTTTGACTGCCATTCTGGCGGCTGCAACTATCGACAGGCCTTCGCCGGGTGCCCGTGCTTCCTCTGTGAACCTGACGTCCCCTGCTGCATTCCTTCACAGCTCTTGGGCCAGCTTACTTGATAGACAGCTCCCATGAGTGTGACCCTCCTGTTTTCGCCGGTCTCCGAGGTGATGACGCGGACGACTGGCTACCGCAGTATGGCCGCAGGGCGCTTGTATGAAGCTCATCAATTTCGCAATCTAAGTGACGTGGTAAAGACATGGCTCCTTAACCACGAGGACGCCATTCCTACTGGTCCAACATTATCTCCAAAATCTGAGAGATATTTGGCACTGTTGGTTCTGGTCCGACTGCTTTCAAAAAGAAGCTAGACACCGGCGTGCAGCTTAAGGCCGAGACCTACACATCGTACGTCGAGGAAGTCCTCGCCCTTTGTCGGCGAGTCAGCACTACATTGGTTGAAGGCGGCCATGTTCGCTATATTTGAAAGGCATTGGCCCTTTTGCCTTCGAAACTCTAAAACCCAGAGCAACTCGGGCTATGAGGAATTAACGCTGTGGTGGAGGACTTCCGAAAGTTCAACCACCTGGTGTTCGTTAACATGCACAGACATCGCGCAGCACACGCGTGCCTTGCTTTTCGCCTCCACGGAAAAGAACTTCCGCGACCGGGATTCGATCACGCATCAATGAGCACAGCAGAACGTTGCCATTCGCCGAAAACTGCAGCAACGGAAGTTGCGAGTGCGTCACTAAAAAAATAAAAATAAAACAGAACAAAAAGGAAGTCAATAAAGCTATATGTTTTGTTGAGTATACAATGTAGTACATAAACTTAAACGCATACGCAATAAAATAGTTTGCTGGAATACAATTGCAATACGCCGCGCACGCAGAACCGCTCCGCTAGAGCCGTGAACGAGCGGAACGGAGCTGCCGGTCTGCTTGTGCTCTTCTTTCTGAGCATTGCTGCATGCTGTTACGACCGTGCATCATCCGCACTTGCGCGCTCTATTGTTCGCCTGTGGGCATGGATAAGTGCTGTGGATATGTGCTGTTGGTACAAGGGCGCTAAGTGAGCCGGTTTCCAGGAATCCTTTTGTGTAAGCCTGTTTTCCTTTGTGGACACCCTGCAAATGCCAAATTGACCCTGTCAAGAGAACGTCTAGAAAAACACAAAGAAATGTCTCCCTGCGGGAAATAGCCGGAAGTGCTTTGGTTCAATTGTTCACCCTTCCCGTCGAGAAGCCCTATCGTCCAGTGAGGAATGCCTACTGTCCAAAGGAGACGACAGAGTGACACGTCCGCTGACGTGCAGGACAAGAAAGGAGCATGACGCATACGGCCATTAAATGATTTCCCGGGAATGCAGGAAAGATTTGCAATTGTCGAAAAGGGACAATGCTGGGAGCAGTATGTGGCGCGCACGTGCTTGGGTTTCTGAGAAGGAAATCCACTTGCCGGAACCAGCCTATCGTTTCTTTGCTGAAGAATAGAAATGTACCTCCTCTCCTCGCCGTTCCCAAGCTTTTCCCGCCAACTAGTGATCACGCCCAACGAATCAATGCTGGACCAGTCGGTGCCTCAGACCATCAGTGCAGTGATGTGTTCGATTGGATGCCGATATCTGAGGGGCGTGCCCTGGAACTGGTTGGTCAGCATCTTCAGAGGGGGGCTGGACATAGGGGGTTTTAAGGACATCGCAGAGCACGAAAAGACGCTCTGAGCCCTGGGTAAACGGCTCATCCAGTCGCTTCTTGCTATGAACTCTTAACGCTTGCCATTTTGCTGATGTACCCTTCTTTTTCTTGTAAATAATCTTGTAAATATGTTTTCTCAAAGTGCCATTAAACCTGCTTGTATATATTTTACCAACTTCGAAGATTCAATCCTTCCACCAACCCGGAGTCTCTACACGCTACCAAATGAAGGCCGGGTCGACTTAGCCCCAGCGTCACGACAATGCGCAGTAGTAGCTCTCCCACTCGTCGGCTGAGCGGAGCAATGGCGCAAATACGCTTCTCTAAAAATAATGACAGCTACATTGCGACAGGTTTTGTCGACAGACGGACAACGAATAAAGATTTTAGCCTTAAAATTCAACAATTTCGGACAGCTGTGGAAGTTCAATAATTTGGACATCCGTGCACGCTGCCCTATCTGGTAACGAGACGGCTCACGAGTGAGCCTGAGCTCTCTACTTCCAGGTAGCAGCTGAGCTACAGTGGCCAGTATATTCTAAGCACTGTAGCCGAGCCCCCCGCACACCGGGTATACGACAGCCAGATGTTGGCTTAAATAACAGAGAAGCTGACGCGTGGAGGCGGTTACAGACTAACACCTTCATGATCCCGGTATTGGCGGTTTACGCGGTACCAGACTGTAAGGAAAAGGATCAGTGCAAACACTGTGGAGCCCGAGGGAATCGCGCCTATATAATTTGGAAGTACCCACAATCCCTAGGGGTGGGGCCACATATAATGAGTATAATAAGCCTGGGAGACTGCTGCGAAGTGCGGATCCTACGACCCAGCGAAGCCCCATTATTATGGCGTATCGCCTGACGCAAGAGTTCGCAAGAAGCCAAGGGCTGCCTGCAAGCCTCTAATCGGTGGTCTCAGTATTTCTGTGCATTGGGTCGGGGAGGAAGTCTCCGTTTTTCTGATGAAAAAATATTGGTGCAATCAATCAATCAACTGTTGGTAAGGCCATGATTCGGCAAGGCTTCCCTGATGAGAATGGAACGGAAGAGCGCAGAAGAGGAAGATAACGCAGAAGGCGCAAAGCACGCACACATCACCAGTAAGACTTTATTATGCTTTCTTAATTTATTCATTTATTATTATTTTTTTTATCTAAAAAATTTTAAATTCCAGAAAGCCCATGCACCGCCCTCAACCATCACTGTCAATGAACCGGATTTGGTCAAATTCCTAACCTCAGTTCTGCAGAATGAAATCCCAGAAACTGTTAACACCGCCTCTTCGTGGCTAATCCCCGTTGTTGGTATGCACCATTTTTATGTGGACGACAACAACAACAACAGCGTCGTCACCATCATCATCACGAGAGGAGACAGAAGAAGTACTAGCATCAAGAAGTATGGAAAGCCCGAAGTCAACCTGGGGTCTCCTCTTTACGTTGCTGATGGCGACGAGCAATCCTGAACCTGCATCAGCGGTTCAGCTTCCTACCGCTTTCAAGAAGCTTCTGGAATTCCTGAAGTTGCAGATCCCAGACGACTGCGTTCTCTCCGCAATAGGGGCCTCGCCGGAAATCATGGAAGAGGTCGTCACGAAGCAAAACGAATTGAGGTCGCAGATCGCCACCGGCAAGGTGGAGAAATTTCCGCAGGCGGCTGACAGGAACATGCTGGTGCGCAGATAACGAGCTGGTGACATTCGTGGATTCCGAAGCGCTGCAGTTTAACGAGTAGGATGCACACAGGTTTCTGGCAGCTTATTCTTATCCCCTTTGTTCTACAACCTTTGTTCTACCCTTTGTTCTACGCCACTGAACCTGTTTCAGACATGTGAACTTAAGTTCACATGACAGAAACAGGTTCAGTGGCGTCCACTCCAGACACGATATCGGCGGTGTTTACAAAGCTCTTGTGTTCGAAAGAGGAAAATATTGCCTTGAAATATATCTCAGTGCTTCTGGAATCACTGAGTTGCGGTTTTAGTCTTCTTTGTGGAATTCTGTCTTACTGTCCCATGCTCGTGACGCACTTATGTTAAGATGACTGTCTCACTGCGTTAAGCGCTTCTCGTGACCAGCTCCGTGATCATCTTTGACAAAATTCGAAAGCACCGCGGCCATCTGCAAGAAAGTAACGAATAAGATACTCTGAACTTTAACGCGATGCATCAGAAGGACGCAGTAGTATTAATCTACGGAAGATTTCACACAAAATAATTTGACTTGTGTATCACTAGTGCTCACCCTTCATTTTCTATACTCTCTTAATTTGCAGTGGTGGGACGAAGAACTAGCTGCGAAAGCCATTGCACTCGCGAAATCTTGCGACATCACCAAGCAAGGTAAGGCCAAGATTGTTAATTTGATGGTAGAGATTTGTAAGTGGTTCAATAGAGTCAAGTTATGGCTGCGCTCTGGCGCTGTTATCTCCAGTAGATTAAAAAATTAGATCTTTTAGATGTCTCTTAAGAGGAAAATGGTGAAAGCCTACCCTTCCTCTTTTATCATTTGCCTCTCATCGTTTGCCTCTTATCGGCGTTTGTCGCAGTGCTACATGTAATATAATTGGTTTTCAGGCAAGGATAGGCGCAGTATGTGGTATATGTCACACAATCTCCGCCAAGATTGTTTGGACGGTACTCTATCGCAAAACAAAGAAAAAGAAGAGGGAAAAAAAGACGCTCGTCGCAACAGCCGTCGTCCACCACCGAAGCAGTGGCAGGTGCAATGACGGCCAACAACAGGCACAACCTCCTGTAGGGTGTCTCCTCCGGTAGCAGGCGAACCTCTGCAGAAATTAGGCGGCGGTGACCTACCATTCCCAGCCCCGTAGTATTCCCGTAGGGCCAAGAGCAGCCACCCGTCCTACCCATTCATTTCTCTCTTAGTCCCCTCTCGTGACGCTTGTTACCAGCTTAAAATAGTGTTCCTCATTCATACCAGCTGCTTATATGCATCCGGCGCCCCACTCTTAACGAGGAAGTCCATTTCAGTGCACGTTTGTAGAACCGCAATGCTGTTTTAGTATAACTGTGCAAACAATTACATGCTATTTTTTGTATTCAAGCAAAAACTTAATTATGGCATGTAAAGCCAAGGTCACCGTGCGGAGCCGGAGCCGCTACTGCGCATGTGCTGTAACCAGCGCCTTGTTCCGCCTCTGCGCTCGCTACAGATAGGAGGCGGAGTTTAGAGCAGGACGTTAAGATACTGCTAGAAAACGCTCCTTTTGCGGGCCGAGAAATTTCACTGCAGTCGGCTTTTAAGCGAATGCTGAATGTCAGTGAAACAATTAGAGGGGTTCATGCTACTGAACAGAATGTGGAGCAAACCTTCCCTTGTCAGATGGAAGAGAGGATGCACCAGGTGCAGTCCTCCTGTGAGGGTACAGACCTCAACCAGCGACCATCATCATCCTACGGCAACCACAGACAAGGCCTCTCGCACCGCAGGGTTGAGGGGAGCGGGAGGGGTTTGCTTCGGGGAGCGGGCTTTCTCCAGCCAAGGGGCTCATGCAGTCTGGCTTATTCCCGCCGGGGCGGAGTTGCAGTGCCAATACACCACGTCCGCGCCACCCCGGCTGGTCAAAGCCTTACGCGAGCTAATCTTCTAATAACTTATTTCGATTTTTACATTTTTTTCTTTGAAAACTATCATTGGGTGTCCCCATTTTTCAGAGAACTTTTTCTTGCCGAGCTGGAGTCTTTTGCGTTCAAGGTGGAACGACAGCTCCTTCCTAATTTTCTTCTTCACCTCGAGGAGACAGGGTGTTTTCGCGCTGTAGACTGCTCAGCATGTAGCGATCCAGATTTGATAATTTATTTCAACGAGAGTCAGCCTGAACTACTTTCATGCTTCGTTGAGCAGTGGGCTGAGATACCTGACGGTGGGGTATGGTATTCCTGGTTGCTCAAACAGTTCTTTCAGGCGATCCAGGAGTGAGGCAGGGAGGATACACTCGAGAAAAATGTGTTCCGCCGTCTCCCGCCCTCCAAAGAAAGAAAATGCATCGATGGATCTGGAGAGTGCCGGCACAAAGGCTCGGCGGCGGATTGGTAAAATGCCGCGGGCGTAGTGCCACATGAATAACGCGTGGCGTGCATCTAGGAAGTGCGCGGAGATGTATTTCCACATGGGACGCTCGGCGGACATTAGATCTCTGTGTAGATGTTTCGGTAGAGGGGGGGTCAGTAGGTCTAGTACGGTCTAAAGTTGCGCACTCTGAGGCTGTTCCTTTAACTCCTCTCTCAGCAGCACCGAATCCTCCGCAGGCATACGACAAAACGTGAGCGGCGTCCCAGCGCGAGGGGAGTGATGCGACAGGGGCTCCATGGTAAAGGCTGTGAGCCTGGTTGACTAGAAATAGGTGGTGAACAACCTTGTCAGTGGTATGTCACACTCTACTGCTCGTGCTACAGCCTTTGGCAGCGGGCGACTAAAGTTGCCTCGTCCACCACCAGAGTTCCGTCGAACGCATCAAAGTTCACCGGTTCTCTAGCCAGAGTCCACTTAAATGCTCTGCGCATACGATGCCGGTAGATGCTTTCCTGCTCCATTCGATCACCTCCACGGCGGCGAGCGCATGCGTAGTGCCGAAACTACACCTCTCCGCGCCAGCACGCGCTTCTGCTGGGATGCCTCTGCCCTCCTCCTCCTCTTCTCTCTAGCGAGCGCAGAGGCAGAACTTCCTTCCTTCCCTTGCCCCGCCGGGGTGGTGCAGTGGTAAGACGCCCGACTACTGTGCCGGAGTACCTGGGTTTGAACCCGACCTCGGCGGCTGCGTTTCGATGGAGGCGAAACGAAGAGGCGTCCGTGTGCTGTGCGATGTCAGCGCACGTTAAAGATCCCCAGGTGGTCAAAATTACTCCGTAGCCCTCCACTACGGCTCCTCTTTCTCCCTTTTACTTTCACTCCCATCTTCCTCCCTTCCCTTACGGCGCGGTTGCGGTGTCCACAGAAAACAAGTGAGACAGTTACCGCGTCTTTCCCTTCCTATAAATAAATCAGTTTTTTCCCCTTCCCTTATGGCGTGGTTGAGGTGTCCACAGAAAACAAGTGAGGCAGTTACCGCGCCTTTCCCTTCCTATAAGATAGATGGATTTATTGAAAGGAAAAGGCAGAGAGGTTGGCCGGAATAATTCAAATCTGGCCTGCTACTCTGAACTGGGGAAGGGGAAGGAGAGAAGAAAGAAGGTCATGATGGGTGACGATGTGGGAAAAGGCATATGAAATACATATACAGACACAGTAGCTTGTTTTACAAGCGCGAATCAAGTCCGCTGGCGCACAAAAAACGGCAATGAGCACGCATTGCCTGGACACCCTTCCCCTTGTCCTGCCAAGCGCCCAGCAGCAGTTATTCCGACAGAGGCCTCTTGTCTAAACGCTTCAAGGAAGCGGCTAGCACACTTCTTTCGCGCGCATACGCTGGACACACCAATAATATATGGTCCACAGTCTCTGGGATGCCACAAGTTGAACATTCCGGCGAGTCCATCTGTCCAATTAAATGTAAGTACTTGTGCGTGAAAGCCACGTTTAAACGAAGTCTATGTAGTAAGCATGCCTGATTACTCGGAATATCACGGGGAACATAAAATTGTAATGCTTGATCGAGCCTTCTTAGACGAATGTGTCGGGCGTCTGGCTGGGCCCAGTAAGCTGCTGTAGCATTATTCATACAACTCGTAAGAAGGCACTTCGTGTCACCTCTTGAAAAAGGCACAGCTGTTTGAAATCACTCAATCAGAACACGGCGCAGCCCTGCCGTGGTGGTGCAGTGGTAGGACGGCCGACTACTGAGCCGGAGTACCCGGGTTCAAACCCTACCTCGGCGGCTGCGTTTCGATGGAGGCGAAACGAAGAGGCGTCCGTGTGCTGTGCGATGTCAGCGCACGTTAAAGATCCCCAGGTGGTCGAAATTACTCCGTAGCCCTCCACTACGGCTCCTCTTTCACTCTTTCCTCTTTCACTCCCACCTTCCTCCATTCCCTTGCGGCGCGGTTGAGGTGTCCACAGAAAACAAGTGAGGCAGTTACCGCACCTTTCCCTTCCTATAAATCAATCAATCAGAACACGGCGCAGCTGGTTGCAATGGTTACAGCGCGTGCGCAGTAGCGACTCCTGCTCCGCACGGCGACCTGGCTTTGCATGCCGTAGTTAAGCTTTTGCTTCAATACTAAAAATAACATGTAATTGGTAGCACATTTATACTACAGCAGTACTGGAGGTTCTACAAACGTGCACTCAAACGGACTTCCTCGTTGAGAGTCGGGCGCCGGGTGCATATAAGCAGCAGGTATGATTGAGTAGCGCCATTTTAAGCTAGTTACAAAACACTGCCCTTGTAATTACGGTAGGATTGAATTCACGTCCTTTGGTGAAGAAGGCAGAATGTTATCTATGGCAACAAGGGGAGGTTCAGTTAGCCTACCTATAAACTTCTTCAGCAGGCGTTCAGGCTTAATTCTTCCAGGTAAAGAACAAAGAGGCTTACTGTGATCAGTTGTTATTCGCTGATACCGATCAATGGTAGTTCGTACAATCACAGTATACGACACAGCGCTTCGAAAATAAAAAGAAAATTATATTTTTAAATCGGGCGAATGTACTCTGAAATGTGGCGTCCTCGCAGTTTCATAACAGTGATACTGTTTGCAATAACAACTGCCGAATGTTTCGTTTACACGAGCTTTCTTTTGGAACTCCGCAGAGGCAGACACCGATACAGTTTCCCAGAACACAGGATCTGCTGCCGCCAAAGCAACGGACAAAGGGTCGGGGGAGCAAATTGTAGATACCTGGATCAAAGGAAAGGAAAAATACGACGTCGCAACATTGGACAAGTACATCAAACCGGCTGACTCAGACGCGGAGAAGTTCGCGCAGGTATGAAATCTTCTTCGAGCAAATTACACAGCTGCAAAAAGGGGTTGAGGCATTCAGGTATCCAAATTAACGCATCCGATATTAAAAAAGTGCAGACGGCAAGTGTTCTTCGTTTTCTTGCTCTTAAATGATACTCTAGGCACTCCTAAATACGAAGAACCGCCTGAGATTTGCCTCTTTCTTGTAAATAACGGGCGCCAACATTTTGTTCTTTTTTGTTGATTCGGTCATACCTTCACAGCTGAACGGTGTCCGGGACGTCAGCTTGTGCAACTGCCTTGGAGGTAACTTTTATTGCGGGTAATTCTGGAAGGTACTATATTGAGGAACATTCGAATTTTATTAACCGTTCCTCAAAAGTCAAGCATTTAAAGTTTGACTAGCAGCATTTTGCCATGGCAAAGCAAATGCGTGAGCCCCGGACTACAAATCAAAGGAAACTTGCCTATCCCTTTAAATCTTCACGTCAACCTTCTGCAAGAATTGGGAAATCAATAAATTGGGAGCTTAATATTATATTTTTTATACACCGCGTGTAGTCGAATTTGAGGTTTAATTCTCTGCTCGGGCTGTGGAAATCAAAATCAAATCGACATGATGACTGGAATCTGTTTGTAAATTATTTGCCTAATACAAGTCAATTGCGTCTTGCGGCCTTGCGCACGATGTCTTAAGGTTATCAGAAAATCAGGAAACAAGCAGTCCAAATATCTCTGTCTGCCGTACTTGAAAACAAAACAAAAATTTACTTGAGGCGCCCGTATGCAGTGCTATGCCAGTTGATGTTAGGGAAAAGCAGGTGGCAAAATATATTTCGTGGCCTTTCAATGCGACATCCCTCACTAAAAATGTCTAAGACTTTGATACAATATTTACCATACCAAGGCAATGACATTTACAAGTTTTAAGCATGAAGCATTGATAGGCAAATACAGTGAAAGCTGTCGTGATGTCTACTCGGTCTTCCCGACAGGTAACGCACATGGAAAAGGACTCATACACTCATTCTAAGAAGTTTTGCGTTCGAAGTGCAGAGTCGATTGGCGGCTACCAGGAGGATACTTACAACATTCATTGTCGGCGCTCTCTTTTATTGCCCCGCCGTGGTGGCGCAAAGACGCCCGACTACTGTGTCGAAGTACCCGGGTTCGAACCCGGCCGCCGGCAGCTGCGTTTCGATGGAGGTGAGACGGAGTGTTGTCCGTGTGCTGTGCAATGTCAGTGCACGTTAAAGAACCTCAGGGGGTTGAAATTTCCGAAGTCCTCCACTATGGCGTCTCTCATAGCCTAGTCGCTTTGGGACGTTAAACCCTGCAAACAAAACCAAACCTCTTTTGCAGGTCATCTGGGCTAAGTCTGATCGCATCGGCTGCGGCTACGTAAAGTTCAAGCTGAGAAGCAAACCTACTGAAGAATCGCAGCACTTCCTCGTGTGCAACTACAGCCCCGCGTAAGTTTGGAGCAGTTGCTATGGGTGCACCTATTGTTGCAGTGGGCTAGCGTGTAAATGATGCGAGGCGCCTATTGTTTAAGCGCTAGTGCAGGGGTTCCGCGTCACTGAACAGCCGGCGTCGCCATTTTCGGCATCCACATCCAGTTGACACTGAGCGAAAAATCCTTTTTTGTAGACAGAGTAAGGACGTCACCGCCACATGATCTCGGGCGAGAACTTCGAACTCTCGATGACACCGCTAACGTTGAATGTGACGGGACGCATCATGTAACGCGAAATAAATTCTGGCGCAGGATTCAAACCAATTAACGTCAAAAAGTAATCGACTTGAATAAAAAAAAATTAAAAAAAAAAAAACGAATAATGCGATTCATGCGGCATATATGCGAAATGTTTAGACTAAATACCGAGTCATCAGCCACCCTCCCGCCTCCTAAAATTCATACAAAATTTGAGGTCGGCCATGTCTATAGGAGCAAAAACAAATAAATTGCGAAGGGCTCGAAAATATTAGATCTTTCGTTTGCTTCTAATGCGGCTTGACATGACACACAGTCAACTTTAGTCATGAAAGATTATCTTGCTTGCAAGGAACACGAAACAATGATTTACTGCCCTCGAAATGCACTGGTCACGCCACGCGAGGGCAGCTAAAAACTCTTCCTTTCTCATTGTCAGCGACAGAAACAGTGTGAATAGGGAAGGCAGAAATGCAGTTTTAATGGACTGCTTTCGAGAGAAAGCGCCACCTAGCTGTTGCACTCAACTGCGACCGGCACTACGTATTACAGTACAGAAGCGTCGAACAAAAGTGTGCTTACCCAAGGTGTTCTGTGTTCTCCACAGAGGCCGGGTGAAGGACGAGAAGGTTTACATTAAAGGCGACCCTTGCACGAAGTGCGCTGAAGGCACAACATGCGACGATGCGACCCAACTCTGCGTAAGTATCGCGTCGCATCTCGGACGTCCATCACGGCCAACGGATCAGGTTACAGCGCCCACTTTCCCGTGAAGGACATTCCCCTTTTGGTTTTTATTATATTTATTTGGTTTATCGGAAAGGTGGAGTATCTGCCACACTTTCTTCGTGGTCACCTGAACCAACACACGCGCCTAAGGGAAGGCAGAAATGTGGTAGTGATAGTCGAGAGAGATGCCGCAGTGAATGGATTGGGAGTGAAATTCTTGAGGGAATTAAGGCTCCTTAAAGGAAAGTTGAAATGGTTTTCAAATTGCGCAAAATTCTGTGGTTGGGAAGAAGAGGTTTTGTTAAGTACCGGCGCGAATTTTTCTCTGAATTCTATCGATAAGAACCACCGAAATCGCTTGTTAAAAAAGCGATACATCACTCCCTCGTCGAAAATGGGGGGGGGGGGGGGGGGCGCAACTGGGGAACAGGCGGATGGGTTGTCAATCCGGCTAGGCAGGCTGCGTGTTCTGCACGCACGCCTGCGTCACTCCATCGCGCGCTTTAGTGATCGACGGATCAGCGCTATCTGCTGCTGGTGCCGTTTGTATTCTCGAGTTCGGTAATTCTGTGCTGTAGGTTCCGCATGTTCAAAGATTCCACGAGGTCAACCAGCATGATACGCAGCTGATGCGTAGTGGTGCGCAGCTCGCTTCGACGGCCTCCGACTAGTGAGCCTCTTTTGCTCAGTTGTAAAATAAACGTCGTTCGATGCTCGAAAATTATTTTCCTCGTGTCATTAGCAAACAAACATTCTTGTGAGTGTATGCAGCGACTAGTGACTGTCAGCACGGCTTTCTGTGGTGCGAATATCGATGATTCAGGAGATATGGTGCTTTACAGATTTCCAGAGGATAAGAAACTTTCGGCGCAGTGGGCCTCTAGAAGACTTTTTAGAAATCATTACGAGCGCCAAAGTTATAGCAAATGACAAGCTTATTTTGCCCTAATATATGTGGTGCCCTCAGTGAGGTTGTAAAGCATTGCGCAATCTTCAGAGGTATTCTTGAGGTAGCGTATCGATGTATGGCGAATTCCCGATTGTGTCTTAATAGTATCTCTGTTTTGCATCGCAGACGAGCAAGAAAGTTGAGCCTAAGAAACTTGAGGGCGGCCTGGGACTGGCCGTCATAGGCATCGTCGCTGCCGTCATCGCCGTCTTGTTGGCCGTGGTGGGCATTGTCTGTATGCGTTGCGCGCGCCGCGGGGCCGCCCCAGCAGCCGAAGGCGCCGCTCCAGCCGGCGGCGCCGGAGATGAAGCCCACGCTGATGCTTCCAAGGAAGCCCACAAGCCGGACGCCCCCGAGGGCGGGGGAAGCCAGGAGGCAATCGCCAAGGCCGAATGATGAAGTGCTGAGCCGCAGTGCGCGCAAGCGCTGCTCGTGGCGAAAGCGTGCAAAACATTCGTGATGGCCGCGAAAATGGGTAGAAATGAAATTACAATGTCCTAACGGTTGTTTGCCCGGATACTTACTTGGTGATGTGAGCCGAAACTCAGAAAAGCTGAGCGCAGTAATCACGAGGATACGCAGGGTAGAGAACGAAAACGCAAACACGGAGCGCATATAAGATCTACAATAAATATTCTTAAAGAACAGCCCACGGAACAAAACGGACACTTACAGAAAACTGGACGGACATATGCGGTATTGTTTTGTTGTTCCTTGTTCCGTGTCGTTCATTGCGCAATCTTTAAGAATGCTATAGCAACTAGCCCGGATTCTCGCACTTAGGTCGCACTTGCAATCAATAAGCGATTGAAAATGAAATGGCTCAGTCTCCCTCCACCACTCCCATCTCTCCATTTAACTAATCTGAACATCTGTTGAAGCCGATCGATGGAGAAAATTATGCTCAATTTTCTACGGGTAAAACCTATTTTCTTAATAACTCATCTTTATTACAACTGCTTGAACCAAGTGACTGCGCTTCGCTGTTGAAATGTTGCCCATGATATTTGTGGTCCGCGAGCAGCGTTCGACAAAGCCGACAATTTTGCATCGTTGGGCTTGAAGAGAACTAGAATGTATTCTAGTTCACCATGGTTGTGGCAGAGCACCTGCCTCACATAGACGGTGCTGGATTCGCCTCCAGTGTCATCGGGTACCCAAAGTTTTTCAATGAGCACACGATATCCCCCTGCTCTACAGGGGAGGAACACGTACAAAATGGCCACAGGAGAATTAAAACAGATCGAAAAAAAATGTCAGACGATTTGCAATGTTCGGTGAAGAAAAATCGGAGCGCAGATTTTCAAATATTTCGGTTTTGCCCTATGGGGGGGGGGGGGGGGGGGGGGGGGGGGGGGGGGGGGGCAGCCGCTAGCACCCCGCCTTATCAATGCGATTATAGCTCATGGGAAAATTGTGTTCATGTTCGTTGTCGCGAAACGTGGCTTCATCACTACCTTTGTCGCGCGAGATATGGCGAGATTTTTCCCGAGTGAGCGCAGCGAAGCACGACTGTTTTCGTATTGTTCCAGACTTTTCCAAGTTTATTTTTTTGGCCGGTTATCTCCCAGATAGTTATTCGCCCACTTTAAATTCAACTGTACCGAACTCCACGGGAACTTTTACTGCGACGACTGATGAGCATGCATTGTTACCGCGGCCGCTGAGATGCTAAGTTATTTCGTGGGCGCGTCAGCCCAATAGAGTTTCTTTCATTTTAACGCTATCCCCTTCGTTATATATATATATATATATATATATATATATATATATATATATATATATATATATATATATATATATATATATATATATATATATACCACAAAGTAGTATGTCGCAGGAGCAGTAGGTCAAACTTGAAGGTGAAAAAGGCACTTAACAAAGCGTGTACTGTTACATCTTTTTTCTTGTGTATAGGTATATACAAGATAAATGGTGCACAGTTTTGTGCCCACAGCCTCGGCGCATACAGGTGAAGGAGAGCCCATATAGAAACGAACGTGCGGGATTCTCCACAACAATTAATGATAGCACTCTGTGCAAAATCACAATTACATGAAAGCGTATTGTTTTTGGAGTAATTATCAGTTTGCCAGTAGCAGTCAGCTTGTACATATGTCAAGGCACTAAAATTCCCAGAAATCAAAATATTAAGCAACCGAAATATATGCAAGCCCCAAAACAACCCTTCACTAACAACTGCAATAAAACGTCGGAAAACGTCAAGTACTCAACCTTTGTGCCTGTGCGCTGCCTTCGCATGAGCAGCCACGTAACAAAATTCGGCCTTTCTTTGCCCCGCAGACCAATGAAGCCTAACTCGCCTGAAGAACCAAAACATTTCATCATATACAGCACCACCGCACACTGCCAAGAATGTTCTACTCTTTCATTAAGGATAGGCAAAGAAAGGGTTTACCGATATTTTCTCGAGACACAAGTCTGAATAAAAGCCTTAAAAAGGCATTTACACGCACCAAAAATAAGCAAGAAGCTCTTCCAAGGACGTTTCAATGCCTCTAGTTATGAACACCAGTGCCTTATCGCAAATATTCCACCCCCGCAAGCCACAGTATTCCACAAGGCTTTCAAACTGATTGAAGTGTGTGTTGCAGCACTTTTTCTGGATGTATGTACATATCATCAAACATTATAGTCCATGCACTTCCGGATGTCGAAACGAACCTCCTTGCTTCTTACTCATTCAAATATTTCAAATATTTAAGGAAAATCCTATTTTCAGGGGACACACCTTCAAACACCGCTTCAGTGTCCTGACTTAAGTTCCCATGAAAAGCTGTCTAAATTATATATAGCCCTTTTCAATGAAAGCGAAGTTCTAGGCCAAATGCTTTGTTGCAGCAGCTGCAAAGGCAACCGCATCGTTTAACGTTGCTGAGGTTGAACCAGCGCATCAACGGATGGCAATACATATGTGCTTATATCATTTATTATTTCGGCCAAGGTCCTCTGGCGACGTGCGGCATCATTTCAACAAACGATCTCAATAAACGATGTGTCTAACTAGACGCATCGCAAACCGCAATTTGGGCATGAGAGAAAGCAATCCCATAGATTTGTACACGCGTTTGTCCTCACCAGGATCGCCTACGCCGTCCCGTACTTACACCTTGCCAACTGGGAGAATGCTCATATTGAAGCAATTATCACGAACAGCATAACAACAGCCCTTGGTCTCGAAATCAATGCTTCTACGAACCGGGTGAGGGGGATACAGAGTACGCTGGCAGAGGTGATAGAGGCCAACCAAGTCTCCCAATACGAAGACTGGCAACGACCCGGACAGTAAGAAGCATATTGCTTATACGAAAGCCAAGGGGACCAGAACACGGATCTTCCGATGGAAGTCAGGGAAGCGACTAAAAATCCCCCTACTGCCACATAACATACATCCAGAGCGTCACCTGGAAAAAAGGAAGAAAAGGGCAGCAATTCTGCAGAAGACATATCAAGGAAGACAGGACGTGGTCTATGTCTACGCTGCCGAGGACAGGCATGTTTATGGTTACGGTAGTGACAGATGACGAACAAAGCCTAAGAATAAGTGGCTCGCTCAGGACGAGCTTAGGTCACATGCCTGAAGAAGCAGCTATTGCCCTTGCAATAGCAGGAGCAATAGCTACTACAATTATAAGTGATTCGAAGCAATATGCAATTTTCTCAAGGGAAGGGTCTCCCCACAGGCAAATATACTGAAAACAAGTCAAGACGACAGAATAATACGGCAAATATGGGCACCAGCCCACACCCAGCTTCTGGAAATGTAGGGAGCTTATATCCTTGCCGCGGTCTCACCTTCCAGGTAGACTCTGAGTCAATACACGCTTAGCAGGGACAGGCTAGTCAGCTATAAAGAGATTACTGATTTCTGTTGCCTAAACGGGTAGAATACCCACCGGAGGATATGGCACTAAATAAGATCAAAGAAAGTATTTCGAGGCGCTTACAAATACTTTTCCGAATCCAGCTACCCCAAGCCAGTGGTACCCGAAAAAATTTCAGATAAATGAAAACTATGTCAGTATAAAGCGGATCTGGTACATACAATATGAGCGTGTCCAGAATCAAAAATAATAATCAACAGACAAAAACGGAAGAATTTTCGAAGACTCTACACTTAAGCTCACACCCTGACTTTCAGCTTGGTGTAATCCGACTGGCCGAACATAGCGCCCGGGTCCAAGGGCTCCCGGCCGTCGTGTAGGCGGATCGGTTGACACCTATCCTGTATCTAATGGGGTTTAAAGTTTTACCACCACCACATATAGACCGTAAGGTAATGTGGGATACAGCGCGAAGCGCGTCTTGGACGGCAAACAGCGCAGCACAGAAAGAAGGAGATTCTGCGAATTTATATCTGGATGTCTTATTACGTGTCGGCTTACAAGGACACTACAACGTGTTAGTAAGGTTCATGCTACTTCTGTACTGTTCTTTGATCAGTCGTTACCATCTAACGCGAGCCGCCACCTTACAACCACTGTAATAAATGGCTACCTGGAAGATTATTCATTACAGTATCCACGACATATAGCTATTTTCACAGATGCCTCCCAACGCGAATAAAAAGCAATACTAGGGATTTATTTCCATGCACTCGATAGAAGGTTTTCTGTACGGATCCTAGATTACATACCGATATTTGCTGCTGAATGCTTGCAGTTTATTCGGCCCTTCAGAAGTTCCTAGTAAAATTACTCATGTAATACTCTCTGGCTGCTTATCAGCCTTAAATAGCACGATCTGCCGGTTTAGTTGGTTGCTATCTATTGGTATCAGCAGCGCAAACAAATTAATGAAAAAATATGCAGAAGGAAAGAGCACTGAACTTTAAACTTTAACAACAGCGTTCTTTCCTTTCGTATCCTTTTTCCATATTGTGCTCGCACAGTTGATACAAATGGCTTTCAGTCCTAGCAGGTCTGGAAAGCCCGAAGACGCGTCTTTTGAATCAATATCTTATGTTCTTCCTTCACTTGCATCTACAACAAGCGCATTTTCAATTAGTTCCGGTGCACTGTGGCATTGCTTCCAATAGTAATGGCGATTTCTTAGTAAATTCAGCTGTCAATCGGCCCGTTGTAAATGTTGTACCTAACATTATTTTGCTAAATATATCCCGTTTTGAACGATTCCAAATACTGCACGCCTTGAGTCATGAGCCACGCCTTGCGACTGCGAATTTTGAGCACTTAAATTTCGAATAAAATATGCGGTATTGTAGCTGGAGGCAATATGTGGTCTCCATGACGTTCTTGCGTTGTAGAATTCCTTGTTCAATCTTTATTTATATCGCTGTAGATTCACGCCGTCGAATCTTTGTACTTCATGTGATGACATGGAAACCATACAGCATTATATCCTCTCCTGTAGGAGGTATGCTCCTTAGAGAAGCAATAATTTGAAAGTTCCTCTGGCTCACTTAGAACTGCCGTTTACAATTTCTGTCCTCCTCTCCATTGGTGAAACTGTCAAAGGGCGAGCCCTATAACCGGTATATGAGTTCCTCCATAGCTATAATATTGCGGTCAGGAAAGTTTTTTGTTAGCTGTTTTTTTGCCTGGATTATACTTAGAAATTTTATTTCCATTTTGTAATATTCTTCTTTTATTCATTACTATTTTTATCACCTCAGTTTGTTTTAAATGATTTGAGCAGCAGTAATTCCTAATTAAGTTATATAGGATACTGTTAAAATCAGGATAATGTATTCAATTCTTACACATGCACTGAACTCTGGCCAATCACCCACTGTAAGTATGCGCCATATGCACAGAGGCTAGAAGAAGAAGCAGAAGAAGAATGAAAGTGGCCTGGGTTCTCCACATGGTATTGCTTTCGGTGGTGAAAAATTCAGAGCCAGCAACGGCGTTAGAGCTTGTCACTGCCTTCCGGAATCTCCTGGCATTTATGACGTCGAAGACCTCAAACACAGATTGCAAAATCACCGACTTCGGGTTAGCACCAAAAGACGAGCGAGAACTCCTCAAGAGGCACAACGACTTCCGGTCAGAGATCGCCACCGGTAAAGTGGAGAATTTCCCGAAGGCGGCCGACATGAACATGTTGGTGAGTTAACGACCAGGAAGAAACCATGCATAGGGCAAGAAAGAAACATGTAAATTTGTTTATAAGAAAAGGAAAAATCTGAACCTGTCAGACTTCTCCGTGAATACCTGTACCGCACTTTAAGGAGAGTAAGAAAGGTGGGAGTGAAAGTGGGAAGATAAAGACGGCTGCGCAGTAATTACGACCACACGGGGGTCTTTAAGGTACACTGACATCACACAGCCCCCGGACGCCTGTTCATTTCGCCTCCATCGAAATGTAGCCGCCGGTGGCTGCTTCCGAAACCGAGCACTCCGAATCAGTGACCGTGCGTCTTAACTACTCAGCCAACGCGGCGGGACATGCATTAAGTCTTTTGCGCTTAGTTTAAAAAGTACAGTGCATGTGCACTGCTCGCCATCTCTACCTTATTTTGTTCTATAAAGCACGATTCATTTATATACGTGTTCCAAGATGGCGCCATGACATCAGCTGAAAACACATCGTTTCTTCCATGTTCAAGCCTCTGTTCTTGAAGGTATAAAATATTCCTTTTAACAAGCTTCGAGGCCCTTGTAACTCCATCTTATTAGAGCGGGTGAAAGACGTCTCAGAATTCAATAAAATTTAAAAAATCAAATGTGGGAAAGCTTCAGGTAAGTTGTGTGGAATTACTTTGCGACAGTATATAAAATCGCAATGTAATCTCGAAATCAGGGTAAAAATGCAAGTTGGTTTGTAGGAACGGTTTAAGCTTTACGGAGTTTAGCATCCCAGAGCAACTCGGGCTATGAGGAATTAACGCTGTGGTGGAGGACTTCAGAAAATGGGAACACCTGGGGTTCGTTAACATGCACAGACATCGCGCTGCACACGCGCACCTTGCTTTTCATCTCCACGGAAAAGAACTGCCGCGACCGCGGGATTTGATCCCCCATCCTTGGGCACAGCATGCGAGCCCCCTATGCAGTCACCGCCGCAGCGTTGTGGTATAGGAATGAAAGGCACACTGTCAGACACAAATCTCCGTGAGCACGTGAGCCGCGCTCTAAGAGAAGAGAAGTTGGGAGTAAAAGTGGAGAGGCGCCATAGTGGAGGGCTCCAGAATAATTTCGACCACCTGGGAATTGACAGCGCACAACACCCGGGCGCATTTGCATTTCACTTACAAAACGCGGCCGCCGCAGTTGAGTTGGAAATTGGGTACTCCCCCAAAGCCTTTATGAATGGTTACGGGAGAAATGGTAAAACCTCCCAACATAAAAACATGCATGGGTGACTTTCATACCCAAGCCCAAAGAACGACTAGATTGATAGAACAAACTGTAACATCTAACGAATAAGGCGATCTGCCGACCCCCGACACGCAGTTCAGGGGCGGGTGCCGCCGCCTCAGATGCTGGCTGGGAGGTCTTGTGTCCCAGCAGCCTCTACGGACACTTGGACAAGCAGGAGCTAGAGCTCAGGGTCAGAGCTGCGCACCAGGGTCTTCAAGGTGTCTCTATTGCTTATATTGTGCATCCGCACCGGGAGAGTACGGGCATTCCCGTATGTGGTCTGGATTCACGCCTACCGCCTACCGCATAAAGCTTTCGTTTCAGTAAGGGCGGTATCTTTGTAACTGAGTGCTGACAATCTAATCATAAAAGCGGACTTCATTTTCTTTACATTGTCCTTTTGAGGTTGATTTTTTTTTTCTTTTTTTGCGCAAGCATTTTTCAAAGCAAATACAACCCGCTTCTCCGTGTTTAGCACCCTTAGCATACAGCGCCAATAGCAGCCACAGGTTTGATCACGGTCATGCTCGACATCTTGTCTGCGCTATGCCGAGAAAACCTTGGTCATCGGGAGCAAATTGGCGATAGAGCCACGAAGCGCTATAGGCGGTGCATGGGAAGCGAAGGACGTTGCATCAGATAGATTGTCTTCCACGGTAGCAGCAGTTGCGTCATATAACCGGCTTTCCGTGTCAATACTCCTTATTCTTCCCTTTCTGTATTCCCTCATCTTACAGGAGTGGGACGTAGATTTAGCCACAGAAGCCCAACAAACCGCGAGATCCTGCGATCCCTCTAAGCAAGGTAAGGATGAATGCGTAAGTGCAGCGGTAAAAATATTTTGACGGCTGAACACTGCCCGTTGGGGCAGCACCTCGGTACCGTTACCTCCACCCAATAAGAAAATTCTTGGACACTAAAGTTTCGCATTAAGGGTATCATGCAATATTTAAAAGAGGCCCATTGATACCTTGTTTTCTTAGCGAAAGCACAATTTCAGAGGATAAATCAGGAAAAGCGCGAGTATTTCTTTGATCTTTGAATTTCGACCTTTGAGATCGTGCCGATTTGGCAGGTACATCACCACTGAGATGGAAAGGTGACACCAGTATAGAGCCCTCCAGTACCTTTTTATTCCGAGTATAGGCATGCTGCCCCTAGGCAACACAGGCGCGATAGTATGGTTTGGTTTATTAGGAGATTTATATCTACTCCGTGTGGCCTTTCGAGGAGTTCGTTTCCCGGTGGAAGATGATTTGTTTTTAATGTTAAACAGTAGCCAGCCGATATTCCTTGGAATCCCGTGAAATCTCGCGGACACATATCGCGAACGCACAGATCCTCTAACATTCATGGGCCTATAAAGGCAATAAAGGTTCTCGCCTTAAAATGGATCCACTTGCGCTGTAGTGCCGTACCCTCAAAAGAGCACTTTAAGTACTCACCCTTCATAAGCGGCGTGCACAACAGTGGGCGAAAAGTCAGTGACACTTACCATCTACCAAAATAACCTACGTCAAGCAAGTGTTTTTTAACGTTACACTAGTCTAGCCACGTTAAACATATGCAACGTTTTCTTCTTTTTATATCCAGTACAAAACACTAGGCCTCCCTTTAACAAAGTCGGAATGCCGTAGCTTGATTTACCCGGGTTAGCACGTAAGACTCACAATCAAAAGGGGTAGAGCTGAATTTTCACACCAATTAGTTTACTTTAGACTATCACAAATCATAGTGACATGACGTTTGAGTAATTTCGAAAACTTATAACCAATTTCGCTGATGCTTCGTCAATAATTTCCTTGTTACGTAACGACTCTCTCGACCGCTGTTGTATTGCTTGACACGGCGCCAACTAAACTGTTTTCTATGTTGTCATAGCTGAATGCTGTCTAATTTTTGTCAATATGCCACTCCTTGCCTAAGTCAGGAAATTCCGCGAGAAATCTTATATCTTGTATTCGTTTTAGGTCTTCGTCCATTTCAGCCCTTCAATAAAGGTGAAATGCGACAAAGTCGACTTTGAGTGCGCCTCTTTATACCCTGGGTATACAATTAAAATAACTCTGTCAGCGTTTTATCTTGTTGGAGAAAAGGTAGTGTTGCTGCAAGCGTTTCAAAATCTCCATGGAGCGGTGCGTGCACCTTACTGCATGCATTTACTGCTAACATAATTATCACTATCATGATTATTATTTTTATTAGTAGTAATAGTAATAGTAGTAATAATTACAATCTCTACCAATCATTGTACATTATTGCATAGCCTACTAGCGTTTTCGCATTAGTAATTGCTTTAGAGGAAAGGACTTAGAATCTATCACAAATTTTCTGTGTATACCTCAACCGCACCTAAAGGGAAAGTGAATGTAAATTGATTTACGGAAAAGGGGCGCTGCATCTGTCGCTTTCTCTGTGGACAACTGAGTCACGCTAAGCCTCACGGCCTCGCATTTTGCGCCTACTTTTTGCGTCCTCGTTTGACCTCACTTGAAGGGCCTATTCAGGCTTTCGCCTTAATTATACTTCGAGATTAGAAAATAAAAAGTATAAATAACTTTCTAAACATCGACACAGAGCGAGAGCTTGGAGCTCCATACCAGGATCAAGGTCAAAGGTCGGTGGAATAATTTGCCCATGCAGTTTTACGTGACATATTTACCTTAAACTGAATGGAAAGTTCCTGGTTTCAAGGTCAAAATGTCCCAACCGATGGCCTTGCTGGAACCTGGCTTAACAGTTCTCGCTTTCTCCGCGGGCTCGTATATCACACTAAAGGAAGAGAGGAAGCTGGGAATTAAAGAAGACAGGGAGATAGAGGTGCCGTAGGGAAGGGCTGCGATCTACCGCATTATAATGGCTTGTTGTTGTTGGGGCTGCAGGAAGAAGGAAAAGAAAATACACGGACCTGCTACTGGCTGTGTAGCTAAGCCACCTCCACTGCCTTGTGCTGACAGAAGAGAAAATAGAGAAGAAAGAAAAAGAAGAGGTTCAGAAAGACGCGCGCCGCAACAGCCGTCGTCCACCACTGAAGCGGTAGCGGGTGCAATGACGGCCTACAACAGATAAAAATTTGGTGGCAGGCTAAACCCGCCGCAAGCTGCGGTGACCTACTTATTCCAGCCCCATCAGGGCCAGGACCAGCCACCCTCGACTTCGCCTTACCGCACTATAGTGGTCCTAAGTGCCCCCTAGATTTTTTTTATTGTTGTTGCTGCTTTTGTTTGAGATGGCTGCATTGCGTACTACGCAGACGGAGATGCCACCAAAGATATCACCCAGAACACGGGATCTCATACCGTCAAAGTGGCGGACCCATCCTCGCAGAAAGGGATGGCGGTACTAGAGAACTGGATCAAAGCGAAGAAAGAATTCGATGTCCCAACCCTGGAAAAGTACGCCAAGCCGACTGACGCTGATGCTGAAAGGTTCTCTCAGGTATGAGGTGAAATCTGCGTTCCAGCAAGCAAATATATGTTTCCACGCATTCCTGTAAAACCTGCCGCGAGCGGAAATAGTGGTTAGCACTCTCTACAGCTAAATTCAAGGATCTGGCTTAATAAGTAGTTTGTTACTTACTTAGTAAACATTTATTGAAACAGAGTTTGGGGCACCCATCCCCCTTACCCTGCACGGCCCCACTACACTGAAATGTTCGACGTCGGCAGTCCGGTGCGTGGGGGACTTCTGTCCGACCGACCTCTCAGAACATAGCAGGGTCTCCCAGTCCTCCCAGGTAGATAGGTGCTCCAGCCCCAGCTGCGGAGGATCCATCGAGCATTGGAATATTATCTGGGCAACGGTGGTGGTAGGGTGGTTGCTAAGGGCGCAGGTAGGGTTGGCGAGGGTTTGGTGGTAGCGGGAACTACTATAAGGGGATTGAAGGGTTCGCGTCTGGAGGCAGTGCCATAGGGCTTGTTGGCAATTGTCTACAGAGGAGTGAGGTGGGAGTAGAGCTATCTCTCGTTCCGGTAAGCCTGAGTCAGTTCACTGTCGTCTGTTGCGCACCCGGAAGAAATCCGACGCGGGGACCGCCTTTGCCAGTGGATCATACCTCGGTCTAAGCTATTAGCGGCTTTTTTGCCGGGTTCCACCAGTGTGCAGGCATCCAGATAGCTCCGTGTGGGTGGGTTGAGAGCGGACGAGGTTAGTATCCAAAAAGCAAGGACATAACCTCACGCGTACGAAATTTAGTAGCGGAGTTTTTGAATCTGTGACTACATATCGAGCTTCCGTGCGGGAAATTGCAAGGGCAATGACTACCTCCCCAGCCACGTCTGAGGTAATTAAAAAGGTGGGGGGGGGGGGGGGAGATTTGCCAGAGCCTGGCGGTTATTGTCCTCTACGGCAGCTGGCGCTTCCTCGCCCGATCATGTGGCGCCTACCCACGGCGTAGTACTCTTAAAGTCTAGAGGCGTTGCCCCGGCCTGGGGTAGCTCGATAGCTCCGTCTGTGTGCGCACACTGAAAGCCAAAATTATTCTGAGTGAGGGTTTTCTTGAAGTCTATGCAGAACTCGCAGGAGCGTCTCCAGTGAAGACATTGGGTGGAAGGGGGCTATAGGTTGCTAAAAATGGATGGCATATAGTGTATGTGTGATGTATAATCTCTATAATGACACAGGGTACGTCCGATCTTTTGACATGCGCTTGAAATGTCACCAAGCGTTGTGAGAGGGTAAATGCCCATGGAGAAAGTGTCAAGTTAATAGAGACATCACCAGGGAGCGTGGCGGGTGTATTGGTTTTATGTAGAAGTTCGGGCTTCCGGTGAGGGTGGGGATGAGAAGTGGAAGGGTAAAGTGCTTGCCCCGGAAGCTGCGACTGTTTCATATGAAGAGAGGTAATTCGTTATACGTCAGTGTCCGCCCCGCCATAATAGAGCGCTGAGGGTTTGAGGACTAAGGGGTCATTGACGGTGGTGGGTGAACTTGGTGATAAGCGCATTTCCAGCATCTGGAGCATTCACGTAAATAATTGTTTCATATGCTGTCTACAGCGGAGGGTGATCTGGTATATATGCTGCTAAATTTTGCCTCAATGTGCGCCTTCATTTCTTGTAAATGCTGGGTGAGCTGGGTTCGCCAGGGAGGAGTGATGAGGCGGCTTGTGTGGTACCGGGAGAATGATGAGTGGTATGAGAGTGTGTAGAGAGAGGGGAGGAGTTCGTGTGGGAGGGAGTGTAGGAGCAGTGGCTTGAGAGCGTGGCAAGATCAGGAAGGCGAGGCGAGTTACCTCAACCCATATGGTCTGTAGCTCTTCATCATGAAATCCACATGATGAGGACTGGGTGTCTCGCCGTCAACTCGGGCGGCCCATGAGAAATGGCCGGGTGCAGTAGGTGACTTTGAAGAGTCCTTTCGCCGGTGTGAGAGTGACTTTGTAGCACCGATGCGATCTCAGGCGTGAGTTGCGTTGCGATGGAATGTCCTTGCGGTATACGCGGGTTGATTGTTCAGCATTGAGGGCTCGGCGACCAAAGGCCTTGCATCCAGCCGTTCCCGTCATGTGGTGCCTCTCCCACAGGATGCATACTGGTGTGCACTTCGGTGTTTCTTCTCGAGGGGGGGGGGGGGGTGGGAGGGGTGCGAAAGGGATAAGACGGAGACATATGTTTGATAGTCCGGCTGCCTATTAGTAACGGGTCCTGTGGATTGTCATCAAGGCATTATAGCTAATTAATCATGGATTCCGTATTGCCTTGTCATGTGGATTCTGCATTGGATTTTTGGTTATGACTTGGATTCGGGCTTCGCGCTGTGACTTACGTGGCTAGTCATTATTAAACAGCATTAAGACGTTACAGCTAATTCTGACTGGATTCTATTTTTTACATTTTGGTCTGTTATGTGGATTGTGTTGTATTGTTTTGGATCTGTCTTTTGGCCACGTATTTATTGGGCAGTCACTTTCTGCGCACGCCACCGATGAGCCAAGAACCGCCTTAAAATTGGTCTGCGGGCGGAGGTCACCTTCGCGTGCCTCAGGACGTTCGTTTCTGCGACTGTGGTGCAGATGATTGGAAGAAAACACCGTCTTTGGACAGAGCTGACTTGAGGCGCGTCCGCACTCCACGGCCCCTCTCTATTTGGCTTCTATCACGGCCGTGGCGTCGCGTTTTGTTATAGGTGAATCGCAAGGCGCCAGAGTGCTATGAAATGTCAATGCACTTATAGAAAGCCAAGTGGCTGTAAAAAATCCGGATCCCTCCACTATGGAGTCTCTCATAACATCCATAAAATAATATTGGTAGGGTATGGGAGGAGGCGGGAATAAAAACGGGAAGAGGTGGGGAACTGTACTGAAGGGCTACGGAGTATTTTCGCCCACCTAGGGATCTTTAACGTGCACTGACGGACGCCTCTCCATTTCGTCTCAATCGAAATGCAGCCAACGCTGGTCGGGCTCAATCCCGGGTACTCCGCTATCGTAGTCTGCATTTTAACCACTGGGCCACCGCCGTACGGCCCTTCATATGGCCCCTGTCGCTTTTTGGACGTCAGACCTCTATACACTAAATATGTCCTCAAATTTGATCCTCGGGTTCTTTCTCTCGAATGATGTGCAGGGCATTTGTAAATATAAATTACCGCCTGCAACTCCGCTGCATCCGATAAATATATGGCAATCGAATTTCTCTCATGTTGTTTCAGTCTTGCCCTGAATAGCAGAACGGCGTTATAGCGTCAAAGTTGCTTTAAGCCCACATGAGGCAGATGCGAGACAAGGTGTTACTTCTTCATTTCTTTAAGAGGTTATGACAGCTTGTTCCAAGTATGAGAAAGAATGAACACTGAGGTTAAATAGCGTAGTTTTTATACATCCCTTGATGGCAAATTTACCATCAAGAATTAGCGGGGTCGTATACGTCTCGCGCTGGTCTACATCAGGAGGAATGTCCAATTCAGCCTGACATTTGACAGAGTGTAGACATCAACGGCCATGCACCGAATCATATATGGCTACACTGGTGAAGTGAGCCGCAGTTAACCAGCCCATATATCCTCTCTAATAGCTGCCTTGTGGCAGAGAGATCACCTGTTTAAACCAACTGCGATGCGAATGAGGAGCGCAAGGTGCAGCTGGTGGCCATGTGATTGCAAAGCTGACCTTACGGCTCTGGCGCGGCGAGCCGAAGGAGCGAGTGCACGGCGTAGGTGTGGCGAGGTGCAACTGAAACTGGCGCATGCACATTACCTAGGTTGTGCAGATGAATCACCCTGGAGAATGGCAGCTGTAGAACTTACGCTCTTAAATTCTATTAAATATTCTGAAAAGTTTCCCTCCTTTCACGGTCGAAGCGCACTTATTTCCCGCTGGTTCTTTTATTGCAGGTCATTTGGGCGAAGACTCTTCGCATCGGCTGTGGCTACGTTCATTTCTCGCGCAGAAGCCAACCCTCCGACTACCCTACGGAAATCCTAGTGTGCAACTACAGCCCCGGGTGAGTTTGGAATGGGCGCATTTTGCAACGGAGGCGAACGGTACCGCCCACACATGAATGCTAAAGTGATGTAATTACACCTGAGTACTAATGTGAAGAATGTGAAATCTTTATGTTACCAAATCCACCTTTGTTGTTGTTTATTCAAAGCAGTTTACACTATCACAGTGTCCCGGTAAGACCAAGCTAACCGAATTCCAAGCCCGGTACTGCCGGTTTTCGTTCATTGGTTTACAAGACAGCAGTCACTCACTAGCAGTGCAACGCAGGTTCCTACTTTCAAACAAAACAGTTACGTTCTTATATGGTCAAAATATCGCATTCGCGGATGTGTCCATCCATGAGATGTGTCCGTGAGACATCGCAATAATTCTGTAATGTGACAGTGGTTTTTGTTTGGTTTGTTTTGTTGGGTTTAACGTCCCAAAGCGACACAAGCTGTGAGAGACGCCGTAGTTGAGGGTTCCAGAAATTTCGACCACCTCGGATTTTTAACGTGCACGGACATTGCACATGCAACGGGCGCCTCGCTTTTCGCTTCCATAGAAAAGCGGCCGCTAAAGCCGGGATTGGACCCTCATCCTTGGGCACAGTAGTGTTGCACCAACACTGCACTACCGCGGCGGGGACAGTGGTTTCATGGATAAAGTGTAGTTATAAGGGATAAGTGGATGGTGATTAGTGATAGGGGTTAGTGGTTGGTGATTAGTAATAGAGAATTAATGACTGGTGATCAGTGATAGGAGATTGGTGATGATGGCTTGTAATAGGGGTTACGGATTGATGATTAGAGATGAATGTTTAGTGATTGGGGGTTAGTGATATGGGGGTTGATGATTGATGCTTAGTGACAGAGGGGTTACTGATAATGGTATTAGTGATAATAGGTTGATGGAGCATGGCCAGTCAGTCAAGTTGTATGAGTATGAGAATATCAGGTGGCCAAGAGAATTCCACGCGACATAAGCGACGCGTTACCGGCAATCCGCTCGTGATTCTGTTACCTCAACAGTAGGGTCCTCTGAGCAGCGTCACTTGGCAACAGATAGCGGAAATATTCTAAAAATGAATGAGAGCGCATATAGAGCCTGCTGTACAGGTTAGTTCAGTGGCGCAATGAATTGACACTGCTTACCTGAGTTTTGAGCGTTCGAATCCAGGAAGTGGAACTTTTTTTCTGAATTTTGTTTTTAAATCGCAACGTTATCTGTCCTAGGGGTATTCCCCTGTAGGTTTCATTATGCGGTAGGTTTAATTCTTAACAGCCGCAAAACCAGCCGTGAACAGAGCCACGAGGTGGCGGCATGACAGCGGTAACACTATTCAATTACCTTCACAGTAATCATTTCCTACCTTCAGGAAGTGTAGGTTACATTTTGGTTGCGTTCAGAGACACCTCTCGGTAACAATCGCCGTTTAACCTTACACTGACAGGCAACCAGTGAGGAAAAAGAAGTTGCGGGACCCTGTCGCTAAGAAAACGGAATTATGCTGCGGCGCGAGCCCTGGCGTTTCTAGCAGAAGCTATGTAAGGGGCGCGCAATGTACGTGCCCAGCAACAACACTCAGGCTATCGCATTTCTCCAGTGCATTTTGGAGTGCTTGCGTAATTGTTTTGAAGTGGTAGCCTCACTGCGAGAGGTAAAGCCAGGGTCTCCGTGCGCTGCCGACGACCTTCAAATAGCTTAGAGGTGAAGATGGAACTTAGGCCGCAACCATTTTGAGTAGCTATGTTCCCACCAAAGGTCAATGTCAAGGCCAATGTCAATGGTCAAAGGTCAGCTGACGTGCGATGTAGCTTGACACGTGAGCAGGTGTGTGGCAAGACACATGATCGCTGACGTCAATCTCGAGCATATAAAGGTGCGCCATGGACTCAAAGGAAGAGCAACTAGCACCCATGCTCGTTACAATCCTCGGTTGGCTGCATCGGACAATCCGGAGGGCGTTTCGTTGCGAGTTAAAAACTTGCGGAGAAAAGAAGGGGCTAAAGCCAAAAGAGCGGCGGAAATGCTGGAACAACTGACTGACTGACTGAAAAACTTTATTGAGCAGAGATAAGGGAGGAGGGACGTGTAGGTGCGGCTCCTAGTCTGGGACTCCAGCGGCTGCCGCTGCTATCCACGCGCGTGTGACGAAAGCCCGTTGGGCCTCTAGTCCAGAGCTGGATAGGGCAGCCTCCCACCCCTCGATAGTTGGCACTGCATTTGGGTCATCAGGTTGATTGCGTAGGCAAGTCCACACCACATGGGGCAGGCCTGCCTTCTCCCCGCAATATTTACATTTGGGGTCGCAGAACCCGGGTATATTGTGTTTAAACGGGCTGGTGTGCTATATGTACCTGTCTGTAGGCGTCGCCATCTAACTTCCCCCCTTTGGAGAGCCCCTTGGCTGGGGGTGGATATTTCTTGCGAGAGAGTCTGCAAGGCTTAACCTCTCCACGTACGTCGCCAGAGGGCCGGGAGAGAGGGGTGTGGGGATGGAGGGGATGGAAGGCATGGAGGGGTCGAGTCCCGGGGGAGGAGAGTTCTGGCAGCGGCAAGGGCGCACTCGTTCCCTTCCACGCTTTGATGTCCCGGTGTCCAGACGAAGCATTTGTCTTGTTCGGGGGGTCCATGATTTGTTTTAATATTTCGGAACAACGCGAGGAGCGTCTTGCGAAACGCTGCCGCGACGATGCTGCAAGGCGTGAGCGACGAGCAGCACAGATGGCCGCTTCAGCTATCGCGTCACACTAGGTTTGATTCATTATTAAATTGAGATTTTGTGTTTAGATTTGCATACCCGGCCGCGCCTTTGTAAGCGGTGGTTTTTACAAAACTTCCGAAAGTTTATTAGCCTAATTACACAGGTGTCCCTGGACTATCTCCACTCTCTTAGCCTTCACGGAGATTTTCCTCCATAACAGATGTTGTTGCTTAGTTACTTTCACGGTTGCTTCCATTTCCCTTCCATGTACATTGTTGCCAAATTAGCGCTTTTTATGATTAATTGGGCTTTTTTTTTCTGTTTAATGGGCAGAAATGCTGTGTTGCTGAAGGCAGGTTTTTTAGCGATGGTACGATCTATTTGGCTTTTTTTTTTTTTTGCAGCTGTTGGTAGACCAACAATTATTATTTAGGATAGTGTAAGTTCTTTAATTGTATTCATTTCTGCAAAAGAACACCTCTGTAAGCGCATGACACCTCTGAGATGACAACTGGAGAATGTTTGAAGACGCCCAATACGCCTTGAATTGATTTATATGGCATCTTTAGTTTAATATTGTGGAATAGCGCAAAAGAGACAAAGGATCGAGGAAAGACACGCCCATGTCGTCTTCTTTAACCTCGGTTATTTGTCTCTTTTGTGCTATTCAGCAGTATGAACTGTATATAAACCACTTCCAACTCGCCCAATACAGCGTACCGTCAAATTATATTATATTGCAGTACGAGTCTGTTGTTGTTGCTGGGTGCCTGGTCTAGCTGACTGCGACCTGCTAACCATGTGCAGAAGTTTAGGATATTGGGGCTGCAGAATCCTAAGTTTCTAGTCTGGACATTGGAAGTTCCAAATACAAATGAAAGTTTTTAGCATACTTAAAAAGTTGTTAAGTGGAGAAATATGAGAGAGGCCTTCGCCCTGCAGTGGGTATAATCAGGCTGCTGCTGCTGCTGCTGCTGCTGCTGCTGCTGCTGCTGCTGCTGCTGCTGCTGCTGCTGCTGATGATGATGATGATGATGATGATGATGATGATGATGATGATGAAAAAGTTGTCGACACCCCTTACGGAAATCATGATGGCCACGATAAAAAATTTCCCCCATTCATCGTATTATAAAAGAAGACCATTTCCGTCAGCTGATACATTAGTGAGGGCAAAGCTGCATTCGGAGATAAGTGAACTAGAACAGAGATGCTTCTGACAAAAATACTTTCGAACTGGCC
>NC_139347.1:23028327-23260827 GCF_055883805.1 Amblyomma maculatum | reverse complement strand
CCAGCCCTTAAAAGCAGTGTATCCAAGAAATGGTGCCTCGGTTCCTCGCCTGTTTAAAAAACGTAAAAGTCAGTCTGGAGAACAAGAGTCTGGTCGGCCTCGAGAAACCCTGTAGCCTTTCATAATCACATGGAACATTCAAGTATCAGGCAGTTTGGTAAACGGCAGCACAGAGCTAATGAGGAACCCCTAAGCGGCACGCCGTCCTGCGCTTAAACGAGAAGCTTTAACATTACCAAAATGTTGTTGCACTTGAAGAAAAATCACAGATAGAGTAAAGAAAAACAACAATGCGCAATATTTAAGCTTCGCCAGGATGGAAACTTGGGCGAGTTGATGACGGTTTTCTTGCCACATAGCGCTAAACAGACAGGGAGGGACACAGGGCCCGTCCCGTGTGTCTCGCTGTGTCCCTGTCTGTCTAGCGCTATGTGGCAAGAAAGCATTTAAGCTTCACCTTGAAAGGTATGACGCCATGCACTCCTCTTGCTGTTGTTCGTACGCGTATATGTTTTTATCAGTCCCTTAATCTGTGCCTCTAATACATCGCACATTCTTATTACTATACAGTACTATGCTACCACGCTATCCGGCTACAGCACGTAGGCGACCAACCGACATTAGAAGCCCTGCTAACCAAGTCGTATGAACGTGCCTGCGTAGCCTGGGTATAGCTTGGCTGACTCGGTATCCGGGAATTCTGCAAAGTGGACTCTTATTCCACCTCCTCACCCCAAATGAGCAACCCTACACAAGTTGGCATCTCCCCCAACTTCATGATGATGATGATGATGATGATGATGATGATGATGATGATAAGCTCTTTATTTACTCCCAAAGAAGAGGAACCAGCCGAAAGACTGGTTGCACTGCTTAGAGAAGGTCAGCAGGGATCCCTTGGGACTCTGCGGCCTCCATGCGCGAAAAATGAGCTGGCGCTGTTTGGGCGAGCTCGGTGGAACGCAGGAGGGACTCCCACGCATCCACTCTAGCTGTATTGTCTGCGTTGTGTCGTATACATGTCCACACCATGTGAATGAATGTGGCCGGTTGTGAGCAGTGTTTGCAGCTAGGTGCAATAAGATTTGGGGAAAATTTGCTATATAGCCATAGGTTTGGAAATGTTACTGTTTGTATTTTGCGCCAATGGACGGCCTCGCGCCGGGATAGTTCCCGGTGTGCAGGGGGGTATAGACACCGTTCGAGCCGATAATGCTGGAGGATGTCCGTGTATGTAACAAGGCGTAAATGAGTGCCTTGGGGAGTGTCAGAGGAAGCGGCAGGCTGAGAAGGGTGCTCCGCCCGGTAGCTGAGTTCTCGGGCTAGAGCATGCGCCTGTGCGTTCCCGCTGAGCGCCTCATGGGCTGGGGCCCATATGAGAAGATATCATGTGGTCTCGTTAAATCGCACGAACCTTTGCGCCACATCACTGAGAAGTGCTGCGTGTATTTGCGATGTCAATTTGCTTTCAAAATATTTATTCCATCTGCCGCTGTCTGCCTGTGCTGAACCGGATGCTATGAAAATCGCACTATACTTCGTTGAACAAAATTTCTTAAACTGGCCGATTGGTGTCGCTGCCCTACCGAGGGTAGCACTGTAGGACTGTGATAGAACGGACTGCGGAGCTGTGATAGAAAGGATTCATGCCTTCTTCACTACACTGTGCAACGTAAAGAACTGAGCTGAAATTTTCCGCAGTAGTAAGAATTTCTTTCGCTCACTTTTTCATCTGTTTCCACAAGGCGTGGTTTTCGTTCGTGCCCACTGAGAGGCATAGATGCTGGTCTCTCCTAATTTACATTTTCTTTCTTTCTGGAATGCGTTCGGCCATTTCCTTCGAATTTCAGTGGACATTTTGTGTAAAAAATTGTCAAGTAGTTCAGGTATCAAGCTTGTTCAGAAGCATCATGAGACCAAAGTTAATCTCGGGCTCATCACAAAAGGAAGTCCTTTGGAGCTCACTACGTTCCTTTGGCACGTTTTCGTGAAGCATTCTATACACTTCTACACCTGAAGCGACGGCTCAGTGAGCATGTGAAGTTCGACTGCATTATCATGGGATCCCGTGACTGCATCCTTTTTACGCTGGTTTTTGTCAATTTTGATGCGCAGCCAGGCTTTTACTCTCGTAATGGTGACTATTCTGGCATGGCGCGAAGTAAAAGCGGCGCAAAGACCCGACAGATCCGCAACAGGAGTCGCTGCCGCGAGGAGATTCCGCTTCAGCCTCAACTACTTCGGCCGCCATGATGTAATCCAAACAGTAGCTTGCTTTAGTCAGTTATCAAGCCTAATCACGCGGCATTCCCTGCCATGTGTTGGGGCCAGCAATGAAGCCATACTGTGCTGTAGTTATTCTCCTTGGACAGTATAGTCTCACTTTTTGCATTAGACAACACATGTGAAATGTAGACAGCTCACAACGCCGACACCAACACAGACACCTACGCAGGCGCCCCATTTTGTGAGTAACGAGATTTTTGACGTCATCGCGTTAAAATTGTCGCAGCTTAACCAGCGAGTACGGAACCTCGCAGTTATCGCGGCAGCTAGCACCCCGTGTTTAGTGCCACACAATGTGTACTGCGCAGCCTCAGCGACCATTGATTATCATTTGTTCAGCATCTAGGGCGAAAAAAAGATAACCTATGTTCGCTGAGGATTACAAATTGGATTCCAAGGGGAGAAAAGCATAACAGGGGCGGCAAAGTTAGGTGGACGGATGGGGTGAAGATGTTCGCAAGGAGCAAGTGCATGCACCTAGCACATGACCGGTTTAACTGGAAGAATATGAGAGAGGCCTTCGCCCTGCAGTCGGTATATTCCGATTGATGATGATTATTGTGATGATGATGATGTGCACAACGTGTCGTCGTCTTCATCAACTTTCACCCGTGTGCAATGCTTCCAAGTAAATCACCGTCACATTACGCTCTTAAGGGGCGTTAAAGAAGTAAACCAGTTTGCTTGATGGGCTCGGCTAAAGCCAAAAATTATGTTTTGCATCCTCAAAATTGACAGCGCAAATTTTAATAGTTATATTGATCCACACTCAAAATAAACTTGGTCCACTCACAAAATAGACTTGGTCCGCAACCGAAATTTCGGGTGGACAGAAAGGTCGGAAAATGCATAAATGTTGATCGACAGTCAATATTTGGACCATTTCGCACGATAGCACGTTGCTCGGCAGAGAATACAGTCTGACTTCGTTCTTAGATACTGAAAGTGACTATCATTTTCATATTTGTTCTCTGCGAAAGCCACTGACGAGGACGGAGGAAGGCGATGTCCCATTTCTGGCTGTTGCGGGCGTCATCGCTGCTATCATCGCAGTGGGAGTGATCATGGCAGCCCTGGTTTCAATGCAAAGTGCGGGATCCGATGCCCCTGCCGGGACGCATATGGCCGCAGTTCCTGGAACTGCCGCAGCTGCACAACCTGAAAGAGCCCTCGCAGAAGCCGATGGCGCCAAACTGGGCGATGGCGCCCCACTGGGCGATGAAGTCCCACTGGTTGAAGGCGCACCACTGGCCGAAAGCGCCCCATTGGGCGGAGGCGCCGGAGACCAAGGCGGCGAAGAAATCGATCAGGAAAACTCCAAGGAGGCTGAGAAGTCGGACGCCTTCGAGAAGAGTGGAAGCGAGGAGGCGATCATCGAGGCCGACGAATGACGCACGTTGTAGCTCGGCACAGCTTTCTACGCTCGCGGTGGCAACGGGCAGCGAGCCTCACGCTCGCCACAATAACGTTATGTGAAAAGAAACGATTAAATCCTTAAATACAGTTTTATGGAAGTTAGTTGTCGGTTCGAAAGGAGGGGGGCTGTTGAAACTCAAATACATTGCAGAGCAGTATGCAATGCGCATAACAAAGTATCGACAGCGACGCACGAACACTGGACGCAGCGGTAGGAACAATGGGAAATCAAAACACGTCACTTCTTTCTCGCATTCTACATCATTCATGGGTTCACCAGTGCTGATTACCAGACTAGGAAGCTAGAATAGTAAGCGGCGCAGTAAGAGCAGCCCACCTACTGAAGGCTAAAAGACTCTTTTTACTCGGTATACTTTTTGTATAATAGAGCTGCTAGATGCAGTCCAGTGTTTGTACGCCGTTTCTAATTCCGTATCTGCGTTCTCTTCGAAACACCAGAAGTTTAATTTTCAAGCAATTTTGAGGTTTCGTTTGGGAAGAAAGTTGCGCTTGTAACGCTCGGGAGTGTGTATACGGCGGAACGTTAAATACAAGCGAGCCAGGCCACGCCGAAGAGTATGGTGGTTGGAAGAATTCGCCATAGCCAGGAGCGCGTTCGCTAACGAGTGTAGTATGGCTAAACTACCTGTGGATATCCATCGGGAGCTAATAGCAAGGGTCGGTATCGTCTACAGGTGAGCTGGTTTCAGTACTTCACGGGGAGTTCGACGCTGTCGTCACCTAACAATCCTTGCTTCTGCTGATCGACCGCAGTGTGATGTCCGCTGGTTCAGGTGTGTCACAAACGCAAGAGAAAATAATCACATCGAACGGTTGGTCGTTGATTTAGCGCAGAACCTTATGCGTCGTAGTAGAACCGCATACAATAGACGCAAAGCGTTGCGTGGGAAAAATACAAGTGACACACTTCGCGAAACCCTAATGCTCACCTCTACTGCAAGGTATAAGCTTCTGGCGATAGATATAGGTATATACGTTAAGACGTAAGGCAGCGCGCAATTCTCCCACGTAGCCCGACAGTTGTTGGTAGCCATGTTTCGCCAATTCATTTCTGGTTTTTCTCTGTGCTTCCCTACCCTCTTCATTATTTCAAGAAGCTAATGTACGTATACTGATTATATAGTAAAAAGTACTCTGATAAGCTTATACGCGTGCTAACTGCATTGTAGACTTGACCTATATGCGGAACCAAATCCTGAAATTCGGTATTGACGTTCGACCGAGTTCTGCTCGGGCAAATAAAAAAAGTACAGTAGAATAGATTATTTCCTCATTTTCTTTTCGAAGACTAAGCTATGGGCACTAGTTTCCGATTACCAAACTGTGCTCATTGAACACTGCTAAGCGTTTTTTCCTCATTCGTCAGCGGTACGGATGCATCATCAAAGTGTCGAAGTCGGGCTCATCTAAGCATTTAAAAGATGGTTTTGGGTTCAAAACGCTTTATGAGTTAAAAAGGTAACACACACTCCAGCTGGATATAGAAAATGCTTTGCGTCGGAGTAGGTAATGTTTGCAGAACGGACTAAGTTACTGTATATTTATGCATTCGGAGTGATGACCCCTTGACCGGCGACATTTCACCCTTAACCTTTAGGCTATGTGTGCGACTCTACGCTCCATGTATCTTTCTCTGTCTACACTCAGAAAGCGTCCACCCCTACCCCCATTATAAATTTTAATTCTCCTCCCTAGTTTCATTCCCTGAACTAATCCTTCCGCATGGATCAATAACCTCTCAATTTGTTCCTCTGTTACTTTACTCATACTTATCAGCGAAACCTGGCTGGTTGGTACTTTGTGTGAACCACCTCCGCAGGCATTAGCCTCGCTTTAGCCAAGTCGTACGAGCGTGCCTGTGAGGCGGTGTCTTACTCAGAATTCAAGGGTCACGAGGATTCAGTTCCCATCTACTCTCCCATTTCAGAGAAGTTACCCCGAGATGACAGTTCCTGCTAAGTATATGCTATATCATGTGGTATCATGAAGCAACACAGCCCCTCAACCAATAAACGCCCGGCCTTGTCACTAACCAACCACCGACTACCACAGTCATGCTCTTGATTTCGTTTTCGCATACAACGCCATCTCCAATTCCAACGCCAGAATTTCTTGAGGTAGGGCATTTCACTGTTTTGCGTTAGGATAACCACATAGGAGCTGTACTGGTAGAAAGAATAAGATTGCCGTTCTTCTTAACACTCCATCAGAGCTCAACTAAAAGCACATGGCCCTAAGATTACTATCAAATTTCGTGTATTTTGAAGGCCCCACCATGGTGGCTCAGTAGTGCTCGACTACTTAACCCAACGACGCGGGATCGAATCCCGTCTGCGGCGGCTTGCTTTTCGCCTCCATCAAAAATCAAGGCGTCCGGGGGTTGTGTGACGTCAGTGCAAGTTAAAGAGCTCCAGTTAATCGAAATTTCTGGAGTCCTCCTCTGCGGCATTTCTCATAGCCAGCGGGCGATTCGGAAAGTTAAAATGTATACAATAATATATCGCATAATAAAACGCAATACAAAAATATACTGAGGACCCCCGAGTGGCGGCATATATTGTTTTTGGTTTCACCCAGCCCTCCTCTACGGCGTCTCTCATAGCCTGAGTCACTTCGTTCAGCCGTACAAACCAAACCAAACCATATGTTGATGTGCAAATCAAGCGTTTATTAAAGCATTGCGCTGCATGTCGACTGAGGCATAACGAATATTTTTCATTAACATACACTGGTGCATAAAACGAGGAAGTCTGAACTAACTAGTTTATCAGTTTCGGAGCAATAGTGCAAAAAAGACAAGGAACCAAGAACGAGGGACCAAGAGCGAGTAAGTACACGTTCTTGGTCCCTTTTTTGCGCTATTGGTCCGAAGTATAAAGCAACAAGCCCAAATTTAAATGTTATTCTAGATTAAGAATCCAGCGTTGGTCGTTTTATTAAATCTCACGCAAATATTAGCAGAGAAGCTAAGTTTTCTAACCCCTATACCCAGAGGACAAGCCTATTTTGTTCGAAAACTATCAGCAAGCGTCAGAGCGTTGTGGCATGTGCCAGTAAAACAATGATGTTACCTATGGTCCTTAAGTACCTCTTACAATTTTCTTAACACTACAGCGTCGGGACCCTGTTGTGCATACGATAAGGAGTCACGTCCGCGCTGTCTCTGGCTGCGTTGTGAGTGAATAAAGAGCACGAACCTGCCTCTGGAAGGTGACAGTTGGCAGGTGACTTGGTCAGACACTGACTGGTCGGTGAGCTGCTTGTCATCACGAGACCACATCACATGGCAAGGTTGGCCGGAGCTGCCAACTCAGGTGGCTCCAGCGAAATCACACCTGAATCCGCCAACTTTGTACCTCGTGCCATCGTGCCAGGCAAGCTATATGAGGGCATGCAGGCAAGTTTATACGACGTAGATATAAAGCTGCAGCTTTATGCCGCGTTGTCTTACATAATCTATCGCAGCTCAATACTATATGATAGCGAGTATGAGCGAGATAATAGAGGCACAGACTAAAAGATGAATGATTAATCGAGTAGCAAAGTGCATGTAAGTGCAAAGAAGTGCATCCACAAGGGGAGCCGCAGCCAGGCGCCACTAACGCCGTCGCGTTATACCACTAAAAGAAAAACTTAAGTGTCCTTTGAATTATTTTTGTCAATGAACAGCTCCAAGTGAGAGAGAGAGAGAGAGAAAACTTTTACTGAGCATAATAATCAGTAAGAATTCGCAGGAGCTGGGTGGTCGGTGCCCCTAGTCCAGGGCTCCGCTGGCAGCAGCTGACTTGCGGACTAGCTGGATAATCCAGGCTTGCTGGTCCAGGTTGTCGCTGGTCAGGGCCGCCTCCCACTGCTCGTGTGTCGGGCATGGCACTAGTAACGTTGGGTCAGGTTTGTCCTGGCATTCCCAAGAGATGTGATAGAGTGTGGGGCTTGCACCGCACCAAGGACAGTAACTCGTGTATTTTGTTGGGCTCATCTTATTTAAAATGTGAAGATTAGGGAATGTGTTTGTTTGTATTTTTCTCCAGTCTATAGCGTCCGCGAGGAAGGAAGTTGTTTGTGTGGTGGTGAGAAAATTCTTCTTTCTAACCGTAGGTGTTCCAGCCTGTCGCCGTAGGGTCCTAGGAGAGGGGTGGGGTAGGGATGGGGATCCGCCCGGTTTGTGAGAGCTCGGGCTAGATCATTCGCTACCTCATTTCCTTCTAGGCCTTCGTGTCCAGGTGTCCATGTAATTGTGTGCGTCTGGGAGATGGAACGTAATATTGCACACGCTCTTCTGTGAGGTTTTCCGGCTCCAAGGAACAGCTCCAAGTGAAACCTCTGCAAGTTGCTTTACACAATCTGGTTTAAGGCAATTTGTAAAAGAGCCAGATGTGCTGACAACCTGTACCCCACCTGGAGCTGGGAAACCATATCTATGACGGTGGCTTCCGCTCGGGGCAATTCCTCCACTGTTTCCCACTTCGTCAGAGACCACGACCGGTCTCCTTCGGCATTGTCTAAATCAGTGTTCAGGCAATGTCTTATAAACATTTCAAATCTAGGGAGAGACCCTTTAATGAAGAACAGAGATGTTAGCCGGCGTTTAAATTTCGTTGGCATGCTACTCTGTGTAGGAAGGGGAATTGGGGAGAAAAAGATGGAGAAAGAATCATGAGGAGATTAAAGGAAATGAAGGGGGAGATAAAATGCGGCCATTAGATGTGTTCTAAAGTGCGTCGGGGAGTAATGGCATAAATTGAAATGATGAAATGCATAGTCAGATAAATGTGCATATAGAGTTCACAGAGTAAAAGATACCGAAGGGTATTTCAAGGTGAACTTAAAGTTTTTCTAAAAGTCCAATGTCCTTTAAATACGTAAATAAAACGTCTATAGCGCATCTCTGTTGCCTAGGGCAGGCTAAGGGACCTAAAACAATGTCCATTGTTAAAGGCACTGGAGAGAGCATTTCCATGCTATATTCGTAGTACGCACGCTCGTCAGCGTACGCAGGACACTCGAGTAGGATATGCTGCACAGTTTCAACCGAACCACAGTTGTCACAGAGCGGACTGTTCATTTGACCAAGACGGTATCGCAAGCTATTTGTATATGAACAGCTTTGTGGGGCACCTATTAAAAGTGAGGCAACTGACAGATATTGTAAGATACATTTATGCATAAATGTATAAGCTTTCAATGCATGTCTAAACTTTGCTGTTAGTTTTCATGCGCACGCAGTAAGTAGTTAAAATTTCGAATAGAAAATTATTGGACAGGGTTTTTGAAAATAAATGAGAGGTAAGTATCGAATTATGTATGATGTTTTTAGGAACAATTTTATTAAAAAAATAGTCAAAGACTCAGATTTTGATGTTCGAGAATATCTCGCTTGTAAAATTTGTCCTGCACACGCAGCGATAGATTAAGGCTGCATCGGAATCCAACGGAACACGTCTATGAAATCAAATCGTAAAAAAAACCCTAAAAGCCGGCTGAGGGAGGATCTGCGCATATATTGACTGTATGGCGCAGTTATGCAAAATTTATATATATATATATATATATATATATATATATATATATATATATATATATATATATATATATATATATATATAAATAAATTTTGCATAACTGCGCCATAGCAGTCAATATATGCGCAGAAATTCTTCATATCATAGCCGTGTAAGAAACATTTCCGAGGTACTCTGTCCTCGTGTGCAGAACTCTGAAAGTCGGCGTAGATCATCCTCTTGCTGTCACTGCAACTGCACCCTGTCTCCAAGATCTTTTCACGTGACGAAAAAAAAAAAGGCGATATATTGAAATATGTATCGCGCGTAATTGATTGGAGCTAAGCCTAATTGTTCTTCTCATCATGTCTACACGCGTACCTCGAGTGACCTTTGGAACCCAACGAGAGTTGATTTCTTGTCAATTTTAGTCTCACTCGGCGTCTCTCATAGCCTGAGTCGCTTTCGGACGTTAAACACCACAAAACCACGAACCACAAGTTTTAGTCTCGTTCGAAACTTAACAAAACAGTTTTTAACCTTTTACATCGATTTTTTTGCTGCGTGCACTTTGAAAGATGTTCGTCTGCTTAAGTCCCAGGCCATGCAGGTATTTATTCAGACCACGCGGCTGGTTTCTTAGCAATTTCTGGCCTGAATGCTTCAGTGACATATCCCGTCCCTAACTTCTGCCTGTTAACGATTCCTAGGTTTCAGCTGTCACGGTGCAGGATTCTCAGTTTGAATTTATATCTATGCAGATATGGTGAACACCGACAAACATGTGTCTCATGCAAGAAAGTTTAATGTATAGAGCATTACCCCCTCCCTTGTCGGAATTCGCACTTCAGAGAAAGGTCTGCCTGAAGCTTCCTCTGTCCAGTTTATGTCTTCCGTTATCTCTACCGGTATTACTATTGTTCGGTGCGAGCGCCAAAGGATTTGCATTGAGTACAACTTCTGGGATTCCCCATGATTACATAATTACAACTGGTGGTTTAAAATGCTAACGCTTTTAAAACCCTTCTACGTCTTCCGTTTTTAGCAAAATATGATGTTCGTTATTTTAGCTTAAATATCCTTCTGTCTTTTTTAATCGGAAAATTCTTGATAACTTCCACTTGGTGGAAATATTTTAGTCCGTTGGAATTTACTTGTATATTCCACTACACATTAGCTAATCTCGCGATGTGGGTATATTGTGTCATGTTTCAAGAGACCAAGAAGAAGAAGAACGTGAGTACCCCAGCTGTCAGCAGTAAGCGTCTGAAACCTGACGCCGAGGAATGGAAGCCGGCCTCGCCGCGCCGCAACAAGACGTCGATTTCTGATCTGCCTGTCTTGGGAGTCCTCAAGGTGTTCGGTGCCTGAGCTTCTTCGTGGTGAGGCCTTTCCACGTTCAGGGGGGTTTTGATCAGGGTTCAGGCTAGCTTTATAGGATTTGGTAATGTAAAGGTGTCATTACCTTGCGCACAGGCATGTCTTTCACCACCCCGGGAGGGGGCTCGGCAGATTGGTTCGCCAGCCTGCCGAATGAAAGCTTGCCTCTGGAATCATTTGCAAAAAATGGCGTCGATGTGATTCCTGTCGCACTCATACCGATAGGCGATGGAATGCTGAAAATGAAAAATCCGAAAGCTATTCAGCAGCAACTCAAAACTCTGACGGATCACTACCTTGATATCTCTGAGGTGCGACCTTTCGGGAGAAGAGGTATAGTTTGCAAATCTGCAAACATTAATTGTGTGTCAGATCTGCTACGCTGCAGTTCTTTTACATCGATTCCTGTAAAAGCTTTTATTCCTGAACAGCTGGCTTGCACTAAGGGTGCGTGGAGTGGATCCTGCATCTACTGCTCAAGAAATTTTGGAGGAATTTCAGGACGCAGGAGCTGGTGTTCTTTCAGTGTATCGCTGCTCTCGCATAGTGGCCGGGGTGCGTGTTGCTACAGAGTCAGTTATAACAACCTTTGCCGGTCTCATGTGTCCATCTGAGTTAAAAATTTGGCCAATTATTTATCGCATTGACCCGCTACGTCCTCGCCCCCTTCAATGTACCAACTGTTGGCGATTTGGACACAGTGGACGAGCGTGTAAGTCTGCGACAAGATGCAGGGTGTGTGGGGAAGGACACTCTTCTAATAGCTGTACCGCTGCAAGACCTAGCTGTTGTCTGTGCAGTAACGAGCACTCGGCTGATGACCCCAGTTGTCAGAAACGATCTCAGGAGCAAGCGTTACTAGAATTAATTCAAGAGAATCGTTGCTCTCGAGCAGATGCTTATGCCCTTCTTGATCGGAAAAGGCACACTTATGCCAACTGTGTGCGCCCTTCTACTCCAGACTTTGAGACCACGTTGTCTACCGCAATTGTGAAAACGGTTGAAAAAGCCCTTTCTGTCGTGGTTGACCGTATGCTTACCAGCTTTACTGAAGCTTTGTCTAGTATTGTTGGTAGCCAGTCACTTTGCCCACCTCAACCTGTGCTGACTCCAGCATCTATTTCATCTCAAACCTGTACTGAAAGTTCAAATGCAGATTCTCCTCTAGTGCTGGCTCAAGTGCACCCAATCGACAGTGTCCCTGTAGGCATTTCTCGCAAAAGTTTTTGCTCTAATGATGTTGAAATGGCATGCCCTACTCAAAAGCGCCGTGCTTCTAGCTCACCCTCTAAGTCCTCCATTTCTCAGACCAAAACTAAAAAAGGACCTTCCAAAGTTTCACAGCAAACCGATGTGTTAAAAGAGGCTATTGCGGCCTCAATTTTAGATAAGTAATCATGGCAGGTGTACAAGTTCTGCAGTGGAATTGTCGCTCTATTATATCTTCACTTCCAGATTTATATCTTCTCCTTTCAACACATAAACCAGACATAGTGTTTTTGCAAGAAACTTGGCTCTCCCCCGCAAAGTCATTTACCTTAAAGAAATATCATGTTTTCCGCGCCGATCGTGTAAACGGTAGGGGCGGTGGTTTATTAACTTTGATATCGTCAAAATTATGTCACCGGGCAAAAATAAGCAAAACAGTAATGAATCCTGAGTGTGAGATTTTGGCTGTAGATATCACATTGCCGCATTGTGGCCCTGTCACAGTCGCTAACGTCTACTGCCCCACAGGTGTACATAGCACAGACTATTTTGACAGATTACTTAAAAATTCTAATAGGGTAGTTATTGCAGGTGATTTTAACTCGCACCATACTCTTTGGGATAACTACTCCGACGCATGTGGACAGCTGTTATGGACGTGGATGTCGTCAAATGCTGTGCGCTGCTGCAATTCTCGGGCTATAACCTTCATGCGCGGAAATTCACAATCTGTCGTCGATTTATCCCTGGCAGCAGGTGGGATAGGTATAGGAGGATGGTCCACAGTAGATAGTGGTACGTCTAGCGACCACTTTCCAATAACATTTACCATCATGATGAGCACAACACGAGATAGAACTTTGGACCGTAAACTAGTAAACAACGCCAAATATGCAGCTTCGCTACGCTCCTCCCTCAAATCAAACCTTTGTTCATGTAGGACCGACAAAGCACAAAAGGTATTTTCCTCAATCGCGAATGCTACTGTAGATTCCCAGTTCACTGTGCGGTCTACAGTAAACAATAAGTCGCCATCCCCATGGTGGAATGACGCGTGTGAGAAAGCCTTCCGCCGTAGAAAAGCAGCATGGAAAAGCCTCTCTTATAACCAGAGCCCAGTAAACTGGATAAACTACAAATTTTGTTCGGCGTCATTCAAAAGAGCCATAGCGCAGGCAAAGGACGAGTACAACGAAAATTTAAATAATTATTTGTCAAACCCTAAGCACAGGAAGGCTTTGTATCGTCTCATGGAACGAAATAGAAACTCGCACCTTTCACAGTCATTAAGTTCAGTAGTGTTGTCCCCACAGGAGGCAAAGGATGAGTTAGAACAAATTGCGCAAGGACTAGCATTACGTTTCCAGGAGCAGTGCAGAGTTCCCTTGCACGCTCCCATTTCCTGCTCAGAGTATGTTGAGGTTGATAGGTCAGAACTACTATCTGTGATTTCTTCCATGAGAAACTCGGCTCCAGGTTGGGACGGGGTTACGGTAGGTATGGTCAAAATTTTAGCAAATGATTTCACTCAGGATCTCCTGGATCTGGTTAATGAATCATTAGAATCTGCATGGCTGCCTCACGTCTGGAAAGTGGCGAAAATTATATTGCTCTTGAAAGACCCTGGTAAAGGATTTCATGTTGAAAACATTCGGCCGATAGTTTTGACTTCGAATCTAGTAAAATTAATAGAAAGAATTGTGCATGGCCGCCTCTCAAAGCATATCTCAGAGGTTAATGCTTTGAGTTCTTCCCAAATAGGCTTCCGCAATGGATGCTCAATATGGTCTGCACATGTAGATTTAGAAAGTAGGATTCGCCTTGCAATGTACAACAAGGAGGTATCAGCGTTAGTGACGCTCGATATTGCTAAGGCCTATGACAGCATTGAACATTCCATTCTACTAAACAAGTTGTCATTATTACGTCCTCAGTTCTACATTTATGCGTGGATCAGGGAATTTTTGAAAGGACGAGAATTTTTTTGCACTGATGGCACATTAACCTCAGACACCTATGCACAGACAAGAGGGGTGCCTCAGGGTTCTGTGCTCTCCCCACTCCTTTTTAATATATTAATGTGCGATATTCCGGTTCATCCTGATGTCACTGTATATGTATATGCAGATGACATAGCATTCTTCGCCTCGGCAAAAGATATTCATGACCTATATCGTTCACTACAGGCTTACCTAAATGCACTTGAGGTCTGGTTTGACAAAATTAAATTGGTTTTAAATGTGTCCAAAAGTAGTGTGCTAGTTTTTAAAACCGTAACCCCCTTATATGTTTCGTTAAACTACCGCTCAGATGTCATACCTCAAGTGGAATCTGTGCGGTATTTAGGCATTACGTATGATGCTACTATGGATTGGAGGCTTCACATTAAGTCTAATGCTCGGAAAGGTGAGCGTGCCCTTGGTAGTCTTATACGGATAAGTAATAGGAAATTTGGTATGCGTCGAGATACTCTTCTACTTTTGTACAAAGCCTATGTGAGACCGATTCTGGAATTCGGCTGCATTCTTTTTTCTGGGTGTCCAAAATATAAGCTACATCCTTTGCTGCTTTTAGAAAGACGGGCGCTGCGCCTCTGCCTAGGGCTTCCACAGTCAGTCTCTACCACTGTTCTGTACTTGGAGGCCCGCATTCCGGACCTTAACTCCCGTTTCCACCTTCTAACTGTCAGATCATTCTTGCGATCATTTGAGACTACTCCCGGTGTGGCTATACCTATTTTTGCGTCAAACCCCGCCCTCTTTCTCACTCACCAGTGGCCAAGGGTCTGCAAGCCCCAGGTTGTTTATACGCAGAGCATTTTAACAAACATTGGTGTGGACCTTGCTTCTATATGTCCTATTGGTTGCTCAACGTCCTTTGTGGATATAAATTATGATTCTATATTTCCATCTAATGTGAAGCACTTGCCCTCAAATTTAATATCCAGTCTCCTATGTGAACACCTTGAAAAGTTCCCTGATCACGCTGTAATTGCCACTGATGCGTCTGTGATTGCACACAAAGCTGCGATTGGAATTTTTTCGGAGTCTCTTTCCTGGAGTTTTTCGGTGCGTGTCCCGGATTACACACCGATATTTCTAGCAGAGTTTATGGCAATTGGGCTAGCGCTACTAAAAGTTCCCTGCAGTCAATCAAAAATAATTTTTCTATCAGACTCTCTTTCTGTTTTGTTGTCACTGGAGTCAGCACGGGATGCTCAGTTGATCCGCTCACTAAAGTATTTCATACCGGGGTGGGTGAAAGAAATACGCTTCATCTGGGTCCCCGGACACAGCGGTATTTTTCATAACGAAACTGCAGATTTCCTGGCTAAATCAGCTCTTGATGCATCTGTTTCTTGTACCATTCCTAATATCACCATTTTTGGAATGTCCCGTTTCCAACGATATCAATACCTAGCCGCTACATGCAATGATTCTTTGCTATCTACAGCCGAATACCAGCATCTCACATACTCATGGAAAGTTCGAGCATGTAAATCACGGCAGTGTGAGGTTACGATGACTCTTCTGAGATGCAGGATTCCTCGCTTAAATCTTTATTTATGTAGATGCGGGATCATCCCCACAAACCTTTGTGAGGCTTGCGGTGAAATTGAAAATATCGATCACTTCCTTCTCGCTTGCCGAAGGTTTTCATATCAGAGGAGGGTGCATTTAGAAAGTCCAATTGCACGCTTGGGATTTACGTTATCGGTCCCGCTTCTACTCTCCTTCGGTGCGAGTGCGAAAGGATTTGCGTTGCCTCAAATCTGTCAGTACTTACATAACTACATAACAGCTACGGACAGATTCCCCTGCTAATTGCATTCCAAATTTACAAAACTACAAATTTTTGCATCATATTTTTTCATTCAATAACTTTTGTGATCTAAAACCTTTTGTTTTTGTTTAGTTGTCAATTACTTTATTACACTAATTCAGTTTGTGTAGGACATTTGGCAGTCCACACTGAACCCTGGCCAATCCCCCTTCGTGGGTATGTGCCAAATATCAAGGAAGAAGAAGAAGAAGAAGAAGAAGAAGCAGTAAGCAGGCGAGTCTGACGCTCCGGTCAAGAAGGGAAGGTAATTTACTGCGGAGCATGATGCGCATCTGTAGATATGGAGTGTAGGTCAAAAGAGTACGCGATGAATGTGTTGGCCTTCGCGCATATATGTCGCCGCATTGCACTATGTGCAGCCCACACCACGTAACATAGCCCTGAGTCTTTGTATGCTTACGAGGAAGTCTTCAGTTGCTGCGGGGTTGCGGCGGGGCTCAGTTTCAATCATCGTTGCAATAAATCCTTTATACTTATATTTAAAGCGTTCTTACCACCGAACATTTTTACACGGGCGCTACCTTTGCTACGGTGTCAGCCTTAGCGTGTAAGGCCTAGAAATCCGGATTCTGTGGTAGACAGGCGTTTTTACACCATTCGACAGTGACTCACTGTTCCGCTTAAACTGTTATTATGATTTTTCACTTACATGCCAGGGGTTTGCTTGTGGCTAGTATAGATACCTTAACAAAATGTTACCAGTTTATTTTGTCAGGACGGCTCTTCTTTTGTGTTTACAGGCAACTTTGTTTTCCCTGAACACTTACTTATAACGTGATTGTTGTCTAGGATTCGAATTCATCGAAGCCTGCTCGGCGTCGTGACCCGCGATTTCAAGTGGTCACCATGACCAGCCATCCGCAGAGCCGGGTCGCAACCGAAGAAGCCTGGCCAGGACTGCCGTCGCACTTTCCGGTGCACTTTCACAAGGCGGCCTCGTTGGACACGACGCATTCCGGCGCTGGAGCCGGTTTGGCGACGAGCGAGCGTTGCCGCTCCTTGCAAGGAGTTGGCGGCGAACGAAACGACCTGTCTTTGCCGGTGGATCACGACCAGGATGCGGTGAGGGTACGGAACACTGCTGCCTTCCTTAAGGATAGGTTACACACTATATAAATACTTAAGAATGTGGAAGCTTAAAAAGTCGCCACTGTAGCTGCAAACATAGAGGTCGCCAAACTTGGAGGCATACGCCAAAATTGGAGGTCGTGGGTTTAGATCCCTCCGGAGGGCATTGTTTAGTTTTTCTGCTTTCTAGTCAACTACATCCGCGTTTATTTAATACTTCGCATTAATGCAAAAAGAAAAAATACCCCTAATGCTTTCCTTCGTGTCTCTGGCTGTTAACTCCCTTACCATTTATGCCATACCGAAGCCTTCATTGTCCCTGTGTTTATTTGCCGATCGGCTAAGGAGATCTTCGAAATTATTCGGAAATGTTCGTTTTACGTCAATGGTGTCGGAATGCAGTGGCGAACGTCAGCAGCGCAAACGGGGTGACATACGATTTGGGCACAATCTTTCTGATTTGTTGGGCATCCAGTGTGTACTCAGTTCTTTTTTACTCACAAATTGGAACTAAAATATAACGTGTGCGACTTATATAAAGGTTTTTCTGGGAACAAGAACTGAAACGAAGGCGCGAAACCGAGCAGGAACCGTTAAGAATAAAGCTAGCTGTGACACTTATATTTGGCCTCACAGTTCAACCAAGCCGAGCGCCAGCCGAACCGAGAAGGTGGGGTCAACAAATAATAGCCAGTGGACACCACAACACGTCTCAGCCAGAAATATGAAAAGGAAGGCAGAACAGGAAGTGAGGTTGGGAGAATCAGGTGCGCCTTAAAGCTTCAGCTAGGGAGATTCTTTTTACTGTGTCATTGAAAGGCGTTTTCATTCGACCTTTCTGCTTGGAATTTTTGCAAGTGCAATAGCGTACATGCTTTGATATTTATTATTTCGTTTTGCACTGATGTCTGGTATGCGTGAGACTCTATTTGACCTACATTAACAGTGCCAATTATAATGTCGTAGTGCCCGTTTAATCTCATATACCAATCTATACACTCTGTCTCCCCTGTTACGCTGCACTTCTCTTTGTATCCGCTATGCTGTTTTAGGGTACCAACTGTTGTCTTTTATCTTCATCACATGTTCCGCCTATGTCCAGCTCATCTTGTCTCAGCTGAGACGAAATCTACTAGCGCTTCATCCTAAACCAACTCTGCTCGCTTCATGCCTCTTAAGGCCCGTTCACACTTGCGACTAGCAGCGGTCGCGCGACCGTTTTGGTCGAAAAGCGACAGTCGCAAATGGTCGCATCGGTCGAAAAGCGACTGCCGCGGGACGATCGGACACTGCTCGAATTTTCAGTCGCGCGACTACTAGTTGCAAGCCATTTCACCAATCAGCGAGGTCCTGGAGTACTCGAACGAGCACCTTCTCAATGCAATTAAAGAATACCTCTACCTTTTCAACAAACGGCACCCGGAATTCAAAAGCAGGGAGATAGGATATGGCCTGGGAGGAGATTGGAAAGATATTCGGACTATCCGGTAAGTACCATGAACTTTTGAGAAATGGGTTTTTCACGCAGGTGCAACATTTTATATTGACACCACGGTGATTGACATTGCCTATTCGTAGTCGGCGTTCTCCTGGAAACACGAGAGCGCGGCATGCGTACCGGCTCGCCTGAAAAAGCTGAAGTGTCTGGCAAGCGGCAGCTACCGACGTTCACTGTCATCGCCCAGCAGCTCTCCTACTCCCAACTCGTTCGGAACGAGAACAGAACGAGAAGGCGACTGTCGCAAGTGTGAATATCGGTAGTGGCGAGCTCCTCTCCTCTGGCCAGTCGCGCGTCCTCATCTAGTCGCAAGTGTGAATAGACTTTTAAAGTTGTCTGGTATTGTCCCGATGTGTTTACTTCACACTGCGTGTAATAATTCTGCAGAGCTGGGGAGTCGCATTTTTTGGAAAGAGGTCTTCCAGTGTGGTCCGAGTACGGTGAAGTGGTGGTGAAGCATCGCACATGTCATTCGGCAGTCTTACATCTTGACAGTGTTATAGCGGGAGCATCATCAAGTGCTTAGGCTACACAGTAGCTGCGCCGTTGTAAGCACTTCACCTGGTTTTCATCTCCATAGTCCCACGTAGCCCTGACCGCGGCAAATCGCATTACCGTAGAGCACACACTTCTCGAGCTTATCTTCCTCCCTGAATAGGACGTGCTTTGAAAAACTACTTTAAGTGCTAGTTTTCGGTCAGCCAATACGTGGAACATCGCAGGACTTAGAAACAGCTGCAAAACAGGCGTCAGCGGTGTTTTGGAAGGGCTCTGTAGAATAGGTTATGTCCACTACTAAACATTGCAATGTAACACTGAAAGCAGGAGCAAAGCAAATGAAGCTTTCTGGAGCATCGGGTTTATATGTGAAGTAACTGTGGAATATTGTAAGCTGCGGTTATGAAAATACTGCTACCAGCTGATTATACAAAGATGAAGCGGAAGACGTGCCATCAATTTTACAAGCTTTGGACGTTTCTTGCAATGTAACAATGCTAAAGCAGTGGTCCAGTCGTTAGATTAGCCGCAAACTTCCTGTCTTAAAATTTTTCCTTCGCTAACATTGGCTGTTTAGGACTTCCTTACAAAACCGATGGGGCACGTTTTCAACGACACCAAGGTCGTTAACAGCAGTAAACTATAATACTCCCAAAAGGGCATGTGTGAATATATTGATTATAGTGTAATGAAATTTTATAGTGTGTGAGAAGAACTGCGTTCATGGTGAAAAAATGTGCCAGTTGAGAATTCCGGAGAACATTAAAAACGAGGAAAGACCAGTGCCAAATATATAGCGGAACACACCTTCAACGACGAAGTCTCACTAGTTATCCATTCCACTTCGGCCCTCTGAAAAAAAGAGGACGGTGCCTTCACAGTTCTGGAGAGACCAGCCGTAAAACAGAAATTGCGAAATAATAACCTGCTGGAGATTACCAGATATTGATATTTTCGTACGGCTATTTCTGTTCGTTCACACAGTGTTGATGACCTGTTTAGCATACGCGATTGTATTAACCCCATGCTAACACTTCTGAGGATGGCACAGACGTAATCGAGCCACGCATTTTCTGTCTGCATTCATGATTTTGCAAAACTCCTTAGTTTAAAACACTAAAAATTAAACATTTCCCGTTGCTCAACGCCATTCCACGCTTTCTCTCCCAGGGTATGCATGTCGACGGAACTTCGGTGAGCACGGGCGGATATGGCTTACGGCGGACCTTGGCCACCACTTCGTTGCTCCGATTCGCGCAGCGGAGCCCCGCCAGAACTTGCCTGCTGTTCGCATCGACCGTGTTCGTCATTGGTGCACTGCTCGTCATTTTCTCGGCAGGGCTGCTGGCCAGGAACTCAGCCAGGGGCGGCGACGTCAGCCGGCGTTTCAGGATCCAGGACACCGCGTCGCTACGTGTCGCCCGATGTGGCGACGACGCTTGCAGCCGGATGGGTGCGTTGCTTAAGGACTCCCTCGATGAGCGAGCCCAACCTTGCGACAATTTTCATGCGTACGTGTGTGGTTCATGGTATCGGACACACCCAGGGCGGACCGTTGCTCAAGTCCTAACTTCCGCCTTCCTCGACAACGTGACTAGACGTGCCAAACGCGTTCGCATCCCATTCGATCCCGTATCTAAGAAGCAGACGGCTGTGCAGAAGGCCGCGAGACACCTGGTTGCATGCGACGACATTGTCGCAGCATCAGATGATCAATCTGCTGACGTCAGGAAAGTTCTGGCAGAAGGCGGCATCATGTGGCCCTATAGGACCGCAGAAAACTCACCATCGACAGACGTGCTCGAACGCATGCTCTACATGTCAACGGTTGTAAAGATACCCGTGCTTATGGGAGTCACAGTGGAACGCGCTATCAACCAACGGATTGTCATTAAAAAGCCGGAAAACGTTGCTACAGTTCTCGGGGCGAGCAGGCTACGTATCAAAAGCATGAAGTTCAAGGAATACGAAGAGTTTTTCCGCGCCGTTTACGACGGTTTCTCACAGAGCGATGACCTGTCCTACTTCGTAGATAGATTCAACAAGGTACGGCGGTTAGAATCAGTGTTGATATCATTCCTGAATACTTCAGTGCTCCGTCAAGACTCCAAAAGAAAAGACCCTTGGCTCACCAACGTAACGAATTTTCAGCACATTACGCCGACCATCTCAAAAGAACGCTGGCTTGAGGTACTCCAAAGGTATCTCAACATATCGATGGATGGCGATCACGCTGTCATGGTGCTCGGCAGGCATTACTTTCGGGCTGTGTTTGACCTCTATAAAGAACTCGGTGTAACTGACTTTGCTGAACTCTACGACTGGCTGTGTGTCCAGGCCCTTATTTCATTCACCAGCGGACGCGCCATAGCGGCGGAACGGCCAGGCTCTCATGTTCTGGACAGTCACAGGGAGTTCTGCTTTGCCAACAGTGACTCCATCTTTCACTATGCCCTCCAGTACCTTTATTTGAGCGACATCGTCACGACGGAAGTGAGAGAGGACGTCGGCAAGCTCATGCAAGTTGTCGGTCTCTCCCTTGGCCACATTATTTCACGTACCAAATCACCGCTGTTGAAGATCAACTGCACCAATGACGCCGTTTCTCGGGCAGCAGACGCATACACGCGCCTTTTCAGACGCTCGAGTCCTGAGCACTTCGAGGAGATCTACGCGCGCTACCCCGAAATGAAATTAAGCGCTATGAAAAACTGGATAATCATGGCGTCAGCAACATCCACCCTGAATGAGGAGCATAACAGGCTGGAAAATTTCGCCGATGCCTTTCGAAAAGATGTCAGCCATACGTGGAACGAGCCTCTCGAAGCAAGTTACCTCGATTCGCCGTGGTACGCACTGAGTGCGCCCAACACCATCAAGATCGCTGGATTAGGCTCCCGTTTAGTCGGAAAACTTCTCTCTGATATACTCAGCGAAGGAATTTGTAAGGACGCAATACTGGCCGAAATAGAAGACGCATGGCATTGCATGGCAGCTGCGATAAGAGACGACCATCGAAACAAGTCTGCCATCAAGAAAGGAGTCAGTTACGCGATGCTGTCTTGGGCTGTCCTGTGGGAAGCTTACAGAGGTCAGACACAATACAGAGGCAAGGCGACCGTTCTAGATAATTACCAGAACTTGTCGGAGCTGGAGTTATTCTTCATCTTCGGCTGTCTGTGGTCGTGTGGAGAAGGCGCCGATGTGGCTGAGGCTTACTGCAATCTGCCGTTAAGACACGACGCCAACTTTGCCAAGGCATTTTCTTGCCATCGCGGTTCAGCCATGCGGCCCCAAATTCAATGTCCGCGGGCTTTCTACGCTGCTACCAAGACCAGCTTATAGCGCGTTTACTCTCTGCTCATTGGCTGTAGCCAGGATTCTGTTTTATGAGTGAAGTGAGCAGTACAATGATTTGCGACACAAGCTATCCAACTGGTTTAACGATGTGTGTTTTTTTAAATATTTCTCAGGGCGTTATTATTAGATATCGGCCGGTGGACTTGACTGCGTATAATTTTTCTTTTCTTAAAAAGTAATGTGCTAGAGACATGTCGCCATACATACTTGTTGGCAGAAGCCTTGGACGATGTTTGGTTTGTAAACAGTAATAAAAAACGATTAGGAAACTAAGAAGCGATCGGAACGAGCAAATGCTAGGTTGCGCTTTCTTTAATTTAGCACAGTGAAGAATCTCTAAAAAGGTAACAAGTTAGCCGTATTTCGAGGTATTTTGCCACCACATCCTAGTGTGGCGGCGAATTCCAAGCTAAATCGCATGGACTATTCCGAGAAAAGGTTGGACATGAAATCGGAATGTACAGTAGTGCGATTAAAAACAATTCAAGCTTAATTAAACTTAACGCTCAAGAATCGTGAAGAACACCTTATACCAGTATCTCGCGCCTGGAACATTTAATAGTTAACAAGGAAAACAGCAGTTCCAACTATGTAGTCAAGAAAGTTTCCACAAATGGTACTAACGCTAATCTGAAATAAAAGTAAACTGGGTTTCACAGGAGGAGACATAACATTGAGAGAGGGACCTCTAGTTTTAGTTCTCCCCTTAAGTGGCAATAGCCGGCAACAGAAGAAATGTTCTGTGGATGGGACTTCCTGAGAACTGTTAAATTCAGGCGAGGAACTGTGCACCGCAAAAACACTTAGCACCTCAAGCAGCCGAGATTTATGAGAACAGACCTTCCAATGATGCGTTAGGCGTTGGTAACATGTGTCGAGTAAGAGACGACGTAATCTGGCTGACCTCTGGAACCGGAAAATTGCCAGCAGTAAAATTGTGCCCTTTCTGGGCCACTTGGGGGAGTAGAAGGAGGAGGAGTCAAAACATTTATTCAATAGTTTTCCTATTTTCCCGAGTTGAGCTCTTATTCCCGGGCTCCATATGCAGCAGCGATCATGCAGGTCCGCCAGAGCAGCTGTCGCTGGTCTTGCGGACCTTGGAGGCCAGGAGTCAAAATACAGCCATGCATTCAGAATGAATGTCTTCGATCCTCAGCTTTAGTGAAACTTTATCAGAGGAGATGACCTCCAACATCCTTAGCGCCGCATGGAACTCTGGCAGTTTGGCAAGACAAGAAACCGCCGAGGCGATGTAGTAGCCTAGCGCAGCAGAATCTGACTGCATCGCCCTTGGTTCGAAACCCCCTAGCGATGAAACGTTATTTTAGTTATTGGTCAAAGCGAAATTGGGCTTCAGAGGTAAACGACCTCACTGCTGCACGATGTCACTTTCCTTTACAGGGACGCTCATCGCATGGAAAGCGAAGCCGTGTCTTAGCGCTTCGCGGCCTTGTCCTACAGACCCTCCTCTCTTGCGGCATCGCTATACTACGAATACATGGTGGTAAGACTGGTTGCCCGGAAGTTGACAAATGTAGACGACTTGTGCTTATACCTTGCGCCTTCTCGTTTCATTTAATTTAACCAGTCACTTTTTCAGTCGCCCACCGGAGCCACGATATTTTTGCCACAGAAAATAAAGCTGGTACAGCACTCTGTGTAATAACTGCATCTGTAGAAGAATGGGCTGAAAAATTTCAAAACCACTTTCTAAGAATGCACAGAACCATTTCTTAACACAAAAGACGCGCACAGTTCGAAATATTTGCACCCATGAGTTGGTTTCCAAGGCAGCGTCGCTTGGCGCCGTGTAGGCACGCCGCGTTTTTGCCTGCACTATGGTGCTCTAGTACCTACACCCTCGTCGCTGCCGATTGGGTCGCCACCTTTGTTTACAAACATGATGGTTGTCTATAAAATATGAACAAGAATTTTTAGAGCATTGTGGAATCTACACTGCAGAAATGCGAAAGCCGGAGCGTTGCTGCTGCACACGGTAAATCACGTTTGCTCTCATAATTAACAATATGAACCGTCATTATCATTGCTACTGTCATCATTATCATTCATTGCAGCGTCATTGTCGTCGCTACCATCATTCTCATGCTAGGTAAGGAGTATTATGATGAGCGATCACAATCCCGGGCCGGGGGCAGTTGGTTAAAGCGCTCGGCTGGGGATCCGAGGGATTAGGTTCTATATTTTTGGTGAAGACAGGATAATATTTTTCCGCTGTCATTATCAGAATGATTGTGTTGTTGGTGTTGTGGCTGTAGAAAGAAGGAAAAGAAAATGCACGGGCCTGCTACTGGCTCTGTAGCTGAGCCACCTCCGCTGCCTCGTGCGGACAGAAGAGAAAATAAAGAAAGAAAAAGAAGAGGGAGAGAAAGACGCGCGCCGCAACAACAGCCGTCATCCACCACCGAAGCAGTGGCGGGTGCAATGACGGCCTACAACAGATAAAATTCGGTGGCAGGCTAGCCCCCGCCGCAAGCGGCAGTGACCTACCTGTCCCAGCCCCATCAGGGCCAGGAACAGCCACCCTTCACCCTCCTCCAACTGACAAGTGACTGACAAGTGACTGGCAAGTGACTGACAAGTGACACACCAGCGCCAATATCCGATGCACTCACCCCATGCTAAGATCGCGCGCACATCTCGCGCACAACTCTCGCGCACGGTACCACTAGGTTCAAGCCCTGCTAAACCCCCAACAATTTTTGTAGCGAAAGCTACACTACGCTACCCTTCGCGCATTTTGAGGTGCCTAGAAAGGAGCGGCAGTGCCCATGTTCCGTTACCATGGCAACCAATTGCACCATTCCACAGGTGTTCTGTTGCTGCGCCGACTACAAAGAGGAGGAGGATGGTAGCATGGTAGCGACATCCTAGCAGATACGCACGCCGGCCTAAACGAACCCGTCGGCATCCCCTGGCCCGCCTATATATAAAGTTTCTTGCGTACACGCTGCCGAGCATTGTAACTGCATGAGGAGGAGGAGGAGGAGGAGGAGGAGGATAAACTTGTATTAACTGAGGAAGACAGGCAGGCTGGGGCTTCCGCACTAGGTGGCTAGGGGCCCTTGTGCTCAGGCGACTTGGGTTGCACGCTCGATGGTCCGTAGCTGGATTAGCGGGTCCCAGCTGAACATAGCGGCCTCCCACTGCTCGCAGATGGAGAGCTGAAAATGCCGCGGAGGTTGGTCACATGGGCATGTCCATAGTATGGGGTGTACGTTGGCCCTCTGGTGGCATAAGTTACAGTGAGGGGTGTATAATGTAGGGTATGCATGGGCGTAGATGACTGGATTTGTAAAGGAATGTGTCTTATTTACGCCACATTACCTCCTGTGCCTTTGTGAGAGATTTGTGTCCCGGAGAGTATAGGGTATGTGTTTGACGGAAGTGCAGTGTAATTTCTTGCTTGGAAACCATACGTTTCCTCGCCGACCTCATGAGGGATTGTCCCGTCGCCCGGCTGACGAGTCCTCGGGCGAAATTGTGGGCAGCCTCATTAACCGGAAGGGAAGAATGTGCTGGTGTCCAGATCGGCTGTATTGGACGGTGAGCCATTTGAGAGACAGGCAGCAAGTTTAGTGCTCTAGGGGATATCCTGCATTTTCTGTAATTTATTATTGCATTTTTCGAGTCCCTAATTATACGTAAGGCTGAGGTTGAACTTATCACTAGGGCGATCGCAACCTCCTTCGCCTCCTCCGGGTCGTTGGTAATGACCCCGGCCGTGAGTTGTTGGCCGTGATAATTTACCGTCACAATTGTGAATGCATTACGGTCCGCGTGGTCGGCTGCATCGACATATACCACGTCTTGTTTGGACATGGTATTGCTTGTGTATAGCTTTGGCTCTTTCTACTTGCCTGTCTGATTGAAATTCAGGTTGCATATTCTTCGGGAGAGGTAGGATTTTCAAGTGAGTTCGCAGGCTCATTGGAAGTGACAATTTGCCCTGCCTTGTTGCGGGGTACCCGATTCATAGAGCGTCAAGGATAAAGCGTCCGTTAGCCGTTAGCGTGGGTTAGCCGTTCGTATTAAGATGTGAGGGGGGCCTCTCCTAACTCGTTAAGAGTGCTGTAGACTTCGAGGGCACAGAGTGCTTCGTGGAGGTATTTATGGAGGAGGCTAAGTGCGAACTTGAACGCCTGTCTTATCAGGCAATCAACACGTGTTTCTGCTAAGCCAAGTTTGAACTAAGGTAGCTCGTAGCTAATTCCACCAATGACAAAAGCCTGGACCATGCGGACGAGATCACATTCCTTCATACCCGAATAACGGATAGCGATTTGACGTATGAGACGCACTGAGAGACACTAGCCTTGAGGCGATTGAGCGAAAAGGGAATGAAACATGACGCCCTAGCAAACATATTCCATCATTCATGCCATTCAAAGTTTCCATTCTCTCCCCCCTGCGCCTCAGTATATTATATACACCGACTCCCAGGCTGCTATCCGTGTCATTCAATCTAAACGTCTAACACGTCATCGGTCCACAGAGCTCGAGGTTGCACTTGTTGCGCTGCAGCCGTGCCCCGCCTTCCTCCGATGGATCCCTGGACACTCAGGGATTGACGGCAATGAGCTGGCGAACAAGCTCGCCCCTGAAACTCGTAACCGGGCACCGTTAATCCCCTGGCCAAGATCCTTGGAGGGCGGGTCGAGACTGTCTCTTCGCGCCACCATCAGCGAATATTACAATGCTGCTCGATTAGACCGCAAGCTCTACCGCGACCCTCATCCTAATCTTTCCGTTCGGGAGGCTCATATACTTCGGCAAATACAGTTGAACACACTCATAACCCCTGCACGGCTATATCTCTACAAATTCCGTCGTGATCAATCATGCCCCAACTGCCCTTCCCCTTATGCCAACCTTTCACACTGCCTATTTTCATGTCCGGTTGCATTGCAATCGGGATTCTTTTCCACCCCCTCCCATACTATTGGACCAGGGTGGACTGGCTTCGTGCTGAGGGTGAAGAAGAACAGCGCCTGCTCGTCCAGCAGGCCATCGATGTATTAGGCGCCTAAGTGTTGCGCCTCAATAAAGTCTTTTACTACTACTACTACCAAAGCATAACCGTTATTTCTTTAAATGCGAAAGCATTGCATAGGTATGTAGGGGGGTTTCGCGTGATTATGCCTTTCTCAGAGCTGTAAAAAGGGAAGTAGTTGGTATATCGGAAAAAGAATGGTACCATCGGAAGCGTCAAGGAAAGTTGCGCAAGTGACAAGGTGGTTGGTGTAGGTTAATTCAGTTCAGTTCAGTCGTTCAGTCGTGTCCGACTCTTCGTGACCCTATATACCATGTCACGCCACGCTTTCCGGACTCTCACTATCTTCCTAACATCACATAACTTCATCTGCAGCGCCTCGAGGATGCCATCGCGTTCGCTTAGAGTCAATTAAGGCAGACGTTGAAATAGCCGGGAAGGCTAATGTCGACATTAGCCTTCCCGTGGTACTCGACTTCTGGTGAGGTGGGCCTAACTGAAGGTGGCGGAAAATTTGAACTGTTTGAACGTGAACGAGTGGGAAAGAGCGTGATTTGCGTGCACAAATGGGTGGGAATAGTTAGAAAGTGTGTCAACGGAGTAAACTGCATTCTAAAAAATACAGAGAGCACGGCAGAATCTGCCGAGCAGAAATGCGAAAGCCTTAGCGTTGCTGCTACACACTGTACACCACGCGCCCCTTGTAGAAGACTCAACCAGCCTCCCGTTTAACACATCAAAGTTCACCGGCGTTATATAATTGGTTTACAGAAAAGGAAAGCCGAAGTATCTGTCGCTCGCTGTATCCCGCTGACAAATCTCGCGGGTGTCACAGCAACGCTCAGGCTTATGTATTTCTCGCAGATCTCGGAAAATTTATTCCTACAGTAAGTATTCGTTGCGCACCGGTTTGGTTTGGTTTGGTTTTAGAGTTTAACGTCCCAAAGCGATTCAGGCTATGAGAGACGCCATCGTGTAGGACTCCAGAAATTTCGTCCATCTGGGGTTCTTAAATATGCACTCACATCGCACAGCACACGAGCGCCTAGCTTTTCACCTCCATCGAAAAGCGGCCGCCGAGGCCGGGATTCGATCCCACGTCCTTGGCCACAGTGGCCCAGCGCACCTCTTAGCTTCCTAGTTGGTTGATGAGCACTAGTAAAATCGGAAGATGAGAAGTTCACAAGTTTGCAAACTCATCTGTTTTGATGTTACATTGTTTTTAAAGCTGCGCTCAGTGTACGCACTTCGTTGTCTATCCTATGTACATTCAATGTTTATCTTGTACTCTTGTTTATCTTGTTTAACATGTACTCAAGCTCCAATCGCCTCCCCCTTCACTAGCGTGCATAAAATTGTATTTAAGGCTTCGTTCTATTTTCTCTTTATACATAACGTTGTCGTGGTGAGCACGAGGTTCGTCGTGCATTGCTACCACAAGCGGAAGAGCTGCAGCGAGTCACAAAGGGTCTCCGCGCGTCATGCAGCCGCCTTGACGATCGCCTCCTGGCTTCCCGCCTTCTCGCCGGCGTCCGGCTTCTCGCCGGCGTCGGGCTTCTGAGTCTCCTTGGAGCCTTCTTGGACGATTCCTTCGCCGGCCTCGTCTCCGGCACCTCCGCCCAGTAGGCCTTCACCAAGTGAGCCGCCTTCGCCTTCTCCGGGGGCTCCTTCAGATCCTGGTGCACCGGCAGTTCCAGGAGCTCCGGCCGCGCCCGGGCCGGCGCCGGCATCAGCACCAGCGTTTTGCATTAAGACCACACCCGCCACGACCACACCTACAGCCACGATGGCGGCGATGATGCCCACAACGGCCATACCAGAGCTGCCACTGTCGTCCGCCGCCGGGTATGGTTCTATGTCATCACCACCGCCACTTGACTGCAGCGTTGATTGGGAAGAACGGTCAGTATACCACGGCTGCTCCCAATTCTTCGCACACACAATGTGAAAAATCCATACACTTATATGCATTGGAGTAAAATAAAAATTTATCACCCACATTTCTCAGCCGTACCAAAGTCAGCTAATTTAGATCTTGAATGAAATTTCAAGTGTCACTGACAGGTAAATCCCTCCATGAAAAAACGAGACATTTAAGCCCCGCTTTAAGAGTGCCATACAGTACAGTCTTAGTGGCCCTCGTTATCGCCTTCTATGCTTCTGTTTCGCTACCACAATGCATTAAAGCAAAAGCCTTTAATGGCTCATACTCGCGGGCCTTGACCTGTCCGTCCAGCCACGAGAAGTGGCACACTTCGCGATATTCCGCGGAATAGCACAAGATTGTGATGTCATCACATGGTGACGTCATCGGTCATCACCAAATATAACGCCATCTTAAAATATTAACCGCAAGTGACATCATCATGACGTCACGTCGGGTCCTGTAAGGGAGGTCTCAACTCTATCGGTGGTGCATCAGGGCCGGATGGTCAATGGACTTTCTGTTCGGCAAGGCAAAATTACAGTTAGAAGAGGTGGCGATCGCCACGGCTGATTCGCATTCTAATTTTGAATGCATAATTACGGACTCGCAGACTGCGTACAGAAATTATATGCGGGGCAGAACTGCGCCGCTAGCCTGCAAGATTCTGAAACAACCTGGGCTATGCGCTTCGCACAAAGAGCTTATTTGGGTACCAGGTCATAGAGAAAAAAAATATAAAGAGAGGACACTCGGCTGAAACTGGTCTGAGGAAGTACGTCACAACTACGCCGGCGTCTAGTATTCTCACACAACACCAGAGGGCGCGAACGGGAAAAATGTTTTTAAATTCAAGCGTACAACTTTCTTCTTGTTAAATAATTATCTTATACTTTAAAGCCACTATTTCAGATACATATGAAGATGTAATTTATTGAAGAAAAATGCAAGACTGCAAGTCGTCTCTTCTGTCAGCTCGGTATTGCTGTGGTGCACCAAACCATCTTTTCCCTTGCTGGACAACAGGTGAAACACGTTTTTCTGCTTGAAAACACCGACAAAGAGTCAGCACAGGCTAGTGTTGTGTTTTTACATCGCGGTGGGTTGTTTCCATGAGGCGCAGTGCAGCATTTAGAGCGCGGATAGTCCATGCAGGTTTGATTGCAAAAGCAAAAGGATGGGATGAAGGGGCATGAGGGGACAGAGCGTAATTATTTCGCGGTGCAGCTTAAGGGCTTATGAAACTCTGAGCCTGTTTGTTACTCTGACAATTGCGGCCAGATTATTTTACTCGTAGTGAAACACACTGCACGCCTTATTCTTGCGCAGGTGCTGAATTGGCGCGTATTTTAAATCCAGAAAGGGCTCATATAGGTATATTTCGGGTATACTTTAACTGCGCCTTTCGTCAGCTCCTCTTTATAGTCAAATCCTATTACGCGTGTCATCGTGCCAGCATTTTTGTATGGCGGAGCACTTTTCTACTACGTTCAAAACAGTTTTTAACATAGATGACTTGTGAATATGGTTTGGTATTTCAGAATAACAAGTACACGCTATGACATTTTTCAGACCATTCTGCTATGCCTTCCGGCGACTCTTACTACGGCAGCTACTGCTCTGGATCGTGGTGACAGAACAACGGCAGAACGCACAAGCCAAGAATTAGTTTCTTCATATGCGACAGCAGGACAGTGACGACTACAGTTCTTTACCTTCATATTTGGAATGCTGATGATGATAGACAGGTCACACAATACTCAAACTTAAAGCGGTGCATAAAAAAGGGAAGCGGGCTGCCGACATTGGAATAGCGTTTATTGTTCAATCTCTGTACCAGCTGCAAAGCATTACCTGTACTTTCGAGCATGCCCAACCTGTCTTGCTTTTTTTTTTCTGCAAGCTCTCTGGTATTATATCTATTCAGATTTGATTATGTTAAGGATCACAGTTGCCTTTCTATCGAGCCTTCCTCCGCCATACTGGTCTTGGTTTGTGCCAAGATTTTGTGCTCATTTTTTTACTTTGTCCTGAAATAAAAAGGTTCCTCGACACTCCATCTCATTATGAAATATCGCATGCTGAATGACTACTCGCTCCAAACAGAAGACAATTCCGCTAGACAGAAGGAAACTGTTGATTTGTGAATACACGCCTGCTTATTATAAGTGCACGTTTCTGTACATCTTCAAAATAATTTCGTGGCGACAAAATTCGCAGAAGGAATTAAATGAGACATTCTATCCACATCAGGCCACAGGCAAATGTGGGTAACGGGCAAGAAATTTGAAATTTGTGTCAGTGAAACCGAAACGAGAAGTGTATGTCTTAATTGGCTGTTCTAAACTCCACTGCGCGGTGCGTAAGTAATTTGAAATTCGCGCCAGTGAAACCGGAACCGGAAGCATCCAAAAGCGTGGGGGCCAGTTGTTCTCACCCACCGCTAGGAGCGCTAGAGTCGATTGGGACAGTGGGGTCTATGGGAGTGTCCTCACTTATTGATTCTTTCTCTATGACCAAGTCATCAGAGTGTAGAAGGAAATGAGCGTGCACATGCCCCCGCCCGAGCTTTTCTCACCCAGGTTCCCCCCTCCTCCCTCCCTGAAGTCTGGGACTCCCCACAGCCATTATTAACTTACGCTGACGTATTACAGCACTTGCGCTTATCAAGGCAAATGTTTCTGGGCCTAGCCAAGGGATTAGATAAAGTAGAACAGTGGAATAGACGCCGATTACAAAACTTGTCTTTTAACAATCCAGCAAAGTTTCACGCTATCAATCAAGAATCCTTTTCAGCCGACCGTAAATTTTGCGAGCAAAAAGCAGATTTGTACCATATGATATGGGCCTGCCAAGCCAATAGTGTCAGACACTATAAAGCAGCCAACGTTGGAAGTATGGGAGGAAGCCCTGTCCAGCTTGTACCTCGAGGACCAACGAGACTTCGTGGAAAGAGCGAGAGCGGAGGCTTCAGCCAACGGAATCCCGGACTAACGACCCGACCAACCTACCCATAACTCCATCTCCCTTTTCCCTTTCAATAATAAGTTTTCATCATCATCTAGGTGCAGCGCCAGCATGCTCAGCCATCTGAGGCTTCGTGACGCCACATAACCCGACGGCAGTCCGTCACGGACATGTGATCACCTTTCAACTACCAGGTGCTAGACTAATGGCCGTGATTTCTGGCCTACAACGCCAGCGCCGATGAGGCCGGATTTTTCTCGAGATCGGGGCCTTTACGCTATCGCGTTAATAGCGCATTAGTGGTGTGCCTCTACGTTTCCTCAGTAAACTATTTGGGACTAATAAATTTAGTGATATTATTCAGTTAGAAAACTGTAGACGACAGTCATCCTCCAGCATTTCGGCCACACGGCGACACATACTATGTGTCAAACTTGCTTTCGTGCACTGCATGATCTTTCTTATTTATCTTATTTTTGCTTAAATGTTTTTATTTTTATACATCAATAATAAAGCATCAGAAAAACATGGCTTTCAATTATCACCGCATTTTCGGTGAACGGGGCCTGCTATCACGTTAACAAAATGAAAACTTGGAGACGAATCAGTGGATGGGTTAATTATAACCTGCTTGGATTATTGAGAAAGGATTTTTTCCTCACGAGTAGCCCGGACAGCAGCGTCATATGGTGACGATGCTGTCCGGGACACGACAGGATGTGCGCTCACGAACTGTCAGTCACCATTCAACAATTAATAACAGTTAGTGACAAAGTAAGAAAGTACTAAACATTTATATGATAAATATTTTCTAATGTGTAACTGAATAAATTATATATAGTTAATTGCATTATTACACATTATTAATCAAATCATCTTATTACGTGACGAGTACCATCATTCTAAAAGTAAAATTGAGTTCATCAAATGCGTTAATTGAACTAATTAACTATTATTTCATGAATCAAAATATTGGAATCTTATAGCTTAAAATAATTTACTTTCAATACAAATTATTCAATAACACTGAATAATCAATGAAATTATTCAGTCTAGTTTGTTAATTGCGCTAATTAACTAGAACTCAAAAATCAGTTCAATAAAATGTTATTAAAAAGCATAAAAAATTTGTTATTTTAGTCAAAATGCTTTAATAAATTAATATAGATATTACATAAATAAACAAATAAAACTTCTGAAACCCAATAACAAATTTGAACTAAAGTTAATTGTTTTAATTTCATTAATAATTCGCCTAGCTACCATAGAAACACGTCTCCGATCGCGTGACACCCGGAATGTCCAGGCAGGAGTGCGACGCCTCTATTGCAAAGTAAATGCTTTCGCATTTCCGCCCGTAAGGACACCTATGTGCACCGCTTGAATTTTTGTTGACGGGGTGTTTAGCGGACGCAAGTGAGTTTTCTGGGAAATGGAGGGCTGTGACAGAAGGCCAAGAAAGGAAGACCGAAAGGCTTCGGTTGCGGCTTCCAATCAGAGTCCAGTGTTCTTCCTAGCAAAACGAGGGCGCTGCTTGCGTGTCGCATGGCCAGTGCCGAGCGTTTTTAAGGTGACGAAGTGTGGACAAAGGCCGCTTACGCAGAGTTGGCTAATATCGTCGCATTTTCTCCCTTCCTCGCACTTGGAGCATCCCTCGCCTTTCTCGTAAACCATCTGGCCGTCCTTTCGTCCCCTGCGAAGAGAGTATCGCGCCCGCGCATGAGGATACATGAAGCTTGCACCGACAGTAGCAGAGACTATATATTCACCGATTTGCGCACCATTTTGAGAGCCCTCCCCTCCGTTCTTAGCAATAGCGCGTAACTATGAAGTTGCATCAAAAGGACCGCGAGCAGAGTACACAGCAGGAAAGATTCCTCTCGAACCGGCTTCTAATTACCCCTGTTGTGAGGAATGCATGGTCGCATTACATTTAGATTTGCTGCCGTTGAGATAGCAGGAAGGAATAAAAGAAAATGAATAGTTGATCGATTTGTTGATTTGTAGGTTTTAACGTCCCAAAGCGACTGAGGCTATGAAAGATACTGTGGTGGAGGACTCTCTGAATTTCGACAACCTTGGGTTCTGTCGGCTGGTCGAAATTACTCCGAAGCCCTCCACTACGGCTCCCATTTCTCTATTTTCACTTTCACACCCACCTTACTCCCTTCCCTTACAGTGCGGTTCAGATGTGCACAGAGCAAGTGTGACAGATAATGCATCTTTCCTTTCCTCTGAACCGATTGTTATTATTAACAGAGAAGCAGCAATTGGTTGTTCGATGTCCGCGCACGTTAAAGGCCGACAGGTAGCCAAATTACTCCGAAGCCTTTCACTATGGGACCTCTTTCTCGTCTTCCCCTCCCATCTTCCTTCTCTCAAGTATGGAAGATATGGCGCCTTGAATGAATTGGTTCACAGGAAGGGAAAGGCGCAGTAACTGTCACACTTGCTCTGTGGACACCCGAACCGCGCCGAAGGGAAGGGAGGAAGGTGGGAATGAAAGTGGAAAGAGAGAAAGAGGAGCCGTAGTGGAGGGCTACGGAGTAATTTCGACCACCTGGGGATCTTTAACGTGCGCTGACATCGCACAGCACACGGACGCCACTTCGTTTCGCCTCTATCGAAACGCAGCCGCCGAGGCCGGGATTCGATCCCGGGAACTCCGGCACAGTAGTCGGGCGTCTTACCACTGCACCACCCCGGCGGGGCAAAGATATGGCGCCTTTCCTTTCTTATAAACCAACGTACAATATACAAGACAAAATGTAAAAACATAATTGACTTTGTTAGGTGGAGGAGGCTAAATATCCGCGACGTCCACTCAAAAGTATAGGGCTCCTTCCTTTCTTCAAAAGGTAATTTAAAAAAATATGAAGAAAAAAATGCGGATTGAATCGCGGGTGTTAAATAGGCTATCGCTGCGACAGTTAAAGCTTTCGCTCGATCACTAGGTTCAAGCCTTGCTTAAACTTTCTCTCCCTCTTCTTTTTCTTTCTTCTGTACTTTCTCTCTTCTGTCCGCAACAAGCAAAGGGCTACCTGCCAGCCTCTAATCCGCGGGCGCACGACTCCCCGTCTTCCCCAGCAAGCGTGCCGGGGGCGGGGAAGAGGACGCCCATTTCAGATGGAAATAAAGGTTCTCCAACCAACCAATTCAAATATCGGTCGCTCTCGATGGCAGGAGTTTCCCGATTCCGATTCCTATCGCACTTTTTGTAATATGCGCCGCGCGGTAGGCACTAAAACTTTAGTGTAGAATCACAGACTTGTATATTATTTACAGAAGTATAAAACGGCAATACACCGAACCGGTCCTTCGATGTATTGCCGTTTTATTCATCACCCCTTCAATACCAATACCTCGATTCGAATACCTATTCGATTCGTTCTCAGGTATGGAGGCTCCACTATTCGTATCGGTACAGAGGGGCACTATTCACACTTCATTCTTCTCGGAGAAAGTACTATTTGCTCACCCCTAGCGACAACCGGTATTTTTCGGTACGGAAGCCTTTCCGGCAAAGGTCCCAACGACAGCGGATGCAGTTTTTGAGCAACCGGCATCCTATATTTTTGCAGTCCTCCGTGTTATCTACGAGTCTTTCGCTGGTCCAATCTGTTCTCAACCAATTGGCCCAAATGGTCATCATGTTAAGGCTCTCAAAAGCAACATGTACCAAGAAGGGGGTTGCTTTGACACAGCCGTAAGTAAATAAGTTTACAGAAAAAGAAAGGCGCGGAACTTGTCACTTCTCGGCCGTGCCGTAAAGGAAATAGGAATGTAGTATTGAAAGAAGAAATAAGGTAGTATAGTGGGGGGTTTTAGGATAATTTCGACAACCTGGGGATCTTTACCGTGCACGGACATCGCACAACATACAGAGTCCTTTGCATTTCGCCTCCGTCGAAACGCCGCCGCCACGGTCGGGTTTGAAACCGGCCACTCAGGATTTTACACCACCGCTTCATCGAGAGAGAGAAATAATTATTAGCATCAGTCAGATAAATTTACAGGGAATGATGTACCGCTAACTCCTAGTCGTTCCCCTCTAGCCGGAATCTCTTGGATCGCGGCCGCAGCAATGGCCACACCGATGATGTTATGTTGGTCCTATTTCCCGGTTGAGCAGGAGCGCCTCTCAGGAATCCCTGCTTCGGCTCTCCAAAGTTAGGGCGAGTCAATACCATGTGGGCCAAGTCTGCGATTCCATTGCATTTTTGCACCGAGGTCTAAACTCCTTGGGATGTAATTTACTTAGAAGGTACGAATTTAGAAAGACTCTCGTATGCAGTTTCCACCACGCTACCCAGGCTTCTCTTCGCGTTTCTTTTGTGCCCTTAGGTGTACCTGCGTTCCAACACGTAATAATTAAGGATCTCCTGATACGTGTTAACCTCTTCACCAAACTGCGGGGGCTCCTCACACAAAACATGTGGTCCCGGAAAGTAAATACCTCGGTACAGCGTGTGTGCGTTCTCGTTGCCTCGTAACTCTTGATGCGCCGGCGTCCAAACCAACGTGACCTGCTCCGTCCGAGCTTGGACGACTGCGAGAACTTTTACTGGCTGCCGTAAATATTCTCCCCTCGTCGTAATTTGATTGACGATTAAGAATCGCTCACAGTGGCCTGACGTCGTGCCAGCGCTAGTGCAATGGCCACCTCATCTTCCTCGGTTGCGTCTCTGAGCTCAGCGCTGCACCACAAGACCGGTCCTCCGCTCTTTCGCGAAACTACCTCGGCGTAACCCTTGTCTTTCTCGTATTCTGCGGCGCCCGTGTAGAATACGTCCTGCTTAGCTTCAAACCTAGCCCGTGGGGCTCTGGCTCTGTCCCTCAATCTGTCTTCTCTATAATAATAATAATAATAATAATAATAATAATAATAATAATAATAATAATAATAATAATAATAATAATAATAATATAAAATATTAATTCGTTCACATGAGGGGAAATTCGCAGTATCTGTCACACTTGTTTCTGTGGACACCTGAGTCGCACCGTAAGGGAAAGGAGGAAGGTGGGAGTGAAAGTGGAAAAAGAAAGAGGAGCCACAGAGTAATTTCGACTGACTCTTCTAATCCGGGGAACGAGGCGGCTTACGCGCAAGCCCGAGGTTTCGTCGACCAGGCAGTGAGCGCGCCCTCCGACCCGAATTTCACGAGGGACTGGTTAAATTCTTTTCATGATATCACCCACCGCTTCAGATTGGAAAGGCGCACGTATCCCCCTCCCCACAAATCCTTAACGAAGGCGCAGGAAATTACCTGGCGCCGGCTACAAACTCGCTCCCTCCTAAATCCGGTGGTGCTTGCCCTCATGTACCCAGGCCAGTACAATCGAGATTGCAATAAATGCGGTAAAAAAGCGACATACGGCTATATTCTCTGGAATTGCTCAAATGATCCGCCTGTGGCGGAATTGATACAACTCCCTTCTCCCGAGCGGTGGGAAGCCGTTCTGGTCATCTCGGACCCGAAGATCCAACGGCGGGCCATCGAACGGGCTAATGAGGTCACCGCCAGCCATGGACTAGCGGCCATCTAGTACGTCTCCCTTAGACCTGTTTGAGCGATGAAATAAAGTTTTGTAATCCAATCCAATCGACCATCTGGGGATCTAACTTGCGCTGACATCTTCGTTATGCACCGTATGCATATTTTGAGGCGGCGGGGATTGAAAATTTACGTGAATTGTCAATCCCAGGACTCGTGTATTTCGCCCTGGGAATGACGTTGCCGTTTTTCCTCAAAATAACCCTATGGTTCGATGTCGATCTACTCTTGCGCCGCGATATCATCGACAGGAAGAGGACTTCCGACATTTCGGCAGAACATCGCGGCCCAATTGGCTAGAGATTTGCCTTCCACGGCTCCTACAGCCGTTTAAAGCATGTGCTCAATCTATCCGTCGCTGCCCATACACAACCACAAGGTCAAGTCGTCCGCTTAGGGTGTGTGATGCAGCCCCTCGATCTCAGCCAGTTTTGCAGGGAGACCCAGCATGACGACGTTAAACAAGGTGGGGGATAGCACCAAGACGTCCCTTGCTGCCGAGTTTTATTCCGTCCATTGACTAGCCCCCCATGCTTATGGTTGCGGTTTTATAGCTACGAAAGCCCCTATATTGTACGTGCAGGTCCCCACGTAAAAGCACCTAGGTTCGCTATAATGACCGAGTGCTTCACGTTGTCGATGGCTCTGGAGGTGCCCAGGCCTACCACCACTTTGGTGTTCATGGTACGATTATCGGCTACTTGGTCCTGAAGCTGAAGCATGACATCACGGGCTCATAGATGGGACCTAAAACCAATCATAGTGTCCGGGTACATTTCCCTATCCTCATAGCATCTATTCAGTAGAGTTTGTACGACATGTTCGGTTAGCTTGTCCATGCACGACTTGAGCAAGATGTGCCGTAGGTTTACAAAACCCACTTTTTTCCCTGTTTTGGAACGAAACCAAGGGGGAAATCAAGTTGGCAGCCTTTCAAGCTGCGCGGGAAGTCTGCCATTTTCCCAACATTTTTTCTTGTATGGGATCAAATGCTTCATCGGTTCATCGTCAATATTCCTCAACAATGTGTTACTAATCCGATCGGGCCCTACAGTCGTTTTCTTTCTGAGACGGTACGTACCGAACTGTACAGTTCGGCTCTGACCTCCCTCACTGTGATCGGGCCATCCGATATCCGCGTTTGCTGCTCCCAAATAATCGGGCAGAGAGAGTGTGCAGGACTTCGCGCTGCTGAGCTATTGATTCCTGACCTCGGCTAGGAGCTCGTCCATAGTCCCTTCATATTTGTATGCCAACTTTTCAGGTGTTGTCATAGCCTCAAAAGGGGCGGGGGGGGGGGGGGGGGAGGGGGCAGGTCGTTGCCGCGAATCTTCCACAACCACAAGGCCGAGCACTGATTTTTCGATGGATTGTGTGAAGTATTGGAGCCACATGAAATCACAAAGTTGGAAGACGACGACGTTTGCTGCACAGTGTGGACGTGTGTTGCAGTTCTACACGAGGCGTGATCGGCTGCGGCGATAGCATAGTACTCTCGCGCCTGGGCACGACGATGAAATTTGCTGCACAGAGCGAGAGTTCAATGTCACAACTTCACCATTCATTTACCGTGAGGTTTGTGCATGGAAGGAGTAAAGTTAATGCTCTAATAGCACAAAACTGGCAACTAAATTCATTTTGTTAACATCAAGATACCGGTACTCGTAATGTTCTATTAAAGCAGAGTCCATCTGTAGGCGATGTATTGTTCACCTGTATGTGCAAAATGCGGCCATTGCAAACTAACCCGGGGCTATAGTTGCACACGAGGAGTTCCTTGGGGTCTTCGCTAGGTTGGCTCTTGAGCGCGAACTTAACGTAGCCGCAGCCGACGCGAGTATTCTTCGCCCAGATGACCTGCAATGAAAGAGCGAGTGAATAGTGTGTTCCCTTCTGGCACCAAAGGTGGGAAAAAATTTTCAGGACATTTCATTTTAAAGTTACCTTCAAGGGATGTATAAAAACTGCGACATAATAGTTCAGTATTCACAGCGTTCATCCGCTCTCATTCTTGAGGCGGGTTAGTGTGAGAGCTTGAAGCCATGTATCATTGATATACCTTCTTTTTTTTTCATTCACGTACCCTAAAAGTAGTATTTAAGGTCATTGCACCATTCGGCTGTCGAATTCAAAACTAAAATAACATGAAAGAAGGAATTAAATTTCTAGATATTTACCGGGTGCAGCTAAATTTCAAGTAGTATTTTGCATTTATTCAAAGGTCTGCATATTACTGCAGAAAAATAACACGGGGATAAAGTTCGCTGCCTGTTCTCCTTTAGCATTTCAAGTATTAACCGTAAGTAGTAACGCGTGAAAAATCGCACAAATGCCACGGTATGATATATGGGGTTTTCCGCCTGCCTTGCGTTTCGCCTCTATTCGAAACGCAACCGCCGCTGCGGGCACAGAACCCGTGTCATCGGTCTCGGCAGTCAAGCGACCTAAACACGAGCTCTTATCAATGCGAGCCACACATAGATGCGTAGGTCTTTTTTAAGCCCGCGTCTCATGTAAAAACTTCATTAGAAACCAAATCCCAACTCATATTAAATACCTGTGCAAACCTCTCAGCATCTGCGTCAGTCGGCTTGGCGTACTTTTCCAAGGCTGCCACGTCGAATTTTTCCTTCGCATTGATCCAGCTCTCTATTATCGCCATCCCTTTCGGCAAGGCTGTATCCGCTGCTGTGACAGTAACAGATCCCGTGTTCTGGTCTCCGTCTGCACAGCCGGCAATGATCCCGTGTTGAGTAATAACAGCAACAAAAGCAGAGTTCGAAATGAGACCATCTTTAATAACAACAGCAGCGAAAATTGGCTGTGGTTAGCTTCGGTTAAACATATAGTGTGAAGTGGTAGCTCCTAGTGTCATTCTAGTAGACCCGGCCGAGACGAACAGCGTGCCTCTATATTCGAGATTGTCGTCAACGATCATGTCTCGTCACACAGCTGCTCACGCGTTAAGCTACTTCCCACGTCAGTTGACGTTTCCCCTTCACCTTGACCTTTAGTGGAAACAATATCTACCCTAAATGTTTGTGGCTTAAAGGTGTAGAGACACCATATTGCAAGGTTGTTTTTGTTGCGAACTGTTTGTTTTGGAAGCAACACTATGCTAGTCGTCGAGCCATTTCGCATAGCACAGTGTAGGCCAAGTTGCGCATGCGCGAGGAGCTGCGTGACGACAGAAGCAGCAGCTGGAGTGTCTGAGCTGCCATCGCGGCCACGCCTTGCCGCGCGTTCTGCCGGATGATGATGATGATAACTTTATTTTCAACCAGACAAGGAGGCCCCCAATTCCCGCCCCCGGCACGCAGACCTAATGGACGGGAGCAGAGACCTCCGCGATCAGAAGCAGGCAAAGAGGTCTTGGCTCTTCGCGGCTTCTTCCGCCAGGCGGATGGTTTGTAGCTGTGGAGCAGGGACCTCGCTCCGGAGCAGGGCTTCCCAGGCTTCTCTACAATTTATATTTGTTTTAGCCCCTGGGGAGCTAGTACATTCCCAGATTATATGGTCGAGGGTCCCTCTCTCCCCACAGTGTTTGCATTTATTGTTTCTCCTATCTTCCATTTGGACATAATATGCCCAGACCGGGTTTACAAAGTTCCCAGCTTGCAGGCGCCGCCATGCGACTGCCTCCCTATTGTTTAGACTTTTATCCGGTGGTGGCACCAGTCTCCTGCTTAGCCTGTAATTTTGAAGAATTTCCTTATAATTTTGCAGACGCTCGTCCATGTTCCGGCGATCGGGCGGCTCCACAGTTACCCGGAAGTAGTTGCAATAGCGCTCGCTTGCGACGGAACGCTGGCCAATTTCATAATCAGCGATAGCAAAACGGCTATTTTGAATTTTGGAAAGGGTAGGGTCTCGCCGGAAGCGGCAAGGATTCTGGCCAGTAGACGACTAAACAGGAAAATTCGTCTAATTTGGACCCCTGCACACACGTCCGTTCCTGGCAACGAAGCGGCCCACGAGTTATGAACTTTATTGTTCCACCGATGTAGGAGGCCCCCTACTCTCCGCCCCCGGCACGCAGGCCTATGGGACGGAGGCCGGGGCCTCCGCGACAAAAGACAGGCGAAGTGACAGTGTTTCTTCGCGGCTTCAGCCGCCAGGCGGACAGCTTGCTGCTGGTTGGCGGGGGACTCGCTCCGCAGTAGCAGTTCCCAGGCTTCTCTACTATTTATGTTTTCCTTGGCGCCAGGGGAATCAAGGCATTGCCAGATTATGTGATCAAGAGTACCCTTTTCTCCGCAGGTGTCGCATTTATCGTCCGCCTTTTCCTCCACTTGCGTGTGGAAAAGCCAGACGGGACTTGGGAAATTCCCAGCTTGCAGGCGCCGCCAAGCGACGGCCTCCTTGTTAGTTAGCGTTCGGTCCGGTGGTGGCAGGGACCTTCTGCTAAGTCTGTAGTGTTCTAAAATTTCCTTATAAGTTTGCAGCCTCTCGTCCATCCCATCGCAATCAGGCGGCTCTACGGCTGCCCGGAAGTAGAGAGCTCGGGCTAGCTCGTCATAACCACAGCCTGCGCCAGCTGCGCATCACTCGCTACGTTGGTTGTGCGCAGGTGTGTGTGCGTGACCAACTAAGAAGAAGGAGATCCCGGCCGCTGCTCAGCGCGTAGCCTAATCTATCCTAAGCGCAGCCATGCAGCTGTCGCTTTCGCAACTCAACTAGGTTTAACCGGAGCTAACCACTGCCAATTTTTCTTTTTATCTCCGGCTACCCCCCACCCCCGGCTGTCAATATTAACCTGCGCTGACGCCGCATAACGGCTACCCCCCGGCTGTACTATTCTGCATCGTTCTTCATTTCAGTACCGTAACCATCACAGCTGCTTAAAGCAAGCAATGGGAACCCATATGAAAGAATACGTAGGGAGCGACTTGCAGAAAGCGATCGATTTGCGAGTTATACGCCACAGAAAAATACTTCTTACTCATGCCGACAACGTGCTATACCCGTAACCAATCCATGCTTACTCTCGCGATTACCTGAGAGGTAGCACATTTTCTTATATTTCAAACGAGGTAGTGTCCAACAAGCTATATTCAGCCATTATTAAATGCCAACCGCCCCATTTTACGTCTTCTCCTTACCTTGCTTAGCGGGGTCGCAGGATTTCGCAGTTTCTTGGGCTTTCATAGCCAATTCTTTGTCCCAGTCCTGCAAAGAGAGAGGAGCACAAAGGCCTGGTGACGTCATGACCTGTCGTGATGGTACATCGCGTGCCCCTTGTCGAACACAACCAGCATTTCATTGAGCGCATCAAAGCTCACAGGCGTTTTATAATTCCTTTACAGGAAAGGAAAAGTGCAGTATCTGTCACTCGCGGAATCACGCTATCATCCTCACGGTAGACAAGGAGAATTATGAAAAGCGTTTCACAATCCGAGGCATGGCACTGTTGGTAAAGCGCTGGGCTCGGAATCCAAGGGATGGAGGTTTTATTCCCGGTGGAGACGTGGTTTATAATTTTTAACTCTCGCTCTCGAAAGCGTGAGACCTCTGGTGACAACCTTCTGTCGACAGTGATGAGGCCTTAAAGGCTTTCGCCTTGATAAAAATTTCCCGACGATTACGTTACTTCCTAATGCGAAATTTGAGCGCAGCGTTTCACCTTATGCGATAGATTGAGGCAAAGATTTTGAGCGAGACATTTGTGTACAATAACTGACAACTATTTTATTTTTCACACATATTCATTCAAGAAACACCCCACTAACACTTCTTGACTGTCATAAAGGAAGCTTTGTAGTCAGAGAAATGAAGATAGCAATTAAGATGCTCGGGAGGTTGCGTGAGGCAGCGCGTGGGCCCATAGAAACGTTGCGCGGCGAAGAGACTAATGCCACAAGCTGCAGACGAGAAGAAAGAACCTTCGCAAATATCTTAAACTGACTTGAAAAGGCTGTAGCCAAAGTTAGCAACTGTCTCAACGAATTTCTAGCAATATATGTTCTAAAAGAAAATGAGGGCGGGCTAGATCCGGACCAGCTAGCCCTAGCTGCGGAGCTGGTTACGAGGGGAAACAGCGACGACGACGCGAAACCTAAGAATGGGCGAGCTGCGCTCTAAAATCCTGTCTCCACCGGGGATAGAACAGCCACCCCTCGAATCTATACAGCCGGGAAGTTTTAATACAGCGCGTTGTCAAGCGAAATTCTTTCGTGGAAGAAATCCCGTGCGCGAGAGTTGGGCGCGAGATCTGTCATATTCCCCGAGATTCCGTGAGATGTGTTCTTGTCTAGCGTTCCTGCCATCTGCAGTCCCACACTTGAACGCACTTCAAGGAACGTGAGACAGGAGCGACAAGAGGAAGTGTGACAAATACTGCGCCTTTCCTTTTTAATTATGTCTATCACTGCAACGAACACCGATAAAAGGCAAACGATGAGAGGCAAATGATAGGAGAAGAAGAGTAGGCTTTCGCCGTTCTTCTATTAAGAGACATCTAAGAGACCCTATATTTTAACCCACTGCGCCACGCCCGGGATCGTGAAACAAACATAATTCTCGTTGAATACCGTGACGAAGATAGCAACGAAATTCCGTGAGTGATACTGCGTGTTTTCTCTCCCGTAAACCAATTATAAAACGCCGGAACTTTGATGCGCTCAACGGAAATCTGGTTGTGTTCGACAACGGGCCCGCGATGTACCGTGTGCAGCAGCAATGCTCAGGCTTTCGCATAGAATTCTCCAGTGCAGATTCTGCAGTGCTCTCGGCAATTTTTTTTTTTTTTTGCATTTCATTTTGCTGCTGCTGCTGCTGCTGCTGCTGCTGCTGCCGCTGCTGCTGCCGCTGCTGCTGCCGCTGCCGCTGCCGCTGCCGCTGCTGCCGCTGCCGCTGCCGCTGCCGCTGCCGCTGCTGCTGCTGCCGCCGCCGCCGCCGCCGCCGCCGCCGCCGCCAGAGCCAGAGCAGAGGCCCAGCGCCGTCGCCGCCAGAATCCAGAGCAGTAAGCAAGGCTGAAGCAGAAGCTCATCGCCACCGTCGAGAAGTTCCTGCCGTTCACACCGCCGAGGCGGAGGCTCATCGCCACAGTCGAGAGCAACCAGGTGTAAGCGAGGCTGAAGCAGAAGCTCATCGCCGCCGCCGAGAAGGGAGTCTTTGTTAAAGGAATACGTGTGAAAAATAAAAAAAAAATTCTGTGATAGCGCATACATGTGTTGCTCGATTTCTTTGCCTCAATCTATCGAAAAGGTGAAACAGCTTATTTGCTGCGCTCAAATTTCGCATTAGGAAGTAACGTAATCGTCGGTAATTTTTTCTATTTTAGATGGACGTTTGAGCAGCGTAGTAAGGAAACGTACACCGCTTCAACTACAAGCATTCATGCCGACAATTCCCGACAAATTTCCTGCCATGTTGTTGTTGTTAATGTTGTTGTGGCTGCGGAAAGAAGCAAAAGAAAATGCACGGGCCTGCTACTGGCTCTGTAGCTGAGCCACCTACGCTTTCGGACAGAAGAGAGGAAGTAGAGAAGAAAGAAAAAGAAGGAGAGAGAGGCGCGCCGCAACAGCCGTCGTCCACCACCTAAGCGATGGCGAGTGCAATGGTGGCCTACAACAGATAAAAATTCGGTGGCAGGTAAGCCCCCGCCGCAAGCGGCGTTGACCTACCAGTCCCAGCCCTGTAAGGGTCAGGAACAGCCACCCTTCACCACCCTGCCATGTTCCGAAAATCGTGAACACTTCCGGCAATTGCCGATGACATGTGATTGGTTTACACGAAAGGAAAGGCACGTATCTGTCACACAGGGAAGTGAGGATGGTGGCAGGGAAAGTGGAAATAAAAAGGAGGAGCGTACCTGGGGATCGCGATACAATTGGACGCCGTAAATCGCTCTGAAGAAGTCACCGCAAGCCATCAGCTAACGGCCACTTGGCTCGTCCACTAAGACTCAGTAACACTACTCCCTACAATAAAGTTTATCTCTCTCTCTCTTTCTCTTTAACGTGTACTGACATCGCGTAGCACACCGAGGCCCCGCCGGGGTGGTGCAGTGGTAAGACGCCCGACTACTGTGCCGGGGCACGCGGGTTCGAACCCGACCTCGGCGGCTGCGTTTCGATGGAGGCGAAACGAAGGGGCGTCCGTGTGCTGTGCGATGTCAACGCACGTTAAAGATCCCCAGGTGGTCGAAATTACTCCGTAGCCCTCCACTACGGCTCCTCTTTCTCTCTTTCCACTTTCACTCCCACCTTCCTCCCTTCCCTTGCGGCGCGGTTGCGGTGTCCACAGAAAACAAGTGAGACAGTTACCGCGCCTTTCCCTTCCTAAAAAATTGCCGACGATTACGTTACTTCCTAATGCGAAATTTGAGCGCAGCAAATAAGCTGTTTCACCTTTTCGATAGATTGAGGCAAAGAAATCGAGCAACACATGTATGCGCTATCACGGAATTTTTTTTTTTTTATTTTTCACACGTATTCCTTTAACAAAGACTCCACTAACAGTTCTTGACAGTCATGAAGGAAGCTTTGTGGTCGGAGAAATATATGTTCGACTTGGTACACCAATGCTTGATTCTCAAAGACGAGATCTATACAAGTGCCTCGCGAGGTTGTCACAGCCGTGGGACGCGTTACGAGCGAGAGGAACGGGATGTTCTCCCGCATAAGTGTGAAGAAATTCCTGTTTGTCTTTATGTCAACATTAAAGTCCCCCACTACTAACATCGGTGTGGATCGATGGAATCGCTCATGGCTCAGAAAGAACTGGCAGATAATTTCGCAGTGGCGAACGGCAGCGGCAATTTCGGCTCGGGCGGTGCACATATACAGATCCGCCGCCACCGATCTGGCTCTCTGATTGCCACCGCACAGGGGTTGCATTGGAGGAGGAGCGAAGAAAGGAATTAAGTTCGAGCCGGCGCTTTGACAACCGGAGACTCGCAGGAAGAGGGGGGAGGGGGGGCGGCGTGTACACCCAGCGGCAAACGATGGGGGCAGAAGCGCGCGCACCAAGCGGCCAACGCGATAAAGGGAGGAGGGAAGAGATAGCAGCGACTGACTGATGCTGCTGACGCCGATAGTGAGTCAACCCCAGCTGCGGAGTTGGTTTCAGGGACAACGCCGCCGATGCCGACGCAAACAATATGATACCCTCGCTACCGCAGCGCCAAGAACTAGGTCTAGCCGTGGGAAGGTAGGTGGTCACGTATTCGTCGACGTGCCGGGGCCTACGTGAAATAACCGGCGCGTCGGCAACTGAAGAGCACCCTATCCGCCACACAAGAACAGCGGGGGGGGGGGGGGGGGGGACCCTCCCCTCCTCTTTCAGCATGGCGGCGACGGTGTTCTATGCAGTCACGTTATCATGACTCTCTAGCGGCGTCAGCGGCATCCAGCGGTATCAGTCGGTCGCTGCTAGCGCTGGGGGATGAAAGGGGGGCGGAGCCGGTTACGAGGCCGACGACGACGCCGACGCCGACGCGAAACCCAGGAACGGACGCCAAAGAGCTGCGCTCTAAAATAAATAGATAAATCAGTAGCACACCGATGAGTGGTAAGACGCCCGACTACTGTGCCGGAGTACCCGGATTCGAACCCGACCTCGGCGGCTGCGTTTCGATGGAGGCGAAACGAAGAGGCGTCCGTGTGCTGTGCGATGTCAGCGCAAGTTAAAGATCCCCAGGTGGTCGAAATTACTCCGTAGCCCTCCACTACGGCTGCTCTTTCTCTCTTTCCACTTTCACTCCCACCTTCCTCCCTTCCCTTACGGCACGGTTGCGGTGTCCACAAAAAACAAGTGAGACAGTTACCGCGCCTTTCCCTTCCTGTGGACCAATTATTATTATTTATTATTATTGGTAACTCCTTTTCGGCTGATCGAGCTGTATGCGCTCTAGCGTACATAGTGCCGCGGTAGTTCACTATCCCATAGGCCAATCATTTTTCTCAAAATTCGCAGTAAATAACCCACATCTTTCACTGAATTGAACCCTTGAACTGTCACGCTAAACAGACAAATGCACCAGTCTGTTTTCGCAAACCGCCTTGGCTGAGGAGCTTGGCTATTGAGCAGGCCTCAACCATTAAGCTGCGGCGGCAGCGTTTTAATGGGGACTGAACGCAAGGGGGCACCCGCGTGCGGCGCTGTTTCCCCATGTGCGTAAAGGAAAGAAACTGAAGAGAAAGGTACGCCCAGCAAAGACTGTGAAACCTGGGTATAATTAGGAAGACTCTTAAGCTTCCCCTTAACAGCAGAGTGATAGGAGCGTTCGCTCGCTTCATTGTTTTTAGCTGCGACGGACAGCGACGAAATGACTCAACACGTTTATTAGTATGGACTATTGCGCAATGACTATTTCAGTTCTTTAGTTATGACGAGCTGCTATGCAATGAATTAGCACTTTTTAGCTTTCATTTTTAGATATTTATGCTTTATTTCTAATTTGGTTTAATTAATAGCTGCATTTTATTTTTAATTATTGAATTTTACAACGTTTAATTATCAATACTTATTCAATGATGTCTTTAGTATTAACCGCTCTTCACACTTCTCGGCAGACAGCTCGAGCTGGACTATAGTAACATATGTACCGTGTGCAGCAGCAACGCTCAAGCTGTCTCATTTCTCTACTGAAGATTCTGCACTGCTCTCGGAACGTTTTAAACGTTCAAGCACAAGGCCTTTAAAACTAGAAATTATTTGCGTTCAGCGCATATCATGAAATATTTTTTGGGACATGTGAACAACAAAGCGAGAAACACAGATGGCAGCGCATCGCCGTGGACTCCGCGATCATCTTTCCCTGGTTAACTCACCAGCTTGTTCATGTCGACCGCCTTCGGGTATTTCTCCACATTGCCGGTGGCGATCTGCGACCGGAAGTCATTGTGCCTCTTGAGGAGTGCTTGCTCGTCCGATTGGGCTAACGCTGAGTCCTTGATGTCGCAGTCCGCGTTCGAGGTCTGTGATGCCAGGAATGCCAGAAGGTTCTTGAAGACGGCGGCAAGCTCCACCGCCGCTGCTGGCTCTACATTGTTCGCCGACAGAAATACCAAGAAGAGAACCCAAGTCGCCTTCATTATCGCCACAGCTCTTGCTTCTTCTTCGCGATCCTCTCGCGTGTTCTTCTTCTTCTTCTCCCTCGTTGTAATGGCACATACCCACAGGGGGGGATTGGCCAGAATTCGTTGTAGGTGACATACTATTTTTGATAATGAAGATTTGACTATATGATATAAATAACCTAATAATTAGGAGCTAGTGTTGCTGTTGCGTGTTGCGCGCGCCACATGAGCTAGCTTCCTCTTATGCTCTTCGTGTGTGAACGCTTGACCAAAGCTTGGCCTCTGCGACCATGATTTCTCGGAGGAAAATTGCTAAATAAGATCATTTGTTCTCCGGGGTGCCTCGGACATCGATATGAATCCGAAACTTCCCATTATAATGCTTATTTCTCCTTTTATTTAGCCGCTTTTCCTTCTGTTGAGGCGTTCGTAAAAGAGCAAGGCTCTGAAATAATTTGGGCCACAAGGGAATATTTAAAGTGCGCTGACATCGCCCAGCACACGGACGCCTTTGTGTTTTCCCTCCATCGAAACACGGCCGCCGCGGTCGGAGGCGCCGCCGAGCTTCTCAACCCCTCAGTCACCCCAAGGTGGTCGAAATCATTCCGCAGCTCTCCACTATGCACATTTCAGTTTTATCTCAACTGCTAGCATTATTCAGGGTCGCGTTATTCTGACATTTAACCTTGAGCGATAGGTCGCATAACAAGAGCGTACCACCTGAGGGAAAGGCGCACGCTTCTGACTGCACACTAGGATAGATGCAGGGGCCGAATTACGCACGATCACATCGCAAAAACTACAAGAAGCCTGTCAATAAGCACAAATTCCCATTTTTCGACTGGTCAGAATCAACCAATATGAGCGGGGCCATACGATTGATTTGTAACCATTTTTGTAACGCGATCGGAGAGCAATACAGCACTGATGATGTAAAGAGAAAGAAGCGACGTAGTAAAGGCATAGGGAGTAATTTCGACCGCCTGACGATCTTAAACGCCCGCTGACATCGCACAGCACAATGACGCCTTTATCTTAATCGAAACGCGGTCGTAGTGATAGGGTTTGAACGCGGGTGGTGGTGATGTCATGTCATGTAGGTTAAAGACGCTCAGGTTGTCAAAACTATTCCGGAGCCATACACTGTGACATATCTTTCTGAGGTGGTGGAGGGTGGCTGTTCCTGGCCCTACGGGGCTGGGACAGTAGGTCAACGCCGTTTGCGACAGGGGCTGTTGTTGTTGTGGCTGTAGGAAGAAGGAAAAGAAAAATTTGGAGGACGCTAGCTTCGCCTTCAAGAGTGGAACGCGATAGCGTTATTGCACCTCGTTCGCACCGCCCAGCGCTACCGGCACTGGTAGACGGCGCCGCTTCCATCACACGCGTCTCAAGAGCGAGCGCGCAAGGCCCTGCAATACAACACCCGTCGACCTGCCAAGGAGTGTAAGACAATGCGCTACGGCGCAGCAATCACTGATGAGGCGCCCCGCGTCGGTCTTTGCACTCACGAATCACGCGGTGAGCGCCGAGCAACGCAGCGTTCGGCGCGGCAACGAAACGTGCGCCTGAGCAAGCGGAACGAACCAAAGAACTCGGTGTCTCGGAGGGAGAAAGCCGGGCAGCGACGCGCCATGAAGGCGGACGCGATCATGGGGCTGACGCCTTGATGGGATCGTCCTCTATCTCGCTTGGGAGCACCACGCAGAAGCCTGATTCCTCGGAAGCAGCTCGGCACACATCGCAGGGGACGCTTTCCCAGCAGAAGCGCTACGGCGCAGCGATCACGTCAGAGGCGTCCGGCATCAGACGCTGCACCTAGCAATCGCGCTGTGGGCAAAAAGAGGAGCCGCGTCGCCTAAACACAACTGTTCGAGTGACGCACGCTGGATGTTGGAAGGGGAGAGAGCGAGAAAACTTATTAAACGCAAGGGTATTGGGGCGTCCTCGCACCGGTACCCGCGCGGCCCGAAGGGGAGAAGCGGGTGAGCGAAGATAGTGATCTAAAGAAAGGAAAGACGCTTGATTCTACAACCCGTGAGGGTGCACGGCGAAACGTCAGGGGCGAGTGGCGCGCCACGTGTCGGGGCAGCGCCGCACATTGCGAGGAGGGGTTCTTCTGTGTTTGCCGCAAGAAGGCTCTGCATGTGCGCAGAGCGCAGAAGAAATGTAGCGGAAACGTACTTCGCTACTCGTGTAACTGCGGCTTCTGTAAGTAACATGCTCATAATTACCGATATACACCGCAGTATAACGTTCTACGGCACGTTTCAAAGGCAACACCGCATTCACAAGAAGCGCTTTTGTACCGCTTTCAAGCATCGAACTCGTGGTTGAGTCGCGTTCAGTGCTCTTATATGCTCATATATTTGCTTAATATGTAAACAGCCAGAGACTCGTGGCTGAGTCGCGTTCAGTGCTCTTATATGCTTATATATTTGCTTAATATGTAAACACAGAGACAATAGACCATGTATTTCTGCACTGTTGGGAGGGCGTCTATTTTTGGGATCTGCTGCAACGAACTGTTAAAAAAGAGTTGCGATTAGACTCATACGGGATTAGATTCCTGCCAACTGAAAATAATGATGGGATTCCACTTGATACGGTTATGCTAATAGGCCTGCACAGTCTATGACGGTCCAGAATGGCGGGTTTTCACTGTGACCCTGACGCCCACCCTGCAAGGCTCTACTTTCGCGAGAGTATACACGCATTGGTTGAAATGCACAAATTGAAGACCACTGTGCCAGACTGGATTTCAAGAGTCGAACCACTATGCGAGCTGAAGGAATTTTAACTTGACAAAGGCAACTCGTATGAGCCTGCCGGCTTCTGTATTAAGTGTCATGCTTATTGTGAGCATTCTGTTTGTAGCGCATTTTTGTTGGTTTTGTTTTGTGTTGGTGATGACCGGCAATAAAGAAAAAAAAACTCGTGGCTGAGTGGTAGCGTCTCCGTTTCACACTTCGGAGACCCTGGTTCGATTCCCACCCAGCCCATCTTGGAAGTTGCTCTTTATTTATGAAGTGCATGCCGGGATTTATCGCTCACGGCCAACGCCGCCGACGACACCGGCTTTTCTGCGACACGAGCTCCTTAACGCTACCGCCTTAAAATGCACGGGCCTGCTACTGTCTCTGTAGCTGAGCCACCTCCACTGCCTCGTGCGGACAGAACAGAAAAAAATGAAGAAAGAAAAGGAAGAGGGATAGAAAAACGCGCGCCGCAACAACGGCCGTCATCCACCACCGAAGCGGTGGCGGGTGCAATGACGGCCTACAACAGATAAAAATTCGGTGGCAAGCTAGCCCCCGCCGCAAGCGGTGACCTACTTGTCCCAGCCCCTAATAATCAGCCACCGATTTTTTATCTGTTGTAGGCCGTCATTGCACCCACCAACGCTTAGGTGGTGGACGACGGCCGCTGCCGGCGCGCGTCTTTCTCCCCCTCTTCTTTTGAAGCGGAAAGCTTCATTAGGCTTCATCCTCCCCAAAAAGAACCACTTCTCTTATGCTAGTCACCTACCCTACCTCGGCGGCTGCGTTTCGGTGGAGGCGAAACGAAGAGGCGTCCGTATGCTGTGCGATGTCAGCGCTCGTTAAAGATCCCCAGGTGGTCGAGTTTATTCCGTAGCCCTCCACTATGGCTTCTTTTTCTTTTTCTATGGCTTTCCACTTTCACTCCCACCATCCTCCCTTCCCTTAAGGCGCGGTTGAGGTGTCCACAGAAAACAAGTGAGACAGTTACTGCGCCTTTCGCTTCCTATAAATCAATCAGGCTAGTCAACTCCGAGTCTCGCGTATGCCATGGTCTCCGAATAGCCACAGCTGTGTGCGCGCCGGTTGACCCTCGCCAGAGCCGTGCGCTCCGCGCATGCGTCGAACCGAGTGACGTCACGGGAGAGGCGAGGGCTGTCGGAGCCACCACTGCCGCTCTCTTTGAAAGGAAACGCAGTGGAGAGGAGGTGGTGAAGGGTGGCAGTTCCTGGCCCTACGGGGCTGGGATGGTAGGTCAATGCCGCTTGCGGCGGGGGCTAGCCAGCCACCGATTTTTATCTGTTGCAGGCCGTCATTGCACCCGCCACTGCTTCGGTGGTTGTTGTTGTGGCTGTAGAAAGAAGGAAGAGAAAATGCACGGGCCTGCTGCTGGCTCTGTAGCTGAGCCACCTCCGCTTCCTCGTGCAGATAGAAGAGATTTATTTATTGGAAAGGAAATGCGTGGTAACTGTCTCACTTGTTTTCTGTGGACACCGCAACCGCGCCGTAAGGGAAGGGAGGAAGTTGGGAGTGAAAGTGGAAAGAGAGAAAGGGCTACGGAGTAATTTCGACCACCTGGGGATCTTTAATGTGCGCTGACATCGCACAGCACACGACGCCTCTTCGTTTCGCCTCCATCGAAACGCAGCCGCCGAGGTCGGGTTCGAACCCGGGTACTCCGGCACAGTAGTCGGGCGTCTTACCACTGCACCACCCCGGCGGGGCGCAGATAGAAGAGAATATAGAGAAGAAAGAAAAGGAAGAGGGAAAGAAAGACGCGCGCCACAACTAGAGTGTAACATTCTAGTACACTCTACCGCAACAACAGCCGTCGTCCACCACCAGCGGTGGCGCGTGCAATGACGGCCTACAACATATACAAATTCGGTGCCAGGCTAGGCCCCCGCTGCAAGCGGCGGTGACCCATTTTTATTATACCCACTTCATTAAGGCCCAGATTTGTAAGGCGCATGCAACCACTCGATGGGCTGTTTGCTTGAATTTCTGAAGAGCTTGCAGATGCAATCTAGTTGGTGCCCATGAACTTAATGAAAGACACGTGGGTTTGTTCACATCTTAGGCGCGCTTTTCGGTATATATCGATATGTCAATTTTGATGCCGATTGTCGTGCAGTTGTATACTAAGAACATTTTGTACGTAGCTTCCAACTGAATAGAATGCGCATGAACATCTATACAAAGAAACGTCATCCTTTCTGCTGCAAACGAGATATTTTCGCGTTTTAATTTTCGTGAATCGTATTCAGCTCCTAATAACTGGTCCCGCACTTGATCGAGTAATTTTAATTCCACAGAGTAAATGAGACAGTTCTTGACAATATCTAGAAAAACAAATTTTTGCTGCGTGGTTATTACTTCATTGTTCCTATAGCTTTTATATTGGTGTATAACTGTTTTATTCACTCACTCGCCCCGCCACGCTGGCTCATGCGTTAGGGACTCCTGGTCATGGAGACGCGGGTTTGATCCCGGCCGCCGCTCGCTGGAGGCGAACTGCAAGGAGGGCTTTAGAAATATACGTGCAGGTTAAATAACCACGGAAGGGAGTAGGGGAGGGGGGGGGGGAGATTTTTACAGGCCTGCACCCCCTCGTATACCCTTGTCGCGCTGAGGTGTACGTTAAACACTACAAATCTATACGAACATATTCACTCAAGTCAATTGTATCCTTGCTAACAGGTCATTTTATATATCCTGCCTTGGAGCTTCAGTGTCTGCTTTCTAAAGAAGAAACAATCTGCGCCTGTGCATGAGTTGCGAGGCAGCATCCTTGTTCTCTTTTGTTAGTTTTGCTCTTTATACGTCGTGGGTTCGAAATGAACAAAATGGCCCGTCTCTGTTATGTGACCTGTTTCTTTACAGCTAGCATGGACATACCCTGAAAAACGCCAGCTTGCGATTTCCCGTGCCACGTGTACCTGCAGGGCAGGAATTCAGAGGAGCTGCAAGCATGCTGCTGCTGTGTGCTGTTTCAGAAACTCCACTCCTGCACAAGCCAAGCACAACAATGGGGCAAACCCACCGGCAAAAATCCGAAGCCCTCTTTAGAGAGCATAGTGGACTTGTTGCCTAGCGAGTTTGTGAAGCGTTTTTTTTTTCTTCTGTAGTATTTCCTTTCCTTCTCTTATAACCACATCTGTGTAGGGCTGCTCACACATATCTTTCGGACAGACAGCACCATATGATTGATCTTTGATCTTTTATTAGTTTGAATAAACAACCCATCAGATGTTCGGAACACGCTTTTATTTGTCGATGCACAGTGTCATGTCCTTTCTTATTCCTCGCTTTTATAAAATAGGTCAGAAAACCACTTGGCACCCTGTCACGAAGACCACACCGGGAACGAAGCAGCAGATGCTGCGGCTACCAACGCTAATAGAACTAAGAACGGGGGCTTATTTATATAGGGACTGAGTCGGAATTCCGTTCAGCGGTAAATCGTCCGAGAGCTGTCGTAATGCCTGTAATAGCTCTGTCACACGAACACTTTCGATCCTCCTTGAACTCAGTTCAATGCAGATCGAGGTTGTCACACGCGGTAACTTTCAAGTGCAATCGAGCCCAAGTCAGCTTGGCTTGAAGCCGCCACCTGAGACCTGACTGTCTGGGAGTTTTCAAGCCAGTTGGCAGCGGGCATTACCACCCTCGACGTCACGTAACATAGCCTCCTTTATACTCTATGCACGTAACGCACACAAAAGAAACGTCAGTATACTTCCGCCATGGACTCAGATTGCTCAGATCGGAAGTGTTCGAGTGACAGAGGTATAACATTGATGCACAATAGTGCAGAATGTCAAGTGGCGCCATCTGCAAAAAAGAAAAGAAACGCATCCGGGCTTTCATTGCAAGGGCTAATGGGAAGGCAAGTTATGGACCGTAATGGCTGCCGTCTCGGCTAGCAATGTATGTGGAGCTCCGCATAAAGAATTCTGTTCGCACGTTTGCTATGCATTGTTTGGTAATCACTTATCGGTTTCGCGTGAAGCGCTGTGCAGTCGCATGGATGCTTGTTCTGATGGCCAGTGTGCTTTGTGTGGTGCATTGTTGGGTGGTGAATTTCTTGCTATCCGAAGCTGCCGTTGGATAAGGTGCCGGGAGATCCTGCGTGCTTGTCGTTTGCCTGTTCTCACACCATACTCCTCAAAACTTCGGCCAAGATGTACCTTCGGACGCATTCTGTAACTACAGACTTTTCATTTCTCATTGGGCGTGAGGATCGCGCTTCATGAACGTCAGCAAAAAAAGTCCTTAGTTTGCTTGCCATGTCCACGATAAGCCTAACAAGCAGAAACGAACTGAAACATTTGAGTCGCCACGATGAGACTACGCGCGGATATGTTACTTTTGTGTCAGCCCTTACTCGCTGCCCTGACCATTGGTTTGAACTTAAGTGTGACGCGCGAGTTGGCACGGGTGTTTTTCTAGTATCTGCCATGCTTCGACCGTGGGCTTTTTTTTTATATATAATTGTTTTCATTACTTGGGGGAAAAGCAGTGCTGTGCGTTGTGTCCGTCTAGGGAGCCCTCAAATTCCTTCGCCATCACGGGGAGCTACTATGCCAGCCCATTGTGGCCTATTGGATATTTCAAGTAGGAGCTCGGACCATCGTTTTAAGGTATTGCTTTGAAACCGTCCCCAACATGTCTGCTGTCGTTAAAGTTACCTCATCGGTGTCGCATTTGAACCGCAATGTTTCACATTGCTGCTCGTTTACATGCGCGCGTTATTACGCTTCTCTCGTATGTGGCCACAGACTGTTTGTGTATCTTCGACGCGTATACTGCCTGTTGCCGAACTCAACGCGCGGTCGCAGATTAGTGGCTTGTCAGTGTAGTAGCGCATCGGCGGGTCAGCGATGTGCGCGTGGACAGATGCCGTGCTTCCATACGGCTCTGCTTTGCACGGCGTGGACATCGCCGGCTGTCTAAGCTTCGACCGTTGGCCATTCATTAAAATTTCTCGATTTCTTGAATCGACGCAGAAGTGAGATCAGCCTATGCGATTGCTGCCCGGAGTCATTCACGAAGTGAGAAACTACCCACGACCTGGCTCCAGGCACCAATGCCATCGGCAGTCCGGCACCGCCGAACGGCACGCTTAATCGCTCTCTCGACATTTTCTTTTCTTGTTATGCAGAAGTGCGCGCTTGCTCGCAACCAATCTAACCACTGTGCATGCTGGATGCTTCATGCTGAGGCTGGAGCATTGGTGTTGGCTGGGAATGGCATTCGAAGTTGCACTGCTTGCTTGCATGCTGGATGGAGGAGATAGCATGGTATATATTGCAGTGCTCAGCTCATTGAAAGCCAGTGGAACTCCGTGCTGCTTTTAACGTATGCGAGAATTCTCGCATTATCCTCGCATGTTTAGTGTAGGTGGCATTGGGTGGTGTGAAGTTCCAAGCTTTCTCTGGCATCTTCTCATATGAATAACCACTGCCATGCCTGCTTGATTCTTTGCAGTTGTGTAAGCATGAGCTGCACATTCAGTAATTTACTTAGCAGCCATTGTGTACGTTTCCAGGTGGTATTGATTGTTTTAGTTGCTACACAGAATGCACTCATGGAAATCGTAGTTTCTGTGTTGTAGGAAGAGCGTTGGATAACGGGATGCTCGATTAACTTCCTAGTAGTGCATAACTAGTGGTTGGACATTTTGGTTTGAATCAAAAAACTGATAAGCATATGTCGAAATCAATTTTTGTCATTCCTTTTAACTGAAAAAGAACAGAATTCTTGGGAAATAAGGCATTGTGGGCTGGCTTCTTGTACAAGTTACATTCAAAGTTGACGATAATGCAGGAAACCATGGGCATGATGAAATGGTATATGTTGGTAGAAAAGATGTGTGTTCAAGTTACATTCAAAGTTGACGATAATACAGGAAACCATGGGCATGATGAAATGGTATATGTTGGTAGAAAAGATGTGTGTTGTGTGATTTGAGGCATTACTCTACTAGCCTAGGTGCCTCTGCAGACAGGGAAGCACCCTATCCTTGCCGCATTCTAAGCTCTGTTCTTTCAATATGACTCGAGCCTTTAGTCGGTTAAGTCTGTTTATCAACCACATAGTGGACGCTTATATGAAACCTTTCATGGGCATCACGAAAAAGTATATTTCAGCAACCATGATGATAGAACAGCAGTTCCATTGCTGCCATCAACTTTGTGATGCCTAACCTCTTGCTCAACCCAGCTTGACAACCCATCAAAAGCATGTAGCCTAGTTTTTAAAAGTAAACTTCTACTTGTGTTGCTTCAATGTTGCGTATGTGTTGCATAATGATTCCTTCATCAAGCAGAACTTCAAGTATTATCATTTGTTCTTTAATTCCTGCTTAATAAACTGTTCATGCTGACAAAACACCAGTATGCACTCTAAATCACTTTGACCGCTGAGGATTGCCAGTTTATATCACTGAAAAAAAGTCATTTATATAAAATAATATTTGCCAAAAAAAAGCTTGTGGTCTGCAATAAATGCTGGTAAAGTCCAGCTGCTATACGTAGCACTTGGTACTGTGTCATAATTTAATGGGAGAAAGAAATTGGCTGCTCTACTGCGGTATAGTAATAAAACGGGGGTGCCAATTTGCCTAAAGCGTTACACTAATTTGTAGCTGGCATGCATTTCTGATGTTTGCCCAAATTATTAGAAAAAGTGTCTCAAATACGTATTAAGGTTTGCTCTTAACGCTTTGCATATGTTTTCCAAAATTATTTAAATTTTAAAGGAGCCACGAAATGTTTATAGCAGTAATATTCTAATACACGAAATCCATAAAGGTGGTCTTTATGAGTATTAGAGTGAAATATAAAAGCTCTGCGTCGGAGCCTAAAATTTGCAGATATTTTTGTAGAAAAGTGCTCCTGGCAGCTGCTTGCAAATGATTAGGGCCACACCTCGCGTGCTCCCTCACAGAAAACGTCAATGGGCTTTTGGATACACCCACTCATTGGATGCTCCCAAGTGACGAGAGCTTGACAGAGCGCGGTAAGGTGCAGTCGCGACATTTTATTATTTTTTTTCCTGCTCTGCGGTGTGTGCGAGTTGAGAGGGGAGAGGAGGAAAACATTTTCGATCCCTGATGTGTGCTGTTTTGTTGAAGCTGATTTAAATATTTGTTGTGGAGGGGACTGATGGAATACATTGCTCGTGCATGCTTTTTTGTTTTAGTAAATAGCTTTTCATGTGCCCTTTGACAGTTTGTACCTTTCACAAGCTATTTGCAACACTATGAAAGGTAGGCGCAGGGGGCCCTCTCAAGGTGGTGCGCCCTGCATGATTTTGTTTCTGTATGCCTGTGAACTATGTAGGAAGCGAGTCGGAATACATCCACGTTGCACGCATCATGCTGATTGGCATAGGCATCCCAAGCTCTCATAGTGCTGCAAACAGCTTGTTAAACAGTGCATAGTTTAGGCAATTTGTATTTTGCATTTGCTTTTACATAATGTAAACCGTACCTCAGACACTTGTGCATTTTGTCTGTTCAGTGATCTTATTTGATTGGAAGTAGTGTGTAAATGCGTTTTTGCTTTCCTAACTCTTGATGTGACAGTATCGCTTTCAAATTTTTGCAGGCAGCATGCTGATAACATGGGCCTCACTCATCTAGTCTACTTGGTCACTGGCAGCCACTGAGGCCGTGTCAAGCCAATTTCATTCGTAAGTGTTGCCTTTTTTTTTATATATAGAGCTTTGGCCATATAGAACACGTGTTATAAGTAAGGTTCCATATTATTGGATAAATGCATTTAACACTCGCTCAGCTGCATTTTAACGGAGGCAGAATGCAGGCAGTACCCATGTACTCTGCAACGTTACCTGATGTTAAACAACCGCTGGTAATCGAAACTAATCTGTTCATCTCCATTACTATGCCTATCATGGCCTGCATCGCTCCGAAATGTTGAACACCATATACCATACCACACATTCGTAAGTTTTCATCTTTATTTCGGACTGTGGTATTTGGTGAAGTTTGACATGTGGTCTTTCCTTTTAAAACTGCACACAAAGAAAATCTTCCAGATTTTCCATTTACTTGCAGTCCACACCTTCTCGCAGGCTGGATACAGTGCAGTTCAGAAATGCCAGTGCTTTCAATGCGACATGTAAAAGCCTGTTGTTACGAAAATAACAGCACCGAACCAAATGTGTCTTGCCTGTGGGCGTACATGCTTTATGTTCTCAAGGCAACCTTGCCAAAAAAGGGGTGATGGGTGGAATTTTGACTTTGCTGGAAAAAGGGGTAATAGGTAGAATTTTAATCTCCAGGTTGGTATATGTATAATAAGTATATATAATGCCTCCTATATTACGCATGCCCAGTTATAAGTGCCAAGATCAAAGGATGCCAACTATTACGTTCTAGGCCATGATGAAAAAAAGAAAAAGTTCTCTGTCAGCGCGGCCACACTGCGGCGAGTTAGTGGCTAGTGGCAGCACATTTTTCAGGCTGCTGGGGCGGTATTACAGAACTGCGTTCAGTTCGCGTTCAGTTGGGAACGCTCAGTGATTGGTTGGAAGCATTTCCGCTCAAAGCCTCTCAGAACCTATCATGACATAAAAGCGTTCAGTTCAGCGGAAGTGCTTCCAACCAATCACAGAGTGTTCCGAAACTGAACGCCAACTGAACGCAGTTCTATAATGCCGGCCCTGTGGTTTGCGCCAATTCTGCTGCTGTTCCTACGGAGGAGTAGCATGCAGGATAAAATTTCGCAACCTCTGCGGGCATTCAAACTCTGCAGCATAAAAATATGTCTGTTTTATTTATTTATTTGATCGCCTATCGGGATAAAGGTAGGAAGTTACATGCAGCTTACTGTACAATGTTGCCTAATTTGCAAACTCAGAGACGCGCGTCGTCTGCTTGAGCAGATAGAAGACGGCACCTCTGAAGCCTCATGTGATATGTTACCATTTCCTTGTCGCCAACATGGATTCCTGGTTGTATGTTCGGCAGCTTCACTCCAGGGCCACTGCAGCCGCGATTAAAAAGCGCCCTCTCCAGCCGACTCCCAATAATTGTCCATGCAGATGGGTCACTCCTCCCATTGAATAACTGCGCGAGTAGCTCTTCAAAGGAGTCAGTTCTGCACATGTAGGCATGCTAGAAATCTCTTTGTGCAGTCACATGCTTTTCCTTCGTGCTTGAATGCTTGTGCATGCTTCAGAGAATCTGGAAAATTTAGTAGAGCAATTAAAGGAAAAAAAACATTTAGTGGGTCATGTACACTCTGTGGAGCGAATTGTTGACGAAAATGCCATTACCATAACGGGGAAATGTGTGTCGCAAGTAAATGACTGGATCATTTTCAGCGTGGAATTCGAAGTAAATATTTCGCAGAATACAAAATTTTGTTTGATGGTTCAGTCCGGTGCACGCAACTTTGCTGACTGAATAGTTTGGGTTTTGACATGTTTTTTGGTAAATAGTAACCAAAATTATTTTTATTTGAGCTCAAAAAAGTGCCCTGAAGACGATATGCGAGGCTGAAGAGAGAAATGAGAACATTCACGAAATGTGCCTACCATCTGCTCGCTTATGGTTAACAGAAAATTTTTATTGGCTTGGTCAATAAGTACCATTGTGATAGGCGGTTGTTTTTATTTTAATGCTGTCACAGTGCACACGCATCCCCAAAAGGATTTATTTGCAGAGCCTTCGCTCATGCGCAAATGTTAATTAATGTACATGCAAACATTTTGACTTCTAACTGCTACATGTTTTCTTTTCTTTTTTTTTTTCGAGACTGCATTCAGCCACATGAACACTGATCATTAAAAAACAATAATAGAGAAATGCCTAGTCACTAAATGTTATGATTCCATGCAAAATTTCGGTAAATAAATGTCTTTTAGTGTGATAGAAGTCTGGTCTGGTTGGGAGGCATTCGGGGTGAAAATTTATGGGTGTGCGTCCTCTCCCTCTGTGTGCTTGTAAACTGTGTGACCAAAATTTTTTATTGTGAATATATATTTTTTTTCAGCATATGCAATGTCCTCCAGAGCAACAGCTTACAATAAGCAGTGGAAAATGCACTTGCAAGCATGCTGCTGTTGTGTGCTTATAATATAAAGAACCAAAAGAAGCCGTTCGGCACACCACAACACAACAGTAACTTCCCCCCACTTTGAACATCGCTGAATTTCATTTAGACTGGCAGTGAGCGGTAGCATCTTTCTTGTGCACCTGCGAATAGGAGGGCGCGTGCACACAATGAAGGAAAGGCTGCCACTGCTGCGAGCAGCATGTACCAGTCGGGACGTGGGGGATTCAATGAGCTCCGCCAGCGACGGGCCCAGCTGACTTAGAAATAATCGTCAGGGGAGGGAGGTGGCACTGGTGCAGCGGGGGCAAACTTTAGGCGTGCTTCCCTATCAGACTGGTCTATTAAATGCGCTTCTTATGACACAGCCAGTCACAAGGAGAGCAAAAGACCACGCTCTCGACACGACCAGCCGTCCATGCGTCTGCTTAGCAATCCTAGCCGTACCCCGCAGCCTCCTGTGTGTCAGCATCTGTGCCCTTTCAGCGGCTCATTGGCACAAGCATGCAGAACTAAATGAAGGCGACCTACTGTGACTGTGCCTGCGCCTTAAAGTAGGGCTCACGTCATTTTATTTTCTTCTAAGCTTGCATTCTTTTTTCACATTCAGCCACTCTACAGTATGTATTGGCTTCCAAATTGAAGTGACATCTGGATCAGCACAGTTACTAGGCTATTGGAATAATATGTGTGCCTAGTGCTGCATAAACCTTCATACCATGCCAGAACTTCAGCGTATTTACCCAGAGCTATCGCCTCGGTTAATTAAATTTGCATACAGTAGTACCCTCTCTTTAATGTTGAAGCAAATTGTACATACAGCTCTAAAATCGCTCTCCGGTTTCTTGGTTTCCCGGCCGACATTTTTGTCCCCTGTTTCCACCGCCTTACCTAATTTTACCCATTGCCATGGTTGAAACTATCTCTTTTACATGTGTCTGGATTTTCTGCATGCATTTACTTGCACTCATGCAGTAATGTTCCGCCCCCTTTAAACGGAGCTAATGCTGGGACGTAACAGGTTAAGGCGGTTGCGGCTAGGATCGCCACGCAGGATTATGCGTGATGCATGAAGCGGGAGCCTTATCATGGTGTGAGTGCCTCATTGCAGAAATGTGCATCATCACGACAAACATCCTTTTTTTTGTTTGGTGCGTCGCGCAAAGCAGTGCCAGTAACCCAGGCTTTTAGATAACAGTCTTGAACTGCTGCTCTTGAGTGAATGACAGGGCATGGAAAATATAGGAGGCTGATAAAACTTGTTTCTCCTGAATTTTTTAAGTCTTGCTTTGTTAAAGCGGGTAAAAGTGTAGCTAATAACTCTCGGTGTTTAATGGCATATAGGAAAAAAAAAGGGCTGCATAGTATTACCTGTGAAGGAAAGGTAATTAATGTGGCAAAATTTTTGTCACTTGCACAAAAAGTTCACCTATGAAATAAATATACTCCGTCAGAAAATAGGGGCTCGAAGCATCCATAGTGCATGTTCTATTCCTATGTCAGAAACTAGTTTTCATTATTATATAATTCTCTGATCAGTAAAAAGAAATAACAAATCAGTTCCTCGCAGTGAAATACCGGGGTCAACCCCACTCCACCTTGAAGAAAACTTGATCCATTAGCAGTGTCCATTTCACTGCGGGCGAGATGGTATATGTCCAGTACTTCAGAGAACACAAAGAACTTTCTTAAGGACAACGAAAATCAACGTTGCGGACTGGCATTTATCGATAGTTCAGGCTAAGCAAAGCAGCCATCACTGTCTGAACTAAAATGAGGGGAATGGATTTTTTTAATTTGTATCTACAGGCTTTAGCGTTGACGCTGTAGAGCAGTGTTCCTCAAAGAGGGTTCGTGGAAGCGGTTTTTGGTGTCCACGAAACCTAAGCTGCTTTATTGCTCATAACTTAGTCTTAACAAAACCTATACATCTTGGTTAATGCCTTGTTCATTATTGCCATTGCGTCCCCCTACGCAAATGCAGCAGTCATGTCTGTAGGGTTGTATAAGTGGCTGTGCTGTCATATTTCATGTTTTTGATGTCAGGGTTTTTAGATGGTGACCAGGAAGTGAGACGATCATTTGGCGCAAATATGGCTTTAAATTGTTCTGCCGTGTTTCTCCGCATCGTTTGGACTAGAAGCTTTCGATAGCCATAAAAGTAAATCTGGCCAATGATAGTCTGTTATTGTCCATTTAGCAGGTGTGAGTAAATTGAATAATGTGTGGCGGGCAGTTTTTATGTTTTTGCATTGCATCCACGGGTAACAAAATGATAATACTCCTAAACTTACGAAACAAATAAGCATAATTCAAGCTGTGTAGTAAAATGTTTTTAAAAAGTCTGTGGGGCATTCACTTCAGGGAAATAAAATTCCACCCTTAATTTGATTGCAGTCAGGAAGTCTGCACTGATCTCTGAACTTCTTTAATCGTGTCATTAGCAACAGGAAATGTGGAGTTTTTGAACTTTTCCGAGGTAGACAGTAATGAATAGTTCTGCTGTTCTTTGTTTCCTTAGTTACAGCATCAGCAGCGTTGCTTCTTTGAAGCAGTGTAGCTGTAATTTACTCTGCCCTCTGTAAGAAATTTTTGGTGCGGCATTTTGAAACGATAATTGCTGAAAAATTTTTTATCTGGGTTTTCTATTTCTAGAAAGGAAGTAAGCATGCCATCTCCATCGAGACCTTCAGGCAGAACTGCCTAGAGCTACTTGCCAAAAGACTTAACTCGTGAGTAGAGAACTGTTTGTTTTGTTTTCCTTAATTTGCCTATAGACAAGCGTCATGTTTGTAAACAAAGGTCGTGCTGCGATCGAGAGCGACATGGAGTGCAGGCAAAAATGCGGCGTGCCTATACAGCGCCAAGCGACACTGCCTTCGAAACCAGTTCGCGCGTGCGAATATTCTGAAGCGTAGGCGTCGCTTGTGCGTAGAAATGGGTTTGTTAATGCCTGCCGATTATTTCTGGAATTACTTGGCGAAGAGTGCTGCATTGCTTTCCTTCTCCGTGGCCTCAGCAGCGTGTAGCTGCGGTGGGCGACTGTATACATATATATAGTTACTGATTGAGTTATTAGAAAGCATAATGTATATGAAAAACTAATAGCCAAAATTGTTCAACTCCCGTGCCTATTGCTAGCGCATGCCAGGAGTACGATGAATAAATGACTGGAAGTGTTTTGTTTTTTTTTCATATGGGGGGGGGGGGGGGGGGGGGGGCGACTCTTTTGGTGTGTTTTCTGCTTCTCCAAGCACCTTCACTCTAAAGAAAACATTACAAATAACAATAGTGAACTAGAAATCATATTTCTAGCTCAGTGTACTGGCAACTCAAGTCAGAATTTCACTGAATAAAAACTGAATCTTATCGTTCTTTGTAACATTCGCCCAGTGCGCGCTGCTAACTTGTTTTATCCTGCTCGATAAAAAGACGTTTTACACCTGTTTAATCGTACAGACGTAGCCACAGTCATTCACAGGTTAATATATACGTGAAGGTCCATGGGAATGCTCTCATTTTGTTCTCTTTGCTCTTTAGAAGAGGTGCTTGAGCGCAAATGCACCATTCTTCACGATCGTTTGCAGCGAAATTTGCGCAATCTGCTAAGCATCTTTAATATCTTGGAAATGTTTTATTTAATAGCGCGTCATCTTATTGTCCATATTTTGCACCCTCATGGCCGATTCCGCTTTGGGACATTAAGCTCCATGTGTGCCATATACCATACTTAAATATATTCTGCTTAATCAGAGTTGTGCGGGGATATTTAATTTGTTCGTCAAAATCTTAGTGATATTCAAAAAGAAAGTTTAGTAATCTGAGAAATAACGCTGCGTGACTGCCCGGATCCTAACGATGTTTATTCGCTTGCTAGGGCTGGTAGTGAATAGTCACTCGTTGAAACTCGCGAAAGTGATATCAGAGAAAAGCTGCTTCACAATTTCGGGCCTGTTTCGGCAATATTGCGCAGAGGCCATCACTCGAAAGAAAGTAACATCAGTTACCTCCGAAGCAGCTTTTGTGTCCTTTTCTGCACAAACATGTGCACGGGCACAGGTAAATGGATCTCACAATGCTGTTCTTGTGACTTGATGTCGTATTTACAACAAAACGGGCACGAACTGCAGGTGTTTGTTATTGCGCTATTCGTGGTGCGGCCGAGAAGCAGTCTTGACAATTAAAAGTTGCAAACGAACTGATCAAGTTTCAGTGCAGAAGTGCAACGCAAGTTAACAGCGAAGGCACTTTGTCGCCGAAGGGTCTACTTGCTGTGCTCAACGCCGTTGCCCTTCTCTTATGTCTTTATCTGACCAAGAACAACATATGAAAACATGTGCCATTTTCTTTTTTGTAATTGTGGCGCAACCAACCGCACCACAGCTTGCAGGAATATCGGGAATTATTCCCGAAAACACAGCAAGTGGCGCACATCCAATGCAGACGACCCGAGCTTTTGCCTACACCCCGAAAGTCACTGCTGTTGCCAGCGCCGCCGCACGTCCGCTGACATCATAGGCTGACGCTTGTCTATTGTGTATGTACTAGACACATCCGTTGTGCAAGTGACATGGTGGCTCAGGAAGGTCAGTTATGACAGCCAGTTCAGAGGCACTGAATATTTTGGTTCCGTTCAGTTAGAACACACACACGAGAACTGCGATATAGTAAAATTATATATATGATAAAATTTGAATTGAGCATTTGCAGTTGCAATGAAAGCTTAAAGTGTTAAGGACACCAAATTTTGTGTTGTACTTTGGTGTTGTATATAGTACGTAGTAACTCTGTGTGTGTAGAGCACAGTGCTAGAACCACGAAATCGCACTGCATAATTTATTATTGCATTCTTAGTATGCAGCAGTTTCGGTTTTTAGTTGCTAAGCTTTTCCTTGACATCAAGAAGCAAGAGTCATACCATTGAAATGTCACATGGACCAAAAACTCGTGATGTGAGCAAGTAGGCTAGTCGTCTGCTTTGTTTGCAGGGTGACTCCCATGGCGGAGTCACATTGCGAAAACATTTGGTCAACTACGTGTTAGCGATCCTGTCATGCCACGCCAACACGAACTGTTTGCAACATGTCACCAACTTGCTGTTTTTTTTGTTTTTTTTTAATTTATTTATTTCCAATACCTCAAAGACCCCAGGAATACGGGGTTTTACATGAGGGGTATTCCGAGCTCGGCCCCTCGTCGCCAAACAAAGAGACAAAAGTAGAGCCTCTTTTGTAGTAAATGGAACTAATCTTTTGGCGCTATTTACAATATTCTACTGTACACACGAGCGATACAAAACACTTGAAATGACGCATTTCGTACAGCCATTAACATGTTAACGAAAGGCACTTCATAAACCGAATCATTCACAACATTGTACACAAAGGAAACTTGCATTGTTTCCGGTCACATATCAGGCTGAGGCACAGCAAAGTGTCTCGCTCCTGGAATACCATGGAATGGGCTCGCCACGGCTAAGGTTGCTAAAATGCGAGCTGCGTTCTCAACTGAAAATGTTAGCATCAAGCGCGGGACAAACACAACGGTGAATGTCGTCTGATGAGGCACCGAAGAACAACCGAAAATGGTCGCATGCATCGGTCGTGCCTGCTTGCCCAGACGTGATGACAAAGAATCTCAACGTTGCCTATCTCGCAGCGTAACCCGACTTCTCCATGCACTACAGAAGGCACAAACAAGACGAGCTTCCTTCGAAAGTTCCTTCGTGTTCTCGACCCTGTCTGTAGCCACACAACAAAGGCTAGCGGGACCGACGATTCTATAGAGGAATCTATAGATCGGCTCTCAGCAACACGAAAGCACACGCGAGTGCTGTCTCGTGGTCCGGTTGGCTTTGCCGGCCGTCACAGGTAATCGATCAATTTACAAGTGGGTGCTGCGATGCTGTTGGCAGCTTTCCATAGTCAAACACGCGCCGTCATGACCCACAACTGGAAACCTCGGTGATGTCAGATCCGCCTAGCTTTGGCCCCTCGGCGCACACTGCAGTAAGGGCTAGCATTACAGTGCCAGGTCATCTTCAAGAGACAGAATTCCACGGCCTCCTGCTTCCAACTCAGTCTTCCTGCGACCGTCCTGGAATTCTAAATGCGAAATGGGTCGCCGCGCTGGAGCCTGAAAAGCCCGTCGGGCTGTAAACGCAGTCTCGGCTACTCCCAACATGTGCGGACCAACATCATGCCAAGCAAAACCTCCGCTTTGCTACTCTTTGGCGCTGCATTGGGCTGTTCATGAGCATAGCCTCTTCGGGGCCAGTGCTATAGCTTTTACGCAAGAGGTGATGGTCTGCATGCATCCAGCTTTTAACTCCCAATAAAAATGTTTCTTCCTGTCACCTCTGCCTGAGCAAAGCCACGAGACCACAGAGCTAGTGATTGGCCCTACCTAACCACTAAGGAGGATAGAAAGGCATCTGATGTGCGCATTACAAGCCGACTGAACTGGCCTTAAACGAAGCCACTGCTCCATGCTGGGTGCCAGAAATGTGAGATTACTTTTCCAAGAGGTGCTGCTGTTAGATGGTATGCGGCCACCTCACCCACATACCATGGGTTTGGGCCAGAGCAAGCCGAGGGCACAGTCATAGTATGCACTGCGCGCCTGCGCTTCTGCTCCGAAGGAATCAAGATCACAAGTTGTTAAGCACGAATGTTTAATGCACAGAAAGCTGTATCACGAACACTGCACTGCTCTCCCAGACCTCAGCACAAACCCATATTACTAGGGTGGGCACTGACTGGCACCATCACACAGTCCCTGAATGAAACAGACGGACAATCTCAACAATGTGGGAACGAGCTTGATGTTGCAGGCACTGATCTACGTCGCAGTTAATGCGCTAAGGATGGGTCTGGAATGCGAGGGCGGGCATTTCCGCAAACTTTAAAATTGGATTGAAATATTTTCTATGTCCCCCTTGAGTTTAATACTTGCCTGTGATGGTCTTCACACTCAGAGGAAGTGCATCACAAGCTTTTGCACAATCTTGTAGTTTGGTATCTCTACCCCTTTAATAGAATAAAAAAAAGTGCTATATTTGCCTGCACCTCGAACTTCAAACCCTTTGAAAGACAAAAGCAAAATATCATCATGTATAACCCACACACATGCCTGAAAGAGGTATTACTAGGCAGTTACAACTGTGCTAACAGTGACAGTTCATTTTCAAAGCATTTATTGGGCCGCAACATTGCCACTGCTGTCTCACCCACTGCTCTCTCTCTCTCCACTGCTGTCACCAGAGGCTTCACTGCCGCTTTAAAAGGTGTATAGTAAAACCTTGTTATTTCGTCCCCTGGAAATTTGGATAATTCGAACTGCCGCTGAACTCCTGCCACACAAGTCGGTGTCATTGGGTTCACTTATTCGGGCACCCCGTTCTGATGTCGGTTAATTTGTGTGGCTCCTGAAGTGGCCCCATGTTGAGGTATAGTGTACTTGGTAAATGATTGTCGAAATGTTTGTCCTTATGATATTAGCATTATGTTGTTTTCTGTGTCCCTCTGAAGTGCACGCAACAGTAGGTATGTTGATGATTGGCAGGTCAAATATGTCTCCTACAGCGTAGTTTTGTTTTTGCGTCTTTGCACCAGCCCACTGTGACGGCGCTTATTGGCAGTGCTGATCGGCTGGCCAACTGAGCCCATGGCTGCTGCCTGTTTATAACGATGATTGCCTTATCGCTTGCCTTTTTTGTTTTTCAAAGGCATCAAGCTGCAGTGGTACAAATGTGTCCTTGCTCGTTTTCATCTGCATGCCATTTCAGTTCTTCCGATATGCAGAAACTCCATGCTTGTAAAGTGCTGTTTATCGACTGTATGGTTAAGCCTAGAGTGCCTTGACATGGGAGTGGGCTGCCATCATCGTCATTGCATAATCATCGGTGAAATTATAGTGAACTGTGTTGTAGTGCAGTTAAATCTGGTAATAACGAAAGTGAAAAATGCCCGCGATTTTTCATTACATCTAGGTTATCGTTGTATGCACTTTTTGCGTGAAGGCTCAAAAGAACAATGCATAACAAAAACCAGATTAAGAATTGGTAGTAAGGAAAACCGCTGTGAAAGTACTGACAGTAAATCAGAATTATTCAAAGTTATAGTAGCAGTGAAACATTTAGTGATCGCGCTGAGGGCGCAGCGCGACTGTGGTAGCAGCCTCCATCTCTGCCGCAGCTCGCACGACGCATCTTTAGTGGAGCGGGCAAAAGGGAGGTGGCAGAGGAGTCAGACTGCGGAGAGCGCAATCGTTCGCGCAGCCCCCGAGCGCATGTTCCCACACACCCACTACCATTGCTCCAGGAAACCGACTCTGCCTTGCATCTCCAGCGCTCTCCACTGTTCCCGCTACCGACGCGAGGGAGATCATGAGCAACTGCATGGTGGCGATGAGTGCACACTGCTCGTGCTGTGTTTTTTTTTTTTTTTATTTTTTTTTTTTATTTTTAGCCTTTTTTGAGCGTGAAGTATTGTAGTGCCACGTTCCAAAAGCGAAAGCAGAGAGTGTTGCGTTTATATAGATGTGTTGTTGCCACTGAAGCACGGTGCCTTGTATTAATTATGATCGCTCATCGCATTCGCAGAGGTTCCTCTCACGTCAGTTCATTTTTTATCGTTATGAAACGTGCGGAGTTCTGCCAAATTTTCAGATTACTATTCAGCACTAGCTAAGACCTAGTAGGTGCTGCAAATTTGTTATACCAAGGTCAAGCATCGAGACATGTTTGTTACATGAAATTTTCATATGCACACACTTCAATGGGTGTGGCGCTGGGGAATTGAAGAACTTCATAATATTGAGGAATTCGCTACATGGAGGTTCATTACGTAGATGTTTAACTGTACCGCACTTATTAAGGCGAAAGCCTTTAATGCCTCATCATTGTAGACAGAAGGCTGTCAGCAGAGGTGTCACGGTTTCGAGAGCCAGAGTTAAATATAAATTAATAAACCTTGCCTCCACTGGGAATCGAACCTCCATCCCTTGCATCCCTAGCCGAGAGTTTTACGGGTGCACCACGCCCCGGATTGTGAGACGCTCTTCTTAATTCCCCTTGTCTACCGTGAAGATGATAGTGGGATTCCGCGAGTGACAGATACTGCGCCGTTCCTTTCCTGTAAACGAGTTGTAGAATGCCGGTGAACTTTGATGCGTTCAATGAAATGCTGGTTGTGTTCGACAAGGGGCACGTGATGTACCGTCATGAGTCACGACAGGTCGATGACGTCACTAGGCAAAGCTGACCCCACCCACCTGGCGCCTGATCCTGGCGTTTGTGCGGCATCTTTCATTTGCCGCTTCCTCGAACGCCACACCACACAGCAAACAGAAGCAGACCCAGATGTCTAGAAGGTGTTAGTACAGCAGACATTAGCGGCGTTTGAAATTGATTTTCAGGATAGAAAAAGCACAGTATCTGTCACATTCTCCGCGAACACATATACTACCCCCGTAAAGGAAGGGAGGAAGGTGGGAGTGAAAGAAGAGAGGGAGATAGAGGTGCCGTAGTGAAGGGCTACGGTCCACTGCGCTATAATGGCTTTCGTCTCATCACACTTTAGTGGCCCAAAGTGCCCTCTAGAATTTTTTGCATTTGCTACAGAGTTCGAGCAATATATGCCCATGGCCATCAAAGAGACCGAAGGAAATTTCATAAAGCAGTCAAATCCCCTTATAGTAGCAATATTGAAACGCCAATGAAATTTAATTGTTATAACTGGGTTATATAAAAAAAAAAGAAATGACAAACTTCCGAGCATTTAATGACAGGAAAGTGGCTTACACTGTCACATTCTTTTGGGAATAAAGTCTGTATCAGTCGGCTTTAACTGGTTTACGGTATAATTTCGTTCACATCTATCTGTGCAGGCCTCCTAACTGTTGCGCATACCAAAGTGGGGAATATTTGGGAGAATTGAAGTCTCGAGGTATTCTATCCTTCGTAAGGCCTCTTTTACATATGCTCCTGTTTGTCTTCATTGTCTGTGCCGGTGACAGCTGTGGCTATCGCCTCCTGAATGGGGTCTTTATTTTTTGTGTCTGCATTTTTGGTGTACAAGAATGCTTTGGTGCTCGACACGCTGCTGTCATCATTACATTGGTGGGCACTTCTTGGGACCTTCGTGTTACTGGCACCGTGAACAAACCCTATTTGGCGGGAAATTCAAAGAGCTTTGATCACCGAGGGAATGATGATGATGACAGAAAGGCAAGAGAAAAGGGGGCTTGCAAAGCGCATGCACCTGACTGCCCGGACAGTACATGCGGGGCATAAGGCCTACGCAGCAATGCAGACACCGATGATGTCGCCGTGATAAGCGTTAATGATTGACTGCTACTCTGAATGAGCTTCCTACCTCCTTCTCCCCTGCCTTTTTGTGGGGGAAAGGGTGTAAGTGTTGAATATCTTCGTCTGTTCTCCTCCTGTATGCTGCCATAGCGCGCAAGCGACCCTGGCGTCTATATGTGGGGTTAAGCGGTGTCTTCACTTTCTCTCTGGCACACATGCATTCTCGCGTTGCAAGCGAGGTTTATCTTGTGCAATTGTAGCGTTTCTACATTTTTATTCTTTTTAATCAGTGACCAGGTTTAAGTTTTAGAACTGATGATATTCTATGACAGTATTGTTATAAGCAGCTTATTATATCGTAGAAAACGTGATAAAGCTGCCAGTGCCACTGTTGTTTTTTGCCAGATCCGGTATTGCATAATTGGGTCTGACTGCATTTTTCTCTAAGAATTGCCTCTATGGCTCCTTCTTGCTACATTAATGTTTGTCTTGCAGCAAAAGACACCTTTATCGCCTCGAAAATTAGATCTAAAATCTTTTCTGTTTATTCATACTCTCGGCATCTTTATGGAAAATGGTGCCACTATTGGGAAGTGAACGGTAATGTTAGCATATGTTCTGGGTCTGTGGCCACCAATTTAGTTTTAGTTTTGGCCAGTGATGGCAGCAGGTTTGTTTGCATTTCTTTTTTATTATCATTTGGTCTTTCCTAGCTTGGTTTCAGCTGCCATTCAGAAAAGTTAGTTTGAACTAATTTTTTTCTTTTTTTTTCCAGAGGGCTGTGGGAACGGCCATGGCCAGCTGAGAGGACAGACTACGGTCGCTGCCATGAGCTCAGACGAGGAAGAGATCACTCCGCGACGCAAGCGAAATGCACGGGTCATTCTAGACGAGGACGAGGAGGAGAATAAGAATGAGCAGAAGTCATCGGCTGAAGGGAGCTCGGATGAAGGCAGTGGCGAAGAGGACGAAGATGAGGACGGAAGTGGCAGCAGCAGTAGCGAGGAATCTGCCTCATCCTCCGAGGAAGCGGACTCTGCTGCCGAAGACGAGGGCGGCGATGAATCTGAGTGGGAGGAAATCCCTCAAGGTAGTCCGCACTGTTAGCTGGTTAACAGCACATTTAATGTTAAGCATTGGGTTGGTCATTTACTTTAGGTGATAGATAATTGTGTTGTGATAATTGGGAAATCGCCGGTAGTTAGGTCAGTATCAAGGCCCAGCTGTCGGTGTTAGGTGCAGAGGCGTGAGCGTCCCTTGCGGTATAGGACTCAGTCTTTTGCCAATTCTTTTTAAAGCCTGCTGTGATGTAGGGAAGGATGCCATTGTGGGGTTGTGGGGAAAGTGTTTGCATTTTTGTGCTAAGGTCCTTCAGAAGGCAGGCGATCTCTCCGTCTTGGGGAAGGCTCGTTGGCATCATGCGCACCAGTGAAACATTTTTAATGTGCACAAAAACCAGTTTTATTATTACTTCTGCAATGAAACTAGCTTATGGTTATATCTCCATGGGAAAACTATGTAGAAAAAAAAAGAAAGATAAAGCATGCATTTTACTTGTTAATAATCACCGTTTATGCTCAAGCTGCAGCTACACTACTGGGAAACTTTTTTTTTTTTTTGCACTAAACACAAGCAATGCATGGAACATCGCTTGCGTCCTGATGCTCACAGTCTGAGTGTCAATAGAGCAAGGAGATGCATGAAAATAAAAGCATCGTCTATAAGCCCTTATTACTACAATACTGAAAATTTCAATACTGACATGCCCCTACTTGTTTTGCGTAAAAGACAGCTCTGGAAAAAGCATATTGCAAACAAATCTTTTCACCAATCATTTGTGTAATTGTTATACATGCCAGACCTGCAGGGTACTAAATGAGAAAGCGAGAACCGTGTAGTAGTAGTACTAATAATTAACCTTATTCCTTTGACTTATGCTGTGTTTACTTTCTTTTGGATAGCAGTTGAACTTAGTTTAAAATCACAGTCTGACATAATGCGGATATGGCAAAGGTGCATGCTGGATGTTAATGTGAAGCATCGCTACGCTTCTGGTATGTGCTGGCAGATTTCATGAGGAAAGAGCAAGTTAACGTTTGTGACAGGTCTTAAGATACTGCCGTTTGTATAGGGTGCAGTGTTGTTCTGTGAGTTCATGTGAGTTCATGTGGGCAAGAAATTTGTGATTTCTGAATGTTTATGAGGTTTGGATGATTTGAACGGTGAAAGTGCGATGCAGATCGAATCAAAGGGCAGTGAGTATTCACAAACTACTCAAAATTTCCAATATTTGCACACCCCTTATGGCTACCCATTATGAAGACATGACTGTAATAAAGATCATTTACGTGCAGTATGTTTTACTGTCAAGCGTCGGTGTAGATGCTGCAGATGGACTCTTAAGGCCTACAAAGCGCCTTGGTTTCGTAACACTTGGTTCGCCACTATCCTTACCAGATGCGGAAGCTGGGCTTAAGTTTGCCGGCCGCAGGCGACGTAGTGTTGCCTGTACGGTTGCAGTCATGGTGGAGACCATGTGTGGCGGGCACCATGCTTCGATTTGGTGTAATGTTTGCATTCCTCTTGCTCTTGGCAGTGTCAATAGAGCAAATGAACGGTTCAACTTTGCCTCACAGAACTGCTCCTGGAGGGCTGCCAGCAGCAGATGACTGTGGCAGCAGTTGCGGCAACATCCAAGAAGAGCCTGCCCGCCTCTCGCAGCAAGGCAGCCGACGCTGCGGGTGAGGCCAGCGACAGTGACCTGAGCGATGCACAGGCAGAGAGATGTGCCGTCTGTCTGAACCGCTTTTTGGGTCAAGAGGTGGGCACGCCCGAGAGCTGCGACCACGTCTTCTGTCTCGACTGCATCCAGGAGTGGGCCAAGGTGGGGGCACAACCTTGCACTTGAATGATGTACCGCAAGACTGCTTAAAGGCTATTGGCGGCTGTAAGCATGCACTTTATACAATGGACTCTATACAACAAACTCGTGGGGCATAGAAAACTGTAGCAACAAAACAGTGTGGGTTCTTATCTTTGTCATCTGGTTGTGTTCTGCTTTGGACAATGATGTTGCCCCAACTTGCCTCTATGAATCGTTCCAAGCAAGATTACAGCAACGATGGCAGCCATTGCCATAGGCAGAAAGACAGATTCTACAGAGGCCTTACTTGTAGTCAGCATTGTTCCATGATTTGAGTTTCCTCGGGTGCCATGGATACCACGAATCGGTGTCTCTTAGCATTTAAAGTCGAGGTGTGCAAATACTAAAATTTTTGATCCGAATCAAATTCGAATAAGGAAAAAATAATTCCTCTGCATATCGAATGTCGGATCAGGAAAAAAAGAAAAGAATGAAAAATTTTTAAGATGGCAAACGTTCGTTTGTTCATTCGAGATTTTTCATGGCAGTAGCAAATGAAGTTAAATTAGAATTTCGCAGAAGTATCAGTATAAATTTTTACACAGGGTTTTGTATATCAGTTCCTTGTGCAGAAAGGGCTTGCTTGAAACTGGGAGGAGCTGTCATATCACTGCAGATTATAGTAAACTCTAGTTAATTTGGCCTTCATCGGACCGGTAGAAATGTCCGAATTGAGCGAAGGCTCAAATTGTTGAATGGGCATGAAAAAAAAACAGCCGAAAACTGTTTGCATCACAGTAATTTCAACTGATGAACACCTACACAATAGTTTCAGATGAAACCCTAGTGAGAATGACATATTTTTCCCAGTATTGTTAAGTGCTTCGCTTTGTGCACAATGTCGGGAAGATTCCTCTTCACACAAAATGACCCTGTTGCATTTGAGGGCACTTCATTTCATAGTCCATGCATTCAAGCATTGTGGCGAACCGTCTGCAGTGAAACTGAGGTGAATTAGAAAATTCTGAATATCAGTTCTTCAAATAATGATTCGAATAACAAACATGTTTGATTCATATTGCAAATTTCGAACATTTGGATACCCCAAAGTGCTCATGCTATGGGGCTTGTCTGTTAATGATAACCTGAAAAGCAAGTTTAGCATCTACCATATGAACCGTATTATAGGTAGAGTAAGAATACAGGTCGACCCCCTTAACACGAAGTGAAAAAAAAGAAAAAAGAAAAAATAGAACAAGAAAAAAATAAACGTGGACAAGTGCATATATTTACAACATCGGTTGTGACCCTGCATCACTGAAGCTACGATCACGCTCCAAACTTTCAGCAGCGTCGTTGGAAGACGACTCTTTGCTGCTTGCCACCTTCCAGAGTGTGTCATCGAGTTCCATCAAGCGGGCTGCTTATGCAGCATTTCTTGAAAAGTTGCATGCGAACAGCTAATCTTGTCCACGGCACCGCACATTCTTTTCTGAACCGCTGAACTATCACTGGGAGAGCGGCCATGTTGCTGTTCGCTCCAGTGAACATCACTTTTTCTGGAAAGCCACTATAAACTGCCTCCGCGTGCCATTATACATTGCTAAAAGGCATTTTATACTCTCATAGGTCGAAAGAAAGAGTGCACGCGTAGATACATGCGCTTGGGATTGAAACAAAAAATGCCAGCAACTGCAGCATGTCGATAAGGTTTTGGCTGTCCGTTCACGAACAGGCACGCCACTTGTTGCCAGACTGTGCCTCAAATTCTGCTAAAGACCGCTATACAAGATGAGGGGCGAATTTAGCTTGCTTCTTTTGAGAAAAAGTCTTGACTTACATTCCAGTTTATATGGTAGCCATGCAAAAAAGAATTCAAACACGTTTTGGCACTGATACAGTCGAACCCGGATATATCGAACTCATGGACTATCCCCTTGAAAATCCCATGTAAAAGTATAGGAAAGCCGCGTCATATATCGAACTCAACTTCACCGGTCGTTTGATATATTATCGAACTCCGCACCACGCACTGGAAAGTGTGCCTTCCCCAAAGACGATCGCATCACCCTCGGCCGTTTGCCGCATGACGTTTTCAAGCCACGCGCGGAAGGAATGAGAGGGGACAGTTCGGCTAGGGCAGCGCCGCGCCCATTCTCCAAAGGCGCGCGCATCTGCTGTTATCGTTTCCCGCGCGCCAGCACGTGACGTTTGCAAGCCATGTGCGTGAATGAACCAGAAAGAACCGGTGGGAACGAGAGGGGAAAAACACAATAGAGCGAAGCGCAAGGGTGTGCCCATTCTTTTGCCGAGCTATCTCTCTCCTTCCTCTTTCCCGGCCTTCGTTCGCAGTAGCATGCGCGAAGGCCCGTTTTCAGACAGAACGTCGGACGCTTTCTCCAGGTGTGTTACGAACCCTCTGCGCGCGGCGGCTGATGTGGCTATGGCGCCTGCGGAAGTTAACAAGCGGCATATCTTTTTTTTTTTTTTTTTCGAGTCGTTTGTTCTTATCGTTGTGCTGTACTCGCGGCGTAGCGTAAGATATGGCGTTACGAAGCGGCTCTTTCTTTTTTTTTTTTTTTGCTGGAGTCGTTTATCCTTGCATGTATGAATCAAAGAAAGCATGCGGTCAGCTGCAATCATGACACCGGCTTATAGCATTCGCTTCAAACAGCATTTGCAGCTACTTTATCACGCTTTCCAATGATTTTGTGGCAGTAGACTACGCCTGCCCCAAGCGCGGCGTGATAAATCGAACCAGGCTTGTGCAATCAAGCCATCATGGGCAGTCTGCCAAGTTCGCTCCCCGCCGCAGCAGGAGCTATCAAAAGATAAACACACCGGGACCGTTATCCCTGCGCAGCATCTTGGCACGCTGCCAAGAAATGAGCTGCGAATGAGACAACCGAAACTGAGTGCGACATGCAAGCGATAACCTTGTTTTGAGCTGCCACGGTGGCTCGTACGGCAGAGGGAAGCAGTTCCAACAAGTTGGAAATCTTTTGCTCTGTCGCTGCCGCTCGTCGCTGAGATCGCTTAATCGCTTGCATGTGAGCGAGCTGGCCAAAAGGGATTCGATTGCAAATTGTTCACTAGTTAAATAGACGTACGAGATGACACACGTATACTTTGTAGAATACAATTTAGGAAAGAGCAGATACAAACTACAGGCGAATAATGCTATGATATGGAGCATATGTATTACTCCGGTTAACAGTAAAAAAATCAACTTTTAACATATTAATATATTCGACAATCTATTGCATGCTCACATAGGAACACAATTAATGAGCTCATCCACGCATTTAATGTCTATGGGCATTAGACGTGTGGATGACTTCGTTTTATTCCAATTCGTGCGTCACTCAAAATAACTGAACGAGAAAAAAGTTAATGTCTACACAATTTTCAGTGAGTATACCACAATTAACGCTTTTTTTTTCCTCCGAATTCTCGAGTGCAAAAGTGGGGGGTGGGTTCATTATGCCAGTGAGTTGATTACGCGACAAATACCGTATCGTTTTTTCGCATCGTAAGCGCCATCCCAAGCCGATTTCTGTATATCGAATTAGCGATATATCGAACTATTTCGCGATCCCCTTCGAGTTCGATATATCCGGGTTCGACTGTAGCTGCTGGTGTCTGCTGAATTCAGAAGTCTGCACTGGTGATGCGAGGTACATTCAGTGCTGTGAGAAAAGTTTGTTCACTACGTGCGGCCAGAGGCTGGATGGGCAGGTGTATAATTTGGTTCAGCTTTTGAATGCAGCATTTGAAAAAGCGACCCTACACGCCTAAATTATGTGGCATTCTGGGAGCTCAGGAATGCCGTCTTTTCTTTTGTGCGTTTGTTAGTGCCAAACGTTTTTGGCCAAAGTGAAATTCAGCTAATTGGGAACAGTTTGCTCTGAGCGTCAGTGGGAAGGCCCCCTTTTCTTTCCCTACTTTGCTTTCGGTCTTATGCTTTGCATTTTTTGTGTGTGCAGAACATGAACACCTGCCCCGTGGACCGGTCGGTGTTCCGGCTCATCCTGGTGCGCAAGGGGGACCGGGTAGTGCACCAGATTTCGGTACCAGCTCCTGGCGAAGGGGAGCAGGGGGAAGGAGAAGAGGAGGAGGACCTCACTTATTGCGAGGTGTGCGGCCGCTGCGACCACGAAGACCGGCTGCTGCTGTGCGATGCCTGTGATCTGGGCTACCACTGCGAGTGCCTCAACCCGCCACTGGACTCTGTGCCTATTGAGGAGTGGTACTGCCCCGACTGTGCCCCCGACCACGCTCCTGTTGAAGGTGGGCGACCCCTCTCTCGCTTGGGTGAAACTTCGGTCACTAAACCGCTGGGTGCACTTTGAACAGAAAAGCACATTAGAGGGTCTGCGATGACAAGTAGGTAAAAAAAAAAATTAGAGAGAGAACAGCTGGTGCGCTGTGAAGTACGTCAGCTTAGTAGAGAGTTTTGGTGTTCCACGATCCGTTACCATAATCCACCACTGCACGTTTAACTGCGCTTGCCCAAATCCCCTTGGCACCACTTGCTGGAAGTCGGCACATAGACCTGCCATGTCTGAACTAATCATTGCGTGTGCACCGGCCACACGCGGTAGAGGGTCACAATGACAGACTGTGGATCAAATTATACTAAATCTCTCTAGTGCTAAAAATAAAAGCAAAAGGAAATTTGAGTGCAAAACAAAATAAAATACATTGGAGTGAGCGGTTAAAAAGAGAAATTTATATCAGTCAGCTTGATGGCTATGCAGAAATCTAAGTGCTTTCCGTGGGTCACCTAACTGCTACTCATAGCCAAGTGGGAGATCTTTAAAGTCTCGGAGAGCCTCGTTTGTTTTTGAGGCCTATTGAAGCGACATAACTTGCTGTTCCTGTTTGCCATCATTATCTGTGCTGATGACAGCTGGGATGACCATGACATCCATAAGGTGGTCATCTCTCCATCATTGCTATATGGGTTTGAATTCCCTGAACCTTTGCATCACTGGCTTCCCCAGTGAAGTGATTCTCAGGTGGAAATTTGATAAGCTTGCAGTGTTGGTAGAAGGGTGATGGCAGGCAGGAAAAAAGAAACCATCTGGCAAAACATGTGCACCTCGTCTGCTGATGGGAGAATGCATATGACAAACATAGCCTATGTGTAACGTTTCTGTGGTTTTGTTACGGTTTTCTCTTATTGACCAGCAGCAGTGGCGTAGCCAGAAATGTTTTTCGAGGGGGCTGACGTTGCTGCTTAGCCCCCTCGGTATCGAGATATCTATCACTAACCTGTCACCTCTCAACTGCGCTATAAATTTCGCATGCCGGGATGCAGAGATTGCGCGAAAGAATATGTTCCATTGAGTATCCTGCACATGTATTGTTTCAGACGAAAATCATTTGTTTAATTTAGCAAATGCAGAACTGAAAATTCATCATAGCCAGTTTTCCAGCCATACAATTAATATTAGTTCGAATATGTAGTCTTTCTGACGGACCCGCAGATGAAATGGTTGTCTGCACTCTCTCCAGTATGCTTATAACTTTGATTATAATGCGGCATTTGCACTCTAACAAACTGAAGTGGTACGAACAGACGAGGACTCTCAGCAAACCACTTCGACAGACTTTCTACCGGAGCATACATAGCGGCTAAAAACACCGAGATTCAGTGTGAACAAGAGGCCCGAGAGGAAGAAGACAACGCGGCGTCAGAAGATCGAGTTTGGCCTGCGGAGGCTGCTCATGTGGCGTATCGCTCCCGCCTAGTTTTGTTCACGCATTCCATCTCTACCCCGCCGGGGTGGTGCAGTGGTAAGACGCCCGACTACTGTGCCGGAGTACCCGGGTTCGAACCCGACCTCGGCGGCTGTGTTTCGATGGAGGCGAAACGGAGTGGCGTCCGTGTGCTGTGCGATGTCAGTGCACATTAAAGAACCCCAGGTGGTCGAAAATTCCGGAGTCCTCCACTACGGCGTCTCTCATAGCCTTAGTCGCTTTGGGACGTTAAACCCCACAAACCAACCAACCAGCATTCCATTTCTGTGTGCATTGTCAGCTTCTCTGATAGTATGGCTTGTCTCCTTTCTATGGTCCAATGAACAATTTCAGAAAACTAAATGCACTTTTCGCTTCTTTTATTCCTGCCGAAATCTCTTCTTGAGCGTGAAAAAGACACACTGGAGACAAAGTCAAAGTCCAGATTGATTTCCGGCTCTGGTGGTTTTTTTGGTCTGTGGTGTATGACAGTACGAAACAATTTTGTGGGGGGCTCAAGCCCCATAAGCCCTCCCCCTGGCTACGCCCCTGACCAGCAGGGTTCATAGTGGTCCTTCAAAACCCTTGATTTATAAAACACCCATACACAAGGCCTTTGAAACCGTCGAACGTGCGGAGGTACTTGAAAGTCCTCGAATTTCATGCTCAGCTATGCTTGTCAGCTCAGCTGAACGTCTGGCAATCTTGCAAAGTCTACCGTCAACTCAATTCGATCAACATCAGTATTTGTGGCCGCTTTCTCACTGCGCTCGCTCAATCCGCTAAGTCTCTTTCTTAATTGACAGATTATTTTGCAGGCATTCCAAAAGTTTAAACACGGTATGTGTAGTGTTTCAAAGTTCCATGCTTCATGCTCAAACCTCGGTGGAGTAATCAAAGTTCTTAGTGCTGTTGCTGATTCTCTGCGGAAAACATGAATGAATTTTTCCGTATATCTTTAAGAATGGTGTGTGATGGCATAAAGAAGGCTGGCAGAATACTTAATGCTACAGTTACGAAGGAGTCGTGGAAAAAGGTTTAGGTGCATGGAGCCGTTACCCAAGTGTACTAAGAAATAAACACCAAATTCAGCAGTGAAGGCAGTTGCTTACTTGGTGACTTATGCTGACAGCTGTGCTGAAAAAGCTGAGGCTGATGTCGCATGTAGTGCGAAATCAAACAGCCTTAGGAAGACTGTAAACGAAGAGAAGATGCAGGAGCCCTAAACTGCTGACCATGAAATAGAAAAAATTCAAAAGATTTCCCAATGTACTTATTCAGCGGCAGTTTATTACTGGCAGCTACTGTGATACTGAACAAGCGCTGAGAAAGTGTAAAGAAAATTAAATGCGCTATGATTTACTTGTGTGTTTCAAGGTGACTTGCCTTATGTCCTTTGTTTATTTTCAATAAACAATCGGGGATCTTGTTGTTGAAGGCATTAATTTCTGCCCAAGAACGTCAGTGTCTCTGTCAGGGCCGTGAAAGTCCTTGAAAACACTTGATTTTTTTTTTCCTTTGAAAATGACAGCGTTGTTATAATTGGGCTGTTACTACAGAACACATGGCAAAGCTGAGAGTGCCATGGTTGTATATTGCTAGGCCTGGTATATTGTTTTAACTCGTTTTGAGTGGGTTTGACTGTACAGGAGAACCACGTTATAATGAACATGAATAGATTGAATCCTAGGATAAAACAAAGTAAAAGCAAAGTTTGGTTTGTCCAGGCTTTATTTCTGTGGGAGTTCTGTCTTTATAATACAAACTGAAAGATAGACATTTTTGTATTCACGTGGCCCCTGAAGCGAGGCCTAACTGTAACCACATCTTTGGTTCTTTCCCTATTGCAGATGAGCCCCTGCCAGATGATGTGATGGAAGAGTTTCAAGAGATGCTGGCCTCGCGGTTCAGGCCGGGCCAAGCTGGTGGTCTCCGCCGAGCTATTGCGCGCACGCGGGCCAGTGAGACTGTGCGCATCCGCATTCAGCGCCGTCGGGCGGCCTTTGATGAGGAAGCCACGAGCTCACCTGAGCCTCGCGTGAGTGTGTTGTTTGTGGAGAGGTTGCTATGGACCTCACAAACTCTAAAGGAGTCTGCCACATTATTTAGCAACCGTTATAATTGGATTGGTTTGCAAAAGGCAGCAAAGCATACAGAATAGCTATGATGTTTAAGTAGAATTGAACTTGCTTATAACAAACAATGAAATCTTACACGTTTTCACAGGTTTACGTTGACCATTGGCCTGTGGTTCGAGCTCAAATAAGAGCGCGCGTTAAAATGGATCTGCTTCATTGCCCTTTCTATTCTCTCCCCTTGGGATTCAGCCACAATCGTCATCGGCGTCCACCAAACGAACCCCTGCTAAGCGGTCGACGCCCAAGCGGCGGCGGAAAGCGTCCAGTCGCAAGACAACGTCCGGCCGCAAGCGGCGGGGCACCGGCCACCGGCGCAAGCGCAAGACCAAGGGCAAGGGCGGCTCCACCAAACGGCGCAAGACGGCAACTACTTCCAGTCGCAGCCGCAAGACACACCGCAAGAGTGGCAAGCGCAAGAGCAGCCGGCGCACCGTGAGTGTTGGCCGTTCTCTGCAGGTGTTGGGGAATAGGAATTTTATGAAGCTTCACAATCTGGAGGGCTTACAGTGATGACGGAGTTTAGCATTTTAAGCGTTAGAGTCCCCTTATATGTGAGAACGTCTGCTTGGTAGGGTTGCGCATATATTTGAACGTTTCAACATCGAAGCAAGTAATGCGGTGAATGCAGCAAGTTGTTTCACATGACTGGCCTTTATAGAACTATGCTTGCACTTAAATATAATGTTATTCAGAGTAGCGTATTACTTGCAATTAGATCATGTGTTCAAGAAGCTTGCAAGTTAAGCTTACTGATGAGTAGTTCTTTAAACGAGTGGTAATGACTGACTGCTGGGCAGTCTGAGCAGTCTGCCAGCCATGTGGGATTATAAACCAGGTGACAGTGATGATGAGAAGAGAGCGGGTAACTTGCTATGAATGCCTTCAGATGAGTTTGAGTGAACGTAAATCTAGGTTTTCATTATATGCAGCTTTTGCATGAAGACTCGAAAGCGCACTGGCTTATGGAATCCAGATTACGAAATAAATGCAAGTATATTTCACCTGGGTGAATTGCCTTGCAAAAAAAAAAATGGTTATGGCAAAACAGCTTAGTACTCGTGAAGTCATAAACAAGGAGAAGCATTGTGTGGTCATGCTGATAACACCACTCTACCATATTTACCGTGGCTCGCACAATACCTCTAGGTGAAGCTTTAAAGAGTAAAAACTGATTAAAAAAGTGAACATAAGAGAGGCATGCAGAACCTCGGTGCAATTATTTACTGGAACTCTGCTTCATTAAGATTAGTAAATATTTCCCGCTGGCTGTGTGAACCAGGCCTGTCAAACCTGCCTGAAGGCCTCCGTCATCACGTTACGGACGTGAAATTGTGGGTCCTTCAGGCAGGTTTGACAGGCCTGGTTCACACAGCACTACAAGACAAGGTTCAACGGAGTGCACACTTTTGTTTCCCTCTTTCTTTTTTTCCTTTATCTTGGCTTTGCTCGACACTTGTTTACTTCCGTCACAATATCATTAAGGCAATGCACGTACAAAGGTGCAGTGTTAGTGCGTGATGATGGGTATAAGTTTGTCAGTACAGTGCAGTCCACTTATAACGATATTGAGAAAACCGGATATTGACTGCGTCCACGGAATCCAAAGTGTACATTTTTTTGCATGTCACAAGCCTACAAATATAGCGAGAAATGCTTGAGAGTGCATTATGCAAATGAAAGTTTTAGGAACTGAAAATTACGCATTGAGTGATGAAACCTTTTTACAAAAGGTGTGAAAGAGCAGTGTCAACATTCTTTTTCCCCTGTGATGAGTGCTATTTGCCTTTTCTCTTCGTTATGACAGTGTGGTTGAATGTGCATTTGCATTACATTGCATTCTCTGAGCTACTTGTCCTGATGACTAAGGCTTTGTCATTTGTTGCTTCACAGACCCGCCGGTCGCGGCTGTCTTCGAGGCCCCTGGCCTGTCCCCCTTCGGTACGGCAGCGAATCGCTGACCGCCTGGGGCTGGCGCGACCCCCACCCGGTCAGAGCCTGCCACTCATGCGCCGCGTAGACCTGGGATCCTCTTCTGCCTATGCCAGAGGCTCGCAGGTTGTGGGCTCCACCCATGGCGTTTCCTTCTCGCTCTTTGGGGATCGGGACGAGCTGGTCTCTCTCGACGGCAGGTGAGGACTACCACCATCTGTGTGTGTGTGTGTGTCTCCTGTTGTGCATGGGTCCTTTCTTTATGCTTGTGCACATAGGGAATTTTCAGTTCGTTGCTAGTACAGTAGAACCTCATCGATACGTTCCTGGTTCATACGATTTCCCATTTCATATACTCAAAATCGCGGCCAGTAAAACATCTCCCATAGTGTTACGCTACTTTTCTCACGGTTAATGCGTTCCCGGATAACACGATTTTCCAGTCACTGCTTTCGAAATTTCTACAAATTGTGGTCATATAAATATGTTTTGCAATCAACCGGACATGTGCTAACGATTGCTCGCGATGTGAAAAACTGATCAGCGTGCGCTTACCCGCCACAGTTGCTTTTTCTGCATGGCATAAGTACAAAGGGGCTGAGCATCAAAGAAAGACAACGAGCCAACATATGAGGCGCCCTTTCTCGTGGAAACGTGACTTCATAAGGAGAAACACTGTGGCTTCTTTGCGGTGCCTTGGGGGCATAGGGGTGAACCATTTGATAACTTCCAACTACCGTAAAAACTAATTTTGCAGTTGCCCCTGAATCGTATTCACTCTCTGCCTTTGTAAGTCGTAAGTCATGATGGTAAGTCATAAAGAGGGTGTGCAAATTACACAGTTTTGCAGATATGCCCTTATAGCTCTCACTGCAATCACCTTGTTTGCTGGTGGCATGTTTTCTGTTTCAGTATACAGCCCGCTTAGCGAAAGTACATCGCGAACACAAATGTTGCTAGGACTAATGTGCTGCCTCTCTCAAGCCGCAACAAAATTCCTTTCGAACTAGCTACCACTGGTCATAGAAGCATTTAACCTTGTTACTGCTCACAGTAATTCGTTCTGTTACAAATGTGAAATTAATTGCCTGGAAACCTTCGCTGGCAAAGTGCCCAGAAAAGTGGATTAGGTGAGAGCCGCCACGCACCGATTGATGGCTGCTAGTCACGCGGATAGTCTGAGCCGGCGGTAGAACTGTCAGTGCGCAGGCCATCGTGCACTGGATTGCGTCATCAGGTGTGCTCGTCTCCATATTTAAAAAAATTGGGAACACCCTGAGCCGACGTGATGTGTGTCAGTCAACTGCTCCACCATCACCCTTCATACCGGACGTTTCCCACCGGCAGTCATATGAGACGGGGTGTTAGTGCAATTTCTTTGTCGTATAATGTAGGCTTTTAATACTAGCCCTAAAGCAATTTGCAGGGCCTGGGCCAGCTCATCGTAAAATGCGTCAAGAAGCAACTTGCAAGAGTTGTTAGTTACGAAACGAGTCCTGGCAAATGTAATACAGTCGAGCCCGCTTATAACGAGCCTGGGCGTCACGCTGAATTCGTTGTATCCAGAAGTTGTGATATGTGGGCCACTCGCAAAATAATCATCAATGAAAAAAAAAAAAAAATTCAGAAAAAAGTCGGTGATCGTTGTCTGCCTCTTAAGCGCGCGTACGATGATGCTGGTTTCAAGCTTGTTCAAAGCTAAGATGTGTTCGACCCCCAAGGCCTTAAAATATACAATATTTTTAAGTTCCTCAGTATGGTTCACTGCTGTGCTCGCGCTTACGGGCGCAGGCTCCGATGGCTCGCTGTCGTCGTCGCCCAATGCTTCGGCGTCGCTTGATGCCCGCACTTCCCGGATGGCTGTCTCATCGCAAAAAGACTCCATGACTGCAGCAGCGTCGTCTGCATCAACAAAATCTTGCCAATCGATATCGCGACCGGCCAGGTCAGCGTCAACAACGCTTCGCCACAAGTCGTCATCGAGCTGGCTTTGTTCAGTGTCTTCAATGCCCGCTTCAGCTGCATCCGGATGGAATCGGGTGTCACTTCCATCCACGCTGCTTTGACCATTTCCACCGCCGAGTACAGGGAGATCTAGAGAGGCACATTGGCAGCAGGACGATCAACTGCAATCAGCATCTGCTGCACAACACGGCGCTGGTAGGCCGCTTTAAACGACCATATTATGCCCTTATTATGCCCAGAAGAAGTAGCTCAACTGCCGTTAATAGAGCTTGCACATGGTGGGCAGTACAGTTGTCAAGAATGAGAAGAACTTTGCGCCTTTTCTTTACCATGTTGCTGTCAGAATCGATGAGCCATTCCGTGAACAACTCGCGTGTCATCCACGATTTTGAGTTGTGTCTGTACCGCACAGGTATGCAAGTGCGGAAGCAACGTGGCCTCTTGGACTTGCCGATGACAAATGGCAAGCACCGATCGCTTCTGTTCATGTTCGTGCACAGCAGTACAATTATCCGCACTTTGCTGTGCTTACCGCCAGCACATTTGTTGCCCTTCATAGCGTTCGTTTTGCCAGGCAGCATGTGGTAGAATAGGGCCGTTTCATCGGCATTATATACGTCCCTTTCGGCATACCTTGATACATGGGCCAAGTTTGTTGACAGCCACATACTGACGTCTTCGTCATTTACAGCTGCCGAGTCGCCATTGTTGACTTGAAAATTATCCCGTGGCGGAGCTTGAAGCGATGGAGCCAGCCATTTTCAGGGGGAAAATCTGGGCAGTCCAGGAGGAATGCAAGGTCTTTTGCCTTGGACAACATCAGCGGCCTGCTGATAGGCACATTACGTGCTCGAGCATCAAGAAACCACTTAAGGAGTGCGTCTTCAACGTTTGCATATGTAGCCTTCCATAGGCGCTTCCTCGTCGCGGAGTCCATAGCGACACACTTGTAGATTTTATCTTTCTCTTTCAGTATTGTGAATATTGTCAACTTTGACAAACTATACTTTTTAACCAGTTCGCGATTCTTCGCACCTTGAGAATGGTCTTTCAATATTAAAAGTTTTGTGCCCAAGTCCAAAGCTTTACGCTTCACTGTCGAAGTAGACGCTGGCGAGTCCGCCATCTTGAATATAGGCTTCACACCACTAGGAAACAAACAGCGCACCAGCACGGCCGCAAACAAGAGAAACGAGTAAACGACTGCGCACTGCACTACTGTCAGTCATGTGAGACGCAGGGATAAAGGAAAGGGGGAAGGGAAGGCCGGTTTGACAACACGATTGCATGCTACGTTGTCGATTGGTAGCAAATTTGACCGTTGCTCTGACGTTCCCATGGTGAATGAGATGTTGCTGTCGGTCCTTTCCTTCGACCTGCACGTGGCTCATGTGTGCTAGGCTTGGCTAGGGAGGCTCCCTATGCTTGGCTAGCTTTTGTTTTTTCGTTTCGGCGCTTCCTTTGCAGTGTCGCCGCTCCTCCGTGCTTCCGTCTTAGATGCCGCGAAAGATAACCCGGGAAGTCGCTTGCCGCGTTTGGCCCGCTCCTCGTTCTTCCGGCGAGATGTCGCGAGAGGTAAACCGGGAATCCGCTTGCTGCGTCTGCGCCGCCTCTCATGCCTCGGGTGAAATGCCGTAGGGGAATCGGGAATGCTGATTGTCGCAGCTTGCAGAGCACAGGATCGACGAATCTCAGCATGTGGAAAGTGGTCCGCGGCGCCAAGGCGTTCGCTGTAGCCGATCGGCTAGCCTCACATATGTTAGTTGTAGCCGAGACAGAGTGCCATAGCTCTAATGTATATTTTGACGGTCGCACCGGACTTGTTCGTGATAAGCGAGCGTTTGTCTTAAGTGGGGCCGTTGTAAGTGGGCTCAACTGTATCGAAATTGGCAAAGAGCTTTCCAACCAAATGCTTGCCGTTTAAATACAAATCGGAAAAGGTTAAGCAAACTGAACACCTAGTTAAAAGTTCCAGTTGGGACGTAGAGTCCATCACAGATAGGTTGCACGTGTACCAATGTTTAATCTTCATGCCTGCTAGAAGGCACATTATTTTCACACTAAGAGAGCTGCAGTATGCCCATTCAGCAATTACATTCAGCGAGTGATATGCAGTTACCAGTTGAAAAACCATTTGAAATCAATTGTGATGTGTAAAATGAGTGTATAACTTCTTTTTGCACACAACTATGCAAGTAGCGCTCAAAATGCAGCTGATGGTCTTGTCTGGCTTTAGTATTCCGCACAGCAGTGCAGTAAAACAATGAAATAAATATCGCGAAAGTAGCAAGACATGTGTAACCCTGGCATTCTCTTCCAAGTGGCGACGATTCGTTGTTGGCTTTGTTCCCATTCGTAAGGAGGAGGTCTGTAAGCTTGCAGAAACCTGTTCCAGGCAGCTTTTGCAGCTATAACATCTACACTACGGTGATTTTTTTAAAATGGCCCAGGCCTTACTTGAAACAAAGCATGCGAATGATTGATTGCAATTTTCGTACATCACCAGTTTGCTGCAGTACTCAGCAGTGCATTAGTGTTCAGTGCGTTGTCCTAAATGCAAATTTTTTTTTTTTTTATGTCCTGCTCTTTTTTTCAGCTGTGGCGAAGATAGTGGCAGTGAACTGATGGTTGCCCGACGACGGTTACCTCGACAATCTGTGTCCCGCGTCAAGAAAGCTATCGCAAGGCCTGCATCATCTTCACTGAGCCGGTGAGGATGCTTGTTTCTTTTTTCTTGTCTGCTGCGTATCCTTTTTCTGCAGTCCGAGTAGAGTCTATTAAAATATGGTAGCTAGAGCAACAGCACCCTTATTCAGGCTCATACTTTTGCTCCACGTGGAGCATGTGTATAAGTATTTTAATTCACCCACTTGCTCACTTGACATTACGGTTTCCTTATTTTCGACACTTGTTCAAACCCGGAAAATGGTCCAAATGGACGTTCATTCGAACAGGATTTTGTATCATCAGAATGAACGACATCATTATGCGAAAGCATGGGAAATGTATTCACACGTAATCTGTTTATAATTAAGGGCATTTGTTAACGTCTGCATACCACAGCTGAGCGACTGGGGATTGGGAACTCGACGTGTGGGCTACACACTGCAGTAAGCCGTTTGTTCTCTATGCATACTGCGGGACTGATTATCAGAGCGTCAGCACTGTGTGGGCTGCTTCCTCTGCGCACAGCGTGGCTGGCGACCTCAATGTCAACAATGTGTGGGCAGCACATAGTGCTCAAGGTTGTGGTCGCGGCTTGTGCGTTCTTATTGCCCATAACGGCATGGCAGGGTTTCTGAAACATTAAGGGGGGACGCAGGCTTTGAAAGTTGAAAAATCGCGAAAAGGTCGGCTTTTCAAAAAGTGCATATCTCGGCTGTATATGTTATAAGCTACCTTTTCTATAATTATAAACGCCTAATTCATCGTGGAACTGCTTTAAATTAAATTACAACTGGGCGAGGCAGTCCCAGAGTCGCGAGCGAACGGCAAAAGTACCCAAACTTCGCGCGCGCGCCATTTCTCTGCCGCTGAACCGAGCGCCGCTATCTTGGTCTTGTTTTGTTTGTGAATGCTTGCCCTTTTCTATGTTGCCTTCGCCGGCGGCGTTCGCAGCGTAGCAGAAGCATGGCTCGCTTGTGATTGGGGGCCTCACAGGGATTGTTGAGCTTCCCGCGTCTCGAATTCGGGCCATGATTGGACAAAGCGCGCGCTCCGTGAGAACGCGGTGGATCGCGCGACTGCTATTGGCTGCTGCGCGTGCTGACGCGGTGGCCCCTCCCCAGCGCGTCGTCTGCTCCGGCTCCCTTTTGAGCTTGTGTTCTTTGTGCGCTCGCTGAATCGCTTCACGTTTCACCATTTTTGAGATTGCCGTGATAGTCGCTCGTTACGAATTCTGATGGCGTGTTTTGAACGGTTTTGTGCACCTTGTGGATTGTCGCACGGTCGGCCACGATGTGCGCTAAGAAGTTCAAAACACTGCATACGCCGTCGTTCTGTGAATGCTGTCCGAATTGCGAAGTTAGCGAAGCGCTTTGCCAACGGTCACGGAGACGCTTCTATGCCTCTGCTACGCCAGTATTAGACCGACTGCGCTGCCACTTCTAACTGCGTATCTTTCGCATCAACGTAAGGAGCCGGCGTTTGAAGCGTGCCTGCTCTACCGACCATATCAACCTCGGTGATCTCGGCCTCCCGTATCGCGTCTGTCATCGCAAGCAATAACACGTCGTCAGCGTCGTCCACTGTTCGCATGAAAATGCACTCTCCGAGGGAATCGGGGTGGTGGAGGCACAACGTGCTACAGTGAAAAACAAACTTTAGACTTGAAAACGCTGTTTTAAACTTCAAGGGCCATTTTCTCAGAATGAATTTTTTTCTTGGTATGGTTGCTTATTCCTGCAGTATCTCTGGAACCGCTAATCGGATTCCTACCTGGTTTTTTTTATTGTGTGCCTGAATAAATTTCCGAGGGCAAGACAAGCTCATTTTTTCAAAATATTGAGTCTAGAATTTATAATGAACAATCAAAATTAGGGTAATTCAAGTCCAATTAGTGGCACTAACCTCAATGCACTGCTAAAATTTTTCAGCAGGGAAATTAAAAAAAAAGGGCTCTGTCTTGCCCTGTGGTACCTATTCAGGAACCTTCATAATGAATTTCATAGTGCCAACGCATTTTGCAAGTTCACCAGGCATGGTACAAGGAACCCATGTGAACCATTCTGATATACTTCTGTAACTTGAGTACCAATGTGTGCAGCTCCATGAAACTTTGCAGTTATTCAAATGGCTGTGCCATGAGTCTACCCTGAAAATTTCATTCAATTATCAAAAAGAAAAGAAAAAAGTTGGTATTCAAAGTATTCAAGTATTCAAAGTTGGTATTCAAGTATTCAAAAAGTTGGCTTTTCTCTCCCTCCTTAAGGGGAGAGAAAAGCATTTTCTTTAATTTTGGTCACAGATCAATGAAACTTGCAACATTTAAAGCATTTGAGCTCCTCTTTTCAAATCTGCTCTTAGTTTTTTTATACTACCTCATTTGGTTCATACCATGCAATTGTAAAAACAATGCATGTTTGTGCACACTTGGGTGACAACAGGGAGCACAACTGAACACTAAAAATAACTCATATTACTCCCAATACACAGTAGAATTCAATAAAACATTAAAAATGTAGTGTTTTAATGCTTTACTGTTTGTGTCTAGAACAAAATTCCCATGTGATGTTTCAGTTTTGCCGCTCCCAACAAAAATGCTTTTGAAATTATCTTACTGAATGTTTGGCAAAAGCTCTGAAAGTTGTTTCTTTGAATTCAGGCCATGCTAAAGCGTAACCATGCCAAATTTCATTGTGATTGGACCATATAAAGTTTTCAAATTTTAGTGTACAAACTCTAAAATTTGGACAAATGAGGAAAATAGAAAAATGCATCTGAAAGTTAAAAAATATGTTTTGCTACAATACTACTCGCTCAATACTAACAAAATTTGTGTAGAATGTTACCAAGGGTGTTTCAGATGAGTAAACAAAGCCAGAAGGCAGCAGCCCCATACGTTGCTCCCTAACACTCTCCGAGAGTAGACTCCAGACTGACTGCGACGCAACATTCGTGGATCCTGCTTCACCTGCAGTCAGCTGTCTGGCTCGTTCAAGGTTTTTGGCAGCAGCATGCACTTTTTTGCCGATAGCGATAAAACACCATAATCGCATAAACCCGCAAAAGCTGCTCGTCTCCGACGCTGATCACGCACGCTGCGATAACCAACTTCACGTTCATGGCGAAGGTGCACCGTCATGGCCGGGCGTCTCATCACTGCCATTACACGATCAAGATGCGCAACTTGAAGAATAAGTCAACGAGACTATGGTTGTCGGACATGTCCTTACGGCGGTATAGTTCCAAAAACGATGCGAGTCTTTGTTTTCCGGCCGAAGAAATCTCATCGCCTGCAGGCGGAGCATGTCGCGTGAGGTCCTGCATCATGCTGATCTTGCAGATAACTGCTTCCGCACTTGCCTTCATGCTTGTTTTTCCGCTCCGGATAAAGTTAGAAGGATCCAAATAGGGTGCATCGCCTTTGCCGCAATTAGGCCTAGCAACAGATGAACTTCCCGTCACTGGAACCTCCCCGCATGCAACTGGGGCGCCTTCCTTTATACCGATGCCTCGTAAGGAACTTCCGTGAACCAAAATAGCATTTCTTGCCGACATCCATGGTGAAGAAAGGAGGAAAACCTGGGCAGAAGCGTTGGTTCACGTCTTGGGGACAGCGGAACAAAGGAAGAGCGTCTGCGTCTGGCCATGCATTTGAATGCTTGTAGCCAATGGCAGGGTTCCGATCGTACCACGTGATTTAATGGGCCAGTGGCAGTGCTCGATATCAGCGGGAAACGATGTTTTTTTGTTTTTGTTTTTTCTTCATATATTTTTCTAGAATGCATCGCTGCCGAAATGGCTCCTGAGAGAAGAGCGTTGGGCCTACTTCTTTGCAAAAATTCAAGAGCTGTGGTGCGAAATGCGGCATGCCTGAAATTGGTCAAATTCACACTTTATGAACCACCGCTAGAGCTTTAATTGCATTTTTCACTAACTTCCCATTCACTCCTGGCTTTGTTTCTTTTTTGTTGCTGTTCTTTTTATAAATAAAAGAGAAAGCTTGGGGGAATAAAAAACGAAAAAATAATTTACTTTTTCGAAAAAAATCGTACTTTTTTCACCTAAATCTCCGTTTAAATTCTGCACAGTGTGCATAACGAACTTCGACCAGATTTCATATCACAAAAATGTGACTTTTTCAAGGCGAAAGCCTTTCTAGGCTCATGGAACTAAATCCCGTGCGCGAGATCTGTCATATTCTGTGAGATTCCGCTAGGTGTGTTGTTATCTAGCGTTCCTGCCATCTGCAGTCACACACTTGAATGCGCGCCAAGGAACGCCACGCGACAGGAGCGATGGTGTACCGCCCTAACTCACCCTTCACAGAGAACAGATCCTGCGATTTTCCTTTCCTGTAAACCAATTATAATTGTACGTAGTACTGCAACAAATGCCGATAAGAGGCAAATGATGAGACGCAAATTATAGGAGAGGACAGATAGGCTTTCGCCATTCTCCTCTTGAGAGACATCTAGGACACCCTCTAACTTCTTTTTATGGCGGCAGGATGCTTAGTCAATGCTGAAAATTTGTTTCTGCTATTCTGTAGACTCTAAGGTGCCTTATAGAGCTTATTTGCGTTACATAATTGTAGCTCTGGTGGCAACCATTGCACGCAACATAAGAGAGAGAGTACAGTTGAACCCCTTTATAAGAGGCATGCACTGGGGAGCAGTTTTTGTCTCTTATATAAGAGGTCCCTTATAAGCAGGGTACCACATTTACATCTTCTAATCATACCTTGTTCTTCCATAGGCATCCTACTGTTAAAATATGCAAAAAAGAAGGGTACACCATGTTGAAAAAGCGTTGCTATGGGTTCCATTTACTTATTTCATTTCCTTGGTGGACCACCACACTGACCACACCTTGTAACTTTCGTATATTTATTTACTGCTGAAATAGTTGTAAATCTTGGTCTTCTTCATGGCTGCATTGAAAGCTGTTCAATACAGCCTCTCCCAGCTTGAAAATCAGGCCATGAGCCTCATGACCAATGTGTCAAAGCTATACGTGTTAGCAAACTATGTTCGCAGATTCGCAACTAAGTTATGTGTCTGGTAACACTACAAGAATTCAAGTAAAAAAAGCGCCACGAAATCGTAAAAGTAACCAGTTTACCACAGAGGTGTTAGAAGCGGCCAAAACTATTAAACACCACTCACAAAAATATCCCTCAGAAATTTATGCTTGTTTGACAAAGGGTAACAGTGGCTTTGAGTAGCAAGTCTGTGAATGTCGCTACTCAGACGAAAAATAAATGAAAAGCAAACGAGGCCTTTCTGAGTGGAGTTGAAACTGGTTGAATAGCAAGCAGAGCAGTTTATCTGTCCTCGCCAGAGCAGAACCAATTCTGTTTTTATGCCATTTGTTTTGGTCTTGGCTTGGTTATGTCTCGCATTTTAGGCACACTTGTTTATGTCAGCGGTACCACCTGAGCACTTTCTTTGCATTTACGTGATAAATGTGTTGTTCATACTGCATTGTAACATAATAAACAATTTTCGCTATATTCTTCAGACTAGTGGACACAACAGCTACGGTAATTCGTGATAGGAAGCTCCGCTAATTGGAGAACCCAACGTGCATGCTCTCAATATGCTTGCTCAGATGCTTGCATATGCAGTCTTACTTGAGCTCTTCGTGGCAAGCCTGGAGAGCTTATCTACATTGCATTCCCACTGCAGCGGCTTCTTTTAGTCATTTCATAGCTGACTGACCTGCTCTTTGTTAGCTGAAATTATAATTAATAATGATGACACAGATGTGTCTCTCCTGTTTTCACTGTAGCTGCTACTGAAGCTGGCGGTGGATGGTTCAGCATCTAATGTTAAAATGTCTGTTACAAGCAAGACTGAGTACCAAATTTCAAGGCTAATTTGTCCTTTATAGCCAGTTGTCTTCTACATCCAATGTCTGTTAAAAAAGAGGCTCAATTAATGAAAGTCATAGGGTGGCCAACCATTTGGGTGAATGGTGTCTCTTATACCCGATTGTCTGTTACATCAGTGTCTCTTATAACTTTATGCCGGCGTCAGTGAAACTATAGTTTTCGCTACTTGTAGACTCTAAGGTGCCTTATAGAGCTTATTTGCGTTACATAATTGTAGCTCTGGTGGCAACCATTGCACGCAACATAAGAGAGAGAGTGTATACTTTATGCAGGCGTCGGTGAAACCATAGTTTTTGCTACGTGGCTGGGTGGGGTTGCAAAACGCCTCGGTTGTCCGATGAGTTAGCGGCGCAGCTGGAAGGAGTCGAACCCAGCAGCCGGCATATGTGTGAAATGTGTGCGTTTTTGGCGAGAGCATGATTCCATTGACAATGTGACAGTGACCACTGCAGTCCTGTTCAGATTATCACTTAGTGTGTGACCCGAGTGCTATGCACTGATGAACGAAGCTGTGCGAGTACTTGCATAAGCATGGGAGTGGCGGCCGTGGTGGTGCTGTAGGGTGCAGTGTGAAGGCATGTCTATGTTCTACCTATCACCTACTGCAGCCAAATAAAGTGTGTGCGTGTGTAGTCTGCAACCTGTACCATTAGTGATAAGCTCGATGTGTCACTGTGAGCAACTATTGCCATATTTACTCGCAAAGTGCTCACATATATATATATATATATATATAAGTACATCACCAAGTTATAATGCTTGCTTTTCGCGCTCTGCTGACACTCTTACTCGTCATAACAGCTACAACTATTTTCTGTTTGTGCTAAGGTGATGAAACACAAAATATATCTTAATTTTTTTTTTTTTTTCGGAAAATTGATGTGAAGTTAGGGAGTGCGATAATTATGCAGAGAAAATTTTCGAGCAAATGCTTTGGAGCGCTAAAAGCAAATATGAATCGGGATGCTTAGGTAAGCCATTGTATATATAACCAAAACATTACTTTCAAGCAGAACTTATCTTTGTTATAAAAGTAAAGGGTCGCCAAAAGTATGAATTGCTAAAGTTTTTTTATTTGCCGTACGCATTTTCACCATCACTCCTTGTGTTTCTTGGCATAATGTTCACAGCAGACCATAAAGTTCTACTTTTGATTAAAGGCTTGATCCGAGTCCGTGTCGACACTGCAATCGCCGTCACCAGTAACGTACGCAGAACCCGTTGACGCCGAAGTGCCTGCTGGCAGCACAGTTGCCGTGCTCTAATGCATACTCGATAGCTTTCGGCTTAAAAGCACTTGAATAGCTTGCGTGCCGCCCCATCGCACCAAGAACACAGTAAACGGTGGAACAAAACAAGTAACACCGACTGAACAAAAGAACAATCACAGCGAGACAGAGACACCTTAGAAAAGGGCAGAACGAAGACTGCACAACAACTCGGCGAGCATAACCTATGATAATGATGATATACCTGAGCACGCAATCGTCCGCCTGGTAGCATGTGCACATAACTAGGCCAGTTAGTTTCAGTAGCGCTCCAAAGATGGCACTTGCTACTACTGGCAGACGGCTCTCGCGACAGTAATTTTGGTGATGCAATGATTGTGCGAGGAAAAAAAAAAGATTCAATTTTGGCAGCCAATGTGGGGAGTGCAAGCATTATGTGAATAAATGTGGTATTTTGTCATCGGTTGCAGTACCGTGCACATTTGTAACGTGTACAGTGCTGTCCTGTGTGTTTTGTCGAACTTAGCTGTGATCGTCTCTTGCCGGAAATTGTGCAGTGATCAGTATAAGCGTAGGTGTTTGCTGTAGTAAGTGACCGCTGGCTGAAATTCGGCGACTGGACAGTGGCGAATGCTAGTATCCCTGCTAGACACAGCTGACCTGTGATGATCTTAACGTCATGAGGGTTACTACCTGTAGCAGTAGCATAATCATTTACTTGGATTAAAGTATGTGCGAAATCTAGGGAATAACAACAGGCCATCCTGAACATTACTTTTAGTTTGGAACTACTCAAAGCTACAGTGGCTGCCAAAATGCGTGGTTGCCACGCCTGCCGTCTGCTAAATCTGATAGTGAATAGATAGTGAATAGGATCTGTAAATATGTTCTTCTATTTTTCTCTTGTCATGCATAATATGTCCAGCATGTGACAGAATTCTGAAATAGAGCATTAAACGTTTCATGCTTCTCATTAGCCATTCCAAAGGAGGGAGGAGCTAAGGGTGTGTGTCATTGTTCAGACCAACAATAACAGTGCATCTGTGTCTGATCATGTGCAGGGTACGAGCAGCCCTGTCCAAGGTGTCTCCACCTCCTGCGTGCGGTGACCTGCTGGGCAGCATTCTCGAGATGCAGTCGGTGTTCCATTCCAAGGGGGGCCTGGCAGGTGCGGTTGTGCAGCGTGACGGCTCTCTCGACCTACGCGCAGTGCCATCAACAGTGCGCCGATGTCCTCGAAGCCCTCCTGGTTCGCCCCCCACAGAGTCCCCTGCTTCTCCTCCGCCTTCGAGTCGAGGCAGCCACTCTACCACTACGGCCCCTGCCAGACGGGCATCAAGTGGTTACACCGCATCGGACTGTGTTGGTTCATCTGGCGACAATGGTGCCCCCGGTCGGCCTACTGATGATCATGCACAACGTGAAGGCTGTGGTAGCTATCACCATGTGATGGTGCCTTCTCCAGATGCTTATGTCCGCAAGAACGGCCGAGAAAGAGCAAAAAATGGCCCTGTTGAAGAAGATGATGACATTGACATCTATAGTGACATTGATGATGGTGATGACAGTGGGGACGGGGGTGGGATGAACCACAATGGGGATGATGCAGAACCTTCAGTGAATGGTGAAAGCCCAATCAGATTGGTGGCAGCACCCCTCAGCAGGGACGATGTGGTGCGGCACATGCCAAGTGGTGCTGTGGACCATGAGGAAGAGGGAGCATCGTCCAGTGAGAATGAGCTGGTCATCGACGAACAAGAAAATGTTGGCGAGGCGCCAGAAGATGAAGAAGAAGTTGATGAGCAGTCAAGAGCAGCGGAAGAGAGTGAGGAGGAAGGGCCAATACTGGAAACTGACAATGTGCGGAGTCCATCGCCTGACAATGACAGGGGTGTCCCACAAGCATCGGATGAGGAGGGTGGCCTGGAAATTGTGGAAAATGGCAACTCGAGCGATGGTGAGCAAGGCGAGGATGAGAATGAGACCAGTGGGGCCAAAGAGGGCGACGAAGGTGAAGATGAAGCCAGAAATGAGGAAGAAGAGGAAGACAAAACTGAGGGCCAGACCTTTGCTGATGAGGATGAGAGCTTACAGCATGAACCAGAGGAGGACGAGGAAGCAGGCTTGGCGGCAGTGGAAGACACTCCAGCGTCTCCCACAGAAGACACCTCATTTGTGCCAGATGCCCCTGCCTCACCCCTAGTCGAGGACGCACCATCTTCCCCTGTTGAGGAAGTGCCATCTCCACCTCCTGCTGATGCACCGGCCTCACCGCCTGAGGAGGCAGTTACTGTGGCTTCACCCATTGAGAGTGGGGAAGAGTCATCGGGGCTTGCCTCTCCTGTCCGGGAACCAGCAGATGACCGAGTGGCAGAGTGTGATGAAGATGGTGAAGACGAGCGAGGCAGTGAAGGAAAGGTAACTGCAAATGCCAATGAAGAGGAAGACGATGACATGCAGGACAGTGCATCGTCACCGAAGGAAATTGAAAGCCCTGAAGCTGAGCCAGAAGAGGAAGAGGGAGAAGAGCAAGAAGAGAGCAGCCTTGCAACTGTGGCCCCAGCAGCTGAGGACATTGCCTCACCGGCACCAGAAGAAGCAAAGGAGCTAGACGATGGTGGTGTGAGGAACCTCCTTGATAGCATTGGGGCAGAGGACATCACTTCAGCTGAGGAAGAAGAGGAGGAAGAGGGTGCACTGAGGGACACTGAAGACGAGGAAGGCCTGATTGAGGATGCTAGCAATGGCATGGAGGACATCTCTGAGCCAGGTAGCACAGACGGTCTGGTTGATAATCTTGAGGACATTGTCAGGGAACAGGAGCCTTGGCGAAAGGAGCTAGTAAAGGAGAAGCCGGCACGGAAGGAGAGGAGAAGTAAGCATAAAAAGGAGAGCTGCCATCATAGAAAGCACCGACGTCATCGGCGGAATAACAGTAGCAATGAAGACCGTGAGGAAGGTGAGATCGTTGAAGAACATTCTTCTTCCTCTTCCAGTCGAAGACGAAAAGAGACAGAAACTTTTATTAGTGACACCATCGAGCTGCCTCCACGAATCAACATTTCTGAGCTGCCTCGCATTCCTAAGCTCAAGAGGGGTAGTGACAAGATGGCAAGTCATGTTACCAGCTCCGAAGCTGGCAGTGAGGTCATGGGCGTGGACACATGCATGCAAGCAGCATCACATATAGAAGTTAAGCGCACAAGTGTGCTGGGCCGGATCGACTCTGGCAGTGAGATCAGCTGGAAGAAGCTGTCCAAGCACTCACGTGAGCGCAGTTACAGGGACGGCAAGCAGAGAGACGATACAGTGTTGTTTAAGGAGCGGGAAATCAAGAAGCGCGAAAAGGCTGAATCTCGTATTGAGCGCTCGGAAAACATGGTGCACAAAGGCTCGGAAGCTCGGACAAGTTCTCACTCACCACCACCACCAAAGAAAAAAGAACGACGGCCCGACAGGGAGCTCTATGTGCGGCCAGATAAGAAGCGCGATTGGCACAAGAAGGACAAAGAAAAGGAAAAGTCATCACACAAGGAGAGCAAGTCATCTTCATCACATAAGGATCGAAAGGACAAATACAAAGAGAAAGACAAACACAGCAGCAGTGGGAGTAGCAAAGACCATGGTCGCCACAGTAGCAAAGACCGACGACGAAGCAGCTCCAAGGAGCGCCGTGAACACAGACATAGTGGTCGTCATCACAGAGACTACTCAGAGGATCGCTCAACGGAAAAGCTCTCCAAGCAAAAGGAGTCTCGGAGGGCAGAGGAGCGGGAATCAAGACGCTATGATGACAGGGACAGCAGGGAATCAAGGGAAAAGAGAGATTCAAGGGAAGCGCGGAGCTCCAGGGAGACCAGGGAGTCAAGAGATGAAGGAAGTCGAGGGAGAGAGTCTAGAGACACAAGAGAGTCTAGGGATGGTAGGGAATCAAGGGATACCAGGGAATTAAGGGATACCAGGGAGTCAAGAGATACCAGGGAGTCTAGGGATACTAGGGAATCAAGGGATGTTAGAGAATCAAGGGACACCCGAGAGTCAAAAGACTCCACAAGAGAATCGAGAGAAGCAAGGGAGTCGACGAGAGACTCACGGGAAGTAATTCGGGAGTTGAGGGAGCCTCGGCGGACAGAAGAAAAAATTAAGGTAGTTGTAGAGAAGGACTACTGGCATGATAAGTCTGAACATAAAGATCATTCACCCAGCCCACTTCTGGAGGAAGCCGAAGAGCACACACCCATCGAGTCCAAGGAAGTGATCGCCAAGGGCGACAGCATTATTATTAACGTAAATTTTAATCGCACCAAGAAGGAGCCCAAAGTGGCTCCTATGTTGTTGAAGAATTCTGACACTCATCACAAATCAAGTGTTCGAGAGTCACGGTCTCGCAAACGTGAAGCACCCTCACCTGTCACGCCCCAGTATGGCAGTGAGAGTGGTGGTGATGAGGGTTTGGTAATCAAGAAGCGGCGTCACCACCATCGACTTGGCCGCGAGAGTGGCAGAGAAGAGAGTGAAGCAAGTGAGCCAGACGATGAGGACGAGGTTGAGCGATCACCAGCATATGACTTCGACGATCGAGCCTCAGCATCCTCTCCTTCTGGAAGTGACAACTTTGCTGACAAGCCAAGCACTCCCCTGGAGGTTCAGGAGTCCCCACCATCTCCTGCCACGGCCGATAAGTCGCCAACATCATCTCAGGCCACACCTCCAGTTCCAGAGCCATCACCGCCTCTGCTGCCGCAACCACCCATCTCATCTAGCAGTGCCGGGATCAAGCTGTCTCCACAGTCTCCGCCACCACCGTCACCCCCTTCACCACCAGAGGACAACAGTTACGACCCATGTGAGCCCACCAAAAGCCCAAGCCCACCACCCCCGATGGTTGCGACGTCTGAGGCTGACCCATGCCCTCCTCCAGAGCCAGAGCTGCCTCCACTTCCACCAGAGCCTGAGCCACCATCGCGTGCTACCATTGCTTCAGCGGCATCTCTGCCACAAACAGCAGCTTTGCCATCGGTAGTGGCCCCCGTCACTGGTCCAGCAGTGCTGCCAGCCGTAACGGGACTCCAGCTGCAGCCTCCGCCACCATTCTTGCCAGCACGGCCACTGACCACTGTGGTGGGCAGTCTAGCCGGACCCTGGGCTCCGGCTGCAACACCCGTGATCTTAGGCCTGAGGGCACCATTTGTGCCACCAGCACTGGGGGCTCTACTGCCACCACCAATGGGCCTGATGCCCCTAAGGCCCCCGCCGCCTCCCATCGTGCGGCTTGCCACCCCAACGATAGTCGCAGCTCCCACTGCTGCTGCTCCCACAACTCTGACTGCACTACCACCTGAGCCAGTGGCGCGAACAGCAGAGCAGACCGGCGTGGTGGACATGGACGTGTCAACACCTCCAATCTATTCGCCCACTGATGTTCCATCTTCACCTCCGGAGCCTGCAACAGCAGTGCAGCAACAACTGGCAACTGTTGTGCAAAGAGGGTCGTCGACCTTCGATACCCTCTTGCCTGCTGCTGACCGGAAAGCCTCTGGCAGGAGTTCCAAGTCCAAGCGGCATGCCAGCAGTGGTGCCTCCTCGCGGGACTCCAAGCAGGTGGTGCATTTTGTGATGGAAAAGGGCAAGGGCGGTTCGTTGAACGTGACCCGGAGCCGGTCAGAGTCCAAGTTTGGTCGCAACATGGATGAAAGCCAGCTCCAGATCCTCGACGAGCTGCCCAGCTCGGCTGTCGAGATGCAGGTCAAGGACAAGGTGAGCACATCTCTGTGAGCAGTGACGAGAAAAACATATTAATTAAATATGTGCCATGGTTTGATGGTGGTTGACCTTTCACCTTCACCACCACCGCCGTCAGCCTGACTGCACCCACTGCATAGCAAAGGCCTCTCCCATTTCCCTCGTATTAAGGGGGGACACTGGTCTTAGAGCTATTTTCATTATTTTAAAGCCAATCCTGATAAAATCATACCCTCTTGTTCAGATTTTTATGCTGATTTCAAAAATGTAACTTGTTTTTCTCTATGTCAGTTAATTCCCGAGATAATAATATTAATTATTCATTTAATTAGTACTTCCGCGCAAAAAAAACGCCTCTATAAAACATCATTTTTAATGCATGGCGGTACAGTACAATGACCAAAGAGTGCAATGATCAAAGCAGTTTTTCCATTTTACCCTTATTAGCAATTTTGCTGCACTTTGAAAGTTGTCCTTCAAGACGTGCCTATCATGCTTCAATTAACTTGGCAAAATAAAAAATTTTTGAAGCTTGAATAAAGAATTCTGTTTCGATCATTGCATTCACTGCACCTTCAGCTTTATGTAGAAAAAGGAATTACATCTCTATCTGTCCTAGATGCAGAGATATCGACGAACTAAACCAGCCAAGTGTCCAAAATTTGAGTTTTGAGAAAATGGGAAAAAACAAACTAGGCACAATTTATTCAAAATTTCGAAAAGATATATGCATATTTACACTTGCAGACAGCTAATATGCACCAGGCATGTAATCTGACTGCTTGGGCTGACTAGAATGCCGCTTTTTCAGTGCCCGATGCATGTTTTCCGCAGAGGCACGCTTGCGTACTGATTCGGCTGTTCGGCGCCTGTCCTTCTCAGCCATCCTCCTGATATTCTGGACGCCAGGGTTCATATTTAGCTCACTCAGTATTTTTGAGCATGCTTGTAGGTTTCCTGCATTGAAGCGGACAACAGCCTCTGCAACAGCTGCTTGAACGGAGAACAGTGACGCATGGCGCTCCTTTGGTGCGAGTGACCATATTAGGGAGTGCAAGCTTTCATTACTGTTCTGGGTTTTTCCCTGCTGGCACCGCTCCAGCAGCTTTGGGTCTGCCAAACGCTCATAAATAGGCAAAAGTGCTTTGCACACATGTGGTGGCAAACTGTATCTGTGCTTGGGAGCAGGCTCTCCCTTGGCTGCAGCAGCATTCTGGCGGCACCACGAGTTTGCGCCTGTCGGGCAGAGGGTGTGATTTGACACGGTATCATTGGAGGTTACGTGATGATAGGTAGCCATCACTGCCTTATGCATTGCCCCAACATCTCCAGCATGGGACTTCAGGGCCCAGCTGTAATACGATGTCAACTTGGTGACAAGGTCGCCTGTCAGCTTTCCTTTGCCACTCAAGCTCTCTTTTGCATCACCTTTATGCTTGGCAATTGCATTGCGTAGGGCCGTTCCCATCCGCTTCTGCACATGGTTTGTGCAATCTTCTTTGCTGATTTCGATGTAGCCGTACACAGCTGATTCTTGCAATGCAAGAAATGTGCGGCTATCGCCGTCTGAGAGCATGGTCGTGTACCTAAGGCCATGTTTCTCCAGTGACCTTTCGAACAAAACAAGTCCGGCCTGAACTTCCATTTCACCGGACTTTTTGTCCGTGTTCTTTTGGCACAAGTGGCTTTCTTTCCACGCCTCATAGGACGGGTCACCTTCTTTGGGCCCACGCTCACACCCAGCACAAAAGTTACTGAAAACTACATAGTCAAGTACCAGTCCAGTAAAAAGTTCTACTACGGCGCCGACACCGATGTGGGATGAATGACCCCGGGTCATCCATGAACCATCGAAAGAGACAGAAATGTTCCCGGGGTTGTCAAGGTTCAACTCGTTATAGAGTTGCCGAACAGAACGGGCGCTGTCTTTCAACACTCCTTCGGCTGCGCGTGTTGCTGCGGGCGTCAGCTTACTCTTTACGTAGTCCTGCCACGTTTTCGTGTGCAGGCCACGATGAGATATGTTCATCGCCGCAAACACATCATTCAGCGCCGTTTGCCTATGTCCGGTACTTTGCATCGCGCGTGCAGCAAGGATATTCACGGCAAACGGATTTATCTTCTGGCTGCCTTGCACGCGCGGCGAACTCCATGCCGATGAAATGTCCCCGCAAATCACGCACGCGAGAGAGAGTTTAACGGCTAGACCATATTCACGATTTCCTTTTGAAATATGGACATCCCCGCCACACACTTTACATTTCACAGCAGACAACAGTTCGTTCAGCGACTCCAAACTCACAACAGTGAACGTCGTATCGTCCGCACGGCAACCGCCGGTCGCGTCAAGAAGACGGGCGTCAGAAGTGGCGATGAAATCCGCTTTCCTCTTCGTCGCTGCGGTTGAACCCAGCTCCTGCAGCATTCCTTCGGCTTTTCTTTTCTTTTCAATCAAGTCCGAAGGCTGCAGCATCGTCGTGTCGTGGCGGACGCGTCCGCTGGGCGTAGGCGCCGCCGAGCTCGCTAGGCCTATTTCGGCCGCGGGGACTTCTTGACTTGCCGCTGGCTCCTGCACATCCTCGGAGCTTTTGGGTGCCGCAGGACGGTTCCGAAAGTTGTCGCCGCGCGCACTCTTCTTCTTTTTGCCGAATTTGTGGCGCGAGCGGAATTTACTGAGGGGCATCGTCTCGCCTCGGTCTCGACTCAGAACAAAATGGCGTCTCGGACGCTTTCAACGGCTGCTGGCCCGCCGCAAGCAGACGACGTGCGATAGAATCAGCCAATCGGATGGCTCAGTTGCAGTCACGTGCGCTCAGCAGCGAATCAGATGCCGCGTTTTCGTTTTTCTTTGTGGTTATTTTTCTCAGTGGCCATTGAGGGCAGACAAGCGCTAGCGGCGGGAAATTGAAACCCAGAAAGCGCTCTTTCAAACGAGCCTAACATGGCCGAGATCGGTCCGGCGGAACGGCAGTTGCGCGCAACGAAAAATGTGCCGTTTTATCGTCTGCTGCTGCGCAAATTCAGCCCGCGCGATGATTTCAATTCGTTATTATGCTGAAAATACTGACTTCTGGAAGAAGAAAATTGGTGAACTTGTAGATTAATAGCCACAGATTCCAAAAATGCCATTTTCAGAAAATCGTTTTTTTGGTCATTTTTTGGTCCCAAAGACCCGTGTCCCCCCTTAACCTGGTCCTGTGCCAGCTGCACCCATTTGATCCCCACATACTTGATCTCATCCACCCACCTAACTTTCTGCTGCCCCTTTGAGAGGCAGTAGCTTGAGGAGTTTTTTTCTCATGGGTACTGGTAATGGAAAAAGTAAAAGAGAGGAGGTGGTGCTTTGCCAGCGTTCCTGCATGGACACTAAGGATGACACCATCCAATCTTTTTTTGTTTGGTAAATGGAAAGAAAGAAAAGAGATGATCGTTTGGCATTTTCTGGCTCTATTGACAATGTTAAGCTGCAAAAGGCTTGATTCAAGATTGCAGCAATGATCAAATGTACTCCATCATAGACTGTGACGTTCAATAGTCACCTTAAAAGAAAAGAAAAATTGGTCTCACCACATTTGATTTGTGAAAGTGCCAGGTATCAGACTGCCTGTTACTCTTATTTAATTTTTTTTATTTTGTCTCTCTGTTTCGGCAGCCATCGTGCTTGCTACTTACCACTGCAGTGCTGTGTACGTACTGCGTTGAGCATGCATTTGAAATTTTGCGCCCTTCTAAGAAATGCGCTTACTGGGAAGTGCTGCCATCTTATAGAACTTACAAGGAGTATTGAAAATTGTCTTTGCTTCCATCTTGCGGCACATAGAAAACTGATCATGACCGTCGTGTTGTTTGCGGCAGTGCGCTCTCGCGGTTTTGGTTTCTCCGCGTGATTGTAACAGACGCGCAAGATTTGATCTCTATCTTTGTCGTGACGCTAGCAGAGGCCCGTGAAGACCTAGGACTTAAGGAATTGTTGCAAAATTGTTTACACTACCATCCAAGCAAAAAAAAAAAAAAAAAACAATGTGACCTTCGAAGCTACACGTGGCTTGCGGCAACTCGCCTTCGTGGTTTCATTTCCTTCTTGCGAACCTGTCCCGTCGGTACCTTATCGTCACTGCCCCTTGTCTTTTTTCACGCTAGTTGCAATGTCGCAGTCATTTGCAAAAAATTTGCAATGGTTTAGCTCCGGTTAAACCTAGTTGAGTTGCGAAAGCAACAGCTACATGGCTACGCTTAGGATAGGTTAGGTATAGCTGAGGAGTAGCCGGGCTCGCCTCCTCCATAGTTGGTCGATTCTGGCCGTGCCACCTCTTCTCCGCAAAACCAACGGAGAGAGTGATGCGCAGCTGTCGCCGGCTGTGATTATGACATTGCTTCTCCGGCACCGGCGGAGCGCGCGGCGAAGCATAGCCGCGACGGCAGCTCCAACAAACAAGCTGCTACCTCTAACGTCACGTAGCTCCTGGCACATGCGCATCTTGGTCCACATTGTGCCACGCGAAATGGCTCAACGACTAGCGTAGTGTTGCTTTCGCAACAAAATGCACCAACTAGCCCAACTGTCTTCCCTGATCATACTCCGCACAATCGCAACGAAAATATGCACGTTGATCTCTATCTTTGTTGGGACATTAGCAGAGGCCTGTAAAGAGTGATTTTTATCTTTGTTGATGTTCTCTCAGCTTATCGGCACTCACTGGATGTCATTGTTCTTCCATTTAGTTTCATTGATGCTATGACTGTCATACCCTCCCTATATATCTTTATATAAGGCGTGGCACTGTCATCTAATGATGAATGTCCCACATTTTGCCTATTGTAGGCTGCTTTGCGTGAGGTAGAAGTAAAATTACTATGTGTTGCTCTAATCTCAAGCTTCATGATTATAATGTTTCCTGCCCTGTACTTGATCAAGGTGCAAGAGTGCTTACGCTGGACTGTTACTCTGCTTGAGGTGTAAGAGTCACCATATTGAAATGTTACTCTGCTCAGTGAAGTTGTGGAATGACCTTAGTACTGGCTACTGAATGTCTCCCATAGCTGAACATCTTCGAGGAGAGATCTTATATCTGAACCATTTCGTGCCGGGCTTGCCTGTTAGTCTGCACTTGTGGTAGGGCCCTGAATGAATGGCTACTGCAGAGATGGGAAGTGTGTATCTAAGTGCAGGACACTCAGCAGTGACATGTGAACGAGAGCATGCTTTTCTGCGTGCATACAAATTGTGCGTTTCATCCCAGCCTGCTAGCACTGCTGTCAGTGAATGTGGTGGTGGTTGCTGCACCGTAATGATTGCGTTCCCTCCCACCACTTGCGCATGCAGTTCCTGAAGAAGCTGAACCGGCAGGAGCGTGTGGTGGAGGAGGTGAAGCTGGCACTCAAGCCCTACTACAACCGCCGCGAGATCTCCAAAGAGGAGTACAAGGACATCCTGAGGAAATCTGTTCCAAAGGTAGGAGGAGCACTGTAGAAGCTGGTGCTTGTTGCCGCCGTGGGTTGCCATCATAGTAGCCAAGGTGTTGGTCGATGTTCAAGCGTTACAGTAAGCCTTGTATGCAAGGCGCTGTTGCATTTTATATGACAGTGTGTAAGGGCCCCCCGTGTCACAGAAAACTGGTGTCGCCGTTGTCGTGATTCTAAAACGAAAATGAACTCGGTTACACGCGCATGATGTTTTACCAAGATTGTGGTGCAACCGTTCTTTGTGCAACATTGGTGCCCTTTGAGAAGTGAGACTGATACTGCGCCTTCCTTTCCCCCCAAAAAACAACTCAAACAAAAACGTATTAAAAACATTGTGGAACAAAAAGGCTATGTTGTCTACTCCGACCTAATTTTTTAACATTTCGCAGCTTATGTGCGCACTTTATTCAGGGTGTCTAGCAACCGGGAAAACCGGGAATTGTCAGGGACATTTTATGCACCGGGAAAAATTCAGTGAAATGACAGGGAAACCATCAGAAATTTCGCCAAGTCAGGGAAAATGGAATGATATATTCAGTACATTTTTATTTCAAGCTGGCACACAGCAAATGCGTTATTCATGCAGATATTTTTTGTGTGTGTTGACTTCCCAGCGCGCGGCGGTCGTGCCACAAGGTGGGGCGCAATATATTACTATGATGCCAGCGCATGGCTGAGCTGCCACAATAGAACCAATACGCACGTGAGGTGGGTACTCAGTAAAATATGGGGAAGCGCTATGTGAAAGTAGTACGCGACAATAAGCAGAACTAACTGCGCCGGCAGCGGCCAACGCGAAACTAATCGGCGAGCTGTGCTGCCAAACGTGCGCGCAGCCATTATGGATTCGATTGGATTGGCTAAGCTGTTTACTGGGTGGGCCGTCACGTGCTTCGAGGCTGGCATCAGTGCACTTTCAATTCTCATTAAACTTTTGACATTCTTAATGGCCATTAACACTAATGACAGTTTTTTAACTATTGTAAATTGCAGAATGTTATTAATAAATAGCTTTTCGTTGTGAATCATTCGTCTATGCTCATTATCATCAGCAGCTATATTTCGAGCCTCTGCACTCATCAGGGAACTTCAACTGAAATAATCAGGGAAAACCTGGAAATGTCAGGGCTTTTGAAAATAGGGGCTTGCTGGACACCCTGTTTATTTCACAGCTACTGCAGATATTGCAGTCTCGTGTGTGCTGCTTTTTTTGTGACAACTTTCAGTTTCTGAAGGTTCTCTTTATGAGGGTGGCGAAGTGCATAGATTTAAAGCCGCAATGAAGGTATTGTACGCATGCTATAGTCATTGAATAGAAACTGGCATCAACTTTTGTGCATAAGCTCGGGGTGTATTTTAGTTATTTTAATATTGGGTGCCTGGTTTAGAGAAGATGATAGGGACAAATTATGTTCATTAGGTCTTGTGATGCATGTCAGCATTGCTTGTTGAGTGTCATATTGAAACAGTTGAGTGCATGTACATATTCGCTGCAAGCCCTGAGATGACTATTAGCGTATTTACCCACCCTCACACACATTTTGTGCACTCTGTATTTATCACCCAGGTTTGTAAACAAAATTTTACATGTCGTGCCATCTAGCAGGGAAGTGCAGTATCTTGGTGATACAAGCCTCACAAGGTCTCAGAAAAATAATGTATCATCTGAAAAATTGTATCCTCGAAGCAATGAAGACTTTATATGCAGAATCATAGGAAAGGCTGTCACATAAATCTGTTTATAGCCGCACGGCCACAGTTATCACTTGCAGCGCATACAGGATGACCGACAAATGCATCGGCGGCAATATGCAGACCATGTGTCACCACAAACTTCTCGACATACTATACGTATGTCGAGAAGAGACAGACAATTGCGCTGGAAGCGACATGCAAGCCATGTGCAGCGAAAAACTGCTCGCTGTGCACATAGGCGCCAGTAGGTGCCAAATAGTTAGTCTTAAACCATTTACAGTAAGGTAGTGTTTACGGAAATTCGCTTGTCAGGGCCAGATGCTGCACATCTTTTTCTGTTAACTATCTAGGTCAAAGCTTTCAGAGCTGCTTGCACTAAATATAGAATGGTGAACATGCCAATTTCTGACTCACATTGCAGATCTGCCACAACAAGAAGGGTGAAATCAACCCAATGAAAATCAAAGCCTTTGTGGAAGGATATGTCCGCAAGATCAAGCACAACCGCAAGAAACTCAGCAGCGAGCCACGGCACAAGGCATCTTGAGCAACGGAGGGTGGCTGCCGCCACCGTGGACTCCGCTCATCACTGTGAAGGGATGCTCCTCTTCAGCACCAGGAAATGGCCGACGCGGCATCACCGGCTGCCCCAGTGAGTCATCATTGTGCTGCGGGCCTCCTCCAAGCCATCATCATCATGTTGCCAGCTGTGTACAAAGAAAAGACTGATGACCCTCCCCCTCCAACCCCTCAGTCGCCCCCCACGCCCCTTTCACCACTGCCCAGCAGCCTGGCCAGCTGTGATGCCGGTCCACGACCAAGAGAGCACACTACTGTCACACCCCAGATCTTTCGGCAAGGCTTCTTCTTTAATACGTTGTAAAGAGAAAATGGAGCAAACAGAGGAGGGAGAGTGTGCGCGTTTGGCAGTGGAATCGCGTGTGTGCCGTGGGAAGGACCTCTCTGGTCACACGGGATGTGAAACTGCTTGCTACCGCACATCGTCTCTTATCTTGTGTCCAGGCCACCACTGTGTAAATATCGCGCGGGCTGAATGCAAAGATTAAAAGAGACTAACACATTCAGAACTGTGTAGCCTGTGTCTGTGTATTCTTTCTAAGGGAGTTAAAGTTGCCACATTTTATATGTCGACAGGTTAGCTCGTACAGTAGCTCAGAGGCAAGATTTCTTGTTCTGTTAATGTCAGTTGTTGCTCATTGTGTAGGACTGTTGAGTTGTGGCTTATGTGCTGGTGCTGCATGCACTGAGTAGGGTAGAATTTGCAATTAATGACCCCCTGCAAGCAGTCGAAATTTCGTGGTGGTGCGCCTTCGCTGCGGTGTCTCGCTGCTTATGGCACTTGACTACCAAGCCATGCCACTTGGATTTGATCATGGCCATGGCAGCCCAGCGAAGCACAAGGTGCCCATGCATTGTGCGATGTCAGCGCATGTTACAGAAGCCCAGGTGATTTAAATTTTCCAGAGACCTCTACTATGGTCTCCCTCATAGCCAGAGTTGGCTTTGGGACATTAAACCCTGGAAACTAAGCACGTATGCGGTGATGTGACGGCTGGGTCAGCTAAGTTCTGTAATTATACAGTGGGTGCACATTGAGATTGCAGGAACAAACGCTTGCTGAAATTTTGCAAATCTGTGCACTTACATGCAAGTGAAATTGCATTGAGAGTGCACACATTTGCTGTGGCATGTCTGTCCTGATATAGTACATGGAGGAATACTAATTTCGCAGCAGCCAAAGCACTGATTCGGATTGAATTTCGTGTGCTCAAGAAGCTAAAAACTGCAACACTAGTAAAAGACGTAAAATTCCAGTTTTGGCTTTAATTCCTCGTGAGAAGTAAGTGGCTTGGGTTGCAAAGTTCCAGTTTCCTCTCTTAGTTTGAATTACCGAAATTAGATTTCATCAAACTTCTTTCAACTACTCTTGCGAGATTGTGAAGTGTGGGATAAATCAGCATCCTAAACTCTTATTACATGTGCAACTATGATTGCATATCTACACAATTCAAAAGAGACTCGAACCTCTTCTCTCTTTGTCGCTTATGAGCAGTGTCAGTTCCAAAGAATGTTTTTCCTAAAAAAAGAAACCTCAAAGAGGAAGCAAACATGGAGATAGTACACACCTCTAGGAGCAAGGCCGGCATTTTCCAGACCCATGTCCATGGTTGCCCTTGGCAACCATCATTGGAGCATACTGCTCTCAGGGGCTGTGCCCTGTTTGTCACACAGCTCCAGTTTTTAGTAGTGTCAAAACAGCATCGACCAGACAGTCGTTCAGTGTCCCATGAAAGACTGCTGTGACAAAATAGACAAGGCATGCACATAGTATGCGTTCCATTTGCAGCTTGTCAGCTGAGCTGCTCTGTTGATGCGACACAACCCCTGCTGTTCACTTGCTCACACGATCTGTGGGGATTTTGTTTCTGTTTTGCTGTTGCAGTCTGTCATGGGGGCCCTTAAGAACTGTTTAGTTGACGTGCGATGTTATGACTAAAAGTCATTGCGCTGTACGGGCACTGACCAACTTCACACAGATGCCATTATTGTAACAGCATTAATAATATGATAGAAAAGCCATTGTAACAAATGAAGAGCTTACTTTGCATCTTGTAAGGGATACATGTTGCATAATATTGTAGTTTTGTCAGCAATGTCCAAAGCAATCTATAAAATGTGTCAACCCACTCTGCCCACTCAGTGGAATAGTTTCTAACTGGTGTCAGTTTTGTCACTTTCAGTGGCAATATTTCCAGAAATTCGATCGATATTCGGTATTATTAAAGGCCTGCCAAGTACTAAAAATAAAATTTTTGGGCACTTAGAGTGAGCTATCCTTGACCATTTTGGTTTTTGAAGTGAGTACTTGGATTAGAATTTTGCTTTCAGCAATATAGATTCTGGCAAAATTTTTTAAATGTTTCTTTTCTCGCATAGGTGCAGCGCTTGACTTATTGAATCATCTCTGCATTCCCCATGTGTAGGGAAACTAGAGCTAGGACCAATCAAAGCTAGCCACAAATTAATATCTGTTGTCTGGTTTTTTGTGTACTGCAGTTGAATATAATTTGATCTGTGTCAACTTTAATTCTCAACATCACGCATCTCAGCAGAATGCTTTACAGTTTGCATGATGGTAGTAATGGAAAACGTTTAGGAAAAGGGGTTGGGGCATAAGGGTGGGGTTGGCAAAAGTCATCTTGTTGGCCAATGGCATAAAATTGGTAAGGTGAGCTAATGAACATGGTGTTGATAATTACATCATATCTCTGAGCATAATAGCTTTCCACTGCTCTGAAGAATAATTTCTTGACATAGGGCACAATGCAGCAAATGTACAGTCTTTGTAAAAAGTATATGGTCCAAGGATTTTTTTGTTCTAAGCCCAGTAATGAGACTCGTGATGCAACTCTAGCGTTCGAAATCTCCTAGATGACAAATCTCGCCCTCATTCTCCTCTAGCTTACATTCATATTCCAGTATTGCTGCCAGCAGCCGTGTTATAATGCTTAGAAGCGAACCTCCTGGGCCATATGCTTTTGACAAAGACTATACATGCAAGAGGAGTGTTCACTATTTCTCAAATGTCGCTGAGGGCTTGATATTCAACACTGTTAGTACATTGTTGGTATTGTAAGTTTTAAAGGTAAAACGATTGCAGGTTTCACTGAATGGAAATCCTTTTGCAGTAGCCTAGCTTCAAAGAGTAAACAAAGTAAATGTGCAGCTGAGAAAGTAGCTCACAGTGCGTGCATGTCAGCAGGGATTGTTCCATGTTATAATTCCTAATCATAATTCCCAGTGGCTCACACATTCATAATGCACTTGCATTTGAAAGTGAGCAGGCACCTGTGGAGCCCATTGGAAGTTTCCAGTGCGGGTGCTATATCGGTACTTAAATTGCACTCCTCAATGCTTTATGTGGCGTACTTTCTCAGTGAATGAATCATGAGTGGTTTGTAAAGGCAATTTGTAGCCAGAAAAGCATTCTGAAGCATTGAACAGAAGTTCACTCAGGGGCAATGTCACCATGCACATATATTATTCATGCATGGTTAGTCATGAGCAGAGGTTTAACGGTTTGTTCAAAATTTTGCTACAATGTGCATCCTTTTGCACTGTACATGGCCTGCCAAGAACAATGTACAATTTTTGGAAGTTATACTAGTTTTCTGCTAGATAGTGATGCATCAAGTTACAGTATATATAGCAGGTTACAAAACTGCATGAGGGTTTTGCACTTAAGTGCAGCTTAAACTTCTCTCTACTCATTGTTTTAATGCTTCCTTTTCTTTTTTGTGCAGTTTAGTGTCTCTAAGCAACCCAAATTATGTAAGCCATCAGTATGGAGGGCTCTGAATAATTTTGACCACCTGGGGATCTTTAATGTACATTCATCATACAGCACATGGACTCCTTTTGCATTTTGCCTTCATTGAAACGCAGCTTAGTAATTTAGTTTTCTGCAGACTTCGGTAATTTTCGTTTGGACGAAACCGGCACTTTAATAGTCCGGTTTTTGAACTGGAGTTTCTGTTCAAGCTTGTTGGTGTTGGCATAGCAAGAGCAGGCATAAAAAGATGCACAAAACAAAAAAGGCAGACTGGACTACTGGTACTCCAGTTCGCTTTCGCATTTCATATCTTTTCATACATCCTCCCTTCGTTGCTGGAACAGGTCCTGGGCATTCTACCTTCAATACACAAGACTTGACGGGACTTAGGCATCAATTCTAATAAACGGGCTGCTTTAATTCAGCACTTTAAAGATCTCACTGAACCAAATTTGCCAATGCCACTAAGTGCCACATTAAGTACACAACATATTTACTTTCAGGCATTATCTGAACTGCAGTTTTCATGCCTTAATATCTGTCATCTTGCTAGTTTTGTGCACTCATGTCTTGCCTGCAGTCTCCTTGCTTTCAAATAATTGGTATGCAACAACTTGGTATGCAACAAGTCTCAAACGTGAAACCACAACTTGATAATTTATTTGTTCGATGAAGTAATGGACAACAAGCAAACACATGGGCTTTGGCCCAGCCGTGTGCAGCAGCAATTGGAACACAGTTAGGATACAGTGTTTTCATCCCTTCAGACTCTATACACTTTGCAGGGAACATGTAGGGGTGAAAGCTGTCTTACGAAGCACAACACACAGGGAAGCAAAAACACGATGAAAAGCAAGTCTTGTCACCACATTACCTTAACGGCTACTTTAAGGCACACCAAGCAATTTTTTCCTGAGATGAGCTGTAGCAACAATGAATGATTCTGAGCAAAGTGACTATGAAGGCACGGTATTTAACATTGGTATGCACAAATGGCCTGCGAATGATTCAGCATACGGCTGACTTGTGCTAGAAAAGCCACAAAATGCAACAGTGATGTATAAAAATATCAAGACAAGCAATGTTGCATGCCAGTCACTTTTCACTTGTGTGTCCTCATGGAGAATTTGTGTGGCCAGCGTCCTCACACAAACCATTCCTCTCTGGGCCTGAGTCGCGGTCCGATTCGTCGGCAGAGTTGCCCTGCGGGGCCTTTTTATCGTGATACTTCGACGTCGATTTGCTGAAACTGGCCCGTTCCTTCGATGCCGACCGCGAACGAGGCTCCGACGACTTCGACCGGCTTCTGCGGTTCACCGAAACGGCTGGTCGTGGAGACTTGGACGGAGACCGACTACCGCTCGGGCGCCTCGACGATGACCGGCGGCGCACAGAGTTGCGTCTAGACCCAGACGACGAACGCGATCGGCGACGACCTGAGGAACGGCGCGGTCTGGAGTACGACCGCGAGCGCGACCTGCTGCTACCACGGCGATCGGGTCGCGGCGACCTCGATCGCGAGCTTGACCGGCTCAACCGACGTAGCAAACGCTTGGTCTCAACTAGGCGGATCCTCCGGCCCTCTAGGCTAACGTTGTCCAGACTTCTAAGGGCGTTTTTCATGTCAGCGTAGCTGGCGAACTCGACGACTCCTTCGTGACGTCGCAGCTTGTGCGCGTCTGTGTACGTCACGTCGCCAGCCTGGCGCATGAAGTCTTTCAAGTCCTGCCAGCTTACGCTGGTGCTCAGGTTCTCGACTAATAGCTGGAAGTTAGTGCGTGTCGGCGGACCGAAGCGCCGAGATCCGCGGTCGTAGTCCGGAGGTCCACGTCGCATGCCCCGGGCTAGCTCGACCGTGACTCGTTCACCCAGAAGCCGCTTACCGTTGAGATCGCGCACAGCGTCCTCAGCGTCGCGGTGGTTGTCGAAGTCTACAAATCCAAAGCCATTCTTGAGCACGATGTCCTCGATGCGGCCGTAGCCTCGGAAGAATCGTTCCATGTCGCGCTCGCGGACTTCATAGTTGAGCCGGCCTACGAACACCCTAGTCGCCATGGTTTCGCCGCTGCCACCGCCACAAAACCCCGATCCAGCGTCGCCTCAGCAGCGGAGATCGCACGCTTGGAAGTGTCCCGATGTCTTTATCAGTTGCGGGAACACAGCCCCTGATTGCACGCGGCGTGGCGTTCGATCACGGTTCCGCAGGCTGACGAGATTCTACCCAGATGAATCCTCACGTGACGCGCAGGGTTGCGCGAAATGGCGTTCAGCGGTGGCGGCACAGTTTAGGATCGAACACTCTGCAAAAGTAAACGCTGTTCGCTGCCAACGTCAAACCACATGTTCATGCTCGGTAGCTAACGTCGGCAACGACCGAGCGATTCCAGAAGCCGTACGACGAAAACCGGCTTTTGCGCCTGCTGAATGCCGAAAAATACGAGCGCGTGCGTGCACACCCCCTTCCTGCGCTCACTTGCTCCCCTCCCCCACTTAATATCCTCTCAACCAAACTTCCGCTGCAGCTAGCAACGTATCGAATATGATCGAACCAGACGGCAAACGCGAACATGCATTTTTCATTTTGTGAAAACATGTCTAAATATATATCCTCTGGCATGTCTTTTTTCCTTCTGCAATTACTCTATTTTATCGAAACTGAGGGTTGGCTATACTTAGCATGGTTAGCATACTTCCGTTGGCCTGCGCCCCGTGTGTTGGGAGGTGTTGGGACTCGGGAGCACAAACTGCGGTTTGCGGTGGTAGGCTCTCATCATAGTCTTTGTATTAACTCTAAGGCTCTCATCCCCCATGCTTCATTCATGGCGGAAGTAGCTTCATGCTCAGTAACGTGTCGGAAAGAATTCGTGTGTGTTCAGTCACTGAAGACTTCAGAAAAATTGTGCGGATGCCTTACTTGAAAATTTGAAACACGAGGAAACGATAAATATACGAGACGTGCCGTGTTAACGTTTAAGTGCTTTTTCCTCTTTTATTCATTCGAGTCGTTCAGTATTTATTTCTTCTTTCGCACCTTCACTTTCTATACGGTTGGCTGCACTTCGTTTAATCTGTCTTATACTACTTTTTGTTCCCGTATTTGTTTGCGTGCGTGTTATGCCGGATTGATGTCAGGCTGGGAGTTTATAAAAGATTGTGAAGGGAAGAATTGTTAGCCTCGTACTTTTCGACTATGAGGTTCCTTCACTGGTTCTTTCAATGTGTTGTCTCGTGAATGTGGACATGGCCGTAGAGTTCAACTCCAAATTGATTTTGTTTCTTTTGGCACGCGTATTTTATGTGCCTGATGAGGTAGTTATTAATGATATTGCAGTAATAGTACTAATTTTACATAATTCTAGCTCTTTTTTATAATTGAAAGTATGTTTTCATCCTTCAAGCGAAGCATGTGGATTCAAAAGTTTTGCTGTAATTTTCAGATTTTGCAGGAACATTATGGAATAACCAACCATTTAATTGGTGTCTGTACCTTGGCTGTCATGGCATTCTTGAAAAACGAGACGAAGACTGTACAAATCTCGAGGAGGTGCTTGTGGAATATGTTATTCGGTTACAGCATGGTGACCCATCCGAGATGGAGCTTTTTAATACTGGCATGTTAGTTCCAATACACTATAGCGCAGCAAAAGACAAGGACACAAGAGATGAGAGACAAACACCACGAGCGCTCTCTCATCTCTTGTGTCCTCGTCTTTTGCTGCGCTATAGTGTATTGGAACTGTGTACCAACAAGCCCACAAAAAGCCACGCTACTGGCATGTTAGAATGTGGGCTAGGTTTGTTTGCATAGTCAGTATTGCAAAGGAAGTCTATAACGGTCTTTGCCATAAGGTGTGTCTAGATTGCTTCCTTGAAGCATGTTTGTTGCAGAGGTAGTGTGGCATTGCTTTCGGCTCTGTACGCAGTGGCTTATGAGGCCACCTTAAAGTGTCAGTATAAATGTGTGCCCACCTTCAAGGCCTTGCTCTGCAGATAATGCAAACAGACATTCCATTCTTAACAATGTTATTGAAGAGTCATGTTTCTTGTGCTATGCGAGATTGGCATAATGTCGGAGAAGAGATATTTAGAAGGTTGCACTCTGAAAATGCCTTGATTCAACTCCTTCAATTTCAATTTCACAGACATAGCAACCAATTTGGCCTTTCTCCTTCCCCTGCCAGCCATGTTTTTTTTAGACGTATAACAGTATTTACTGACTAGCCCATAGCAGCACTGCTAGGAACATAGGTAGTCAAGTCAGTTTCCTTAAAGGTGGCTGTGCAGTATTTACTGGCCATCCTTGTATTGTGTCAGAAGGTCAGCAGGCCAAGTGATAGTGCTGTGATAAAGTGTTCAGGTCTCTTGCTGCAACACAGAGGTGGCACCTGTCTAAACTTTTGAGTAAATGTGAAATGCAGCTTTATTTCACCTTTTTTATTTTGGGGTATAGAGTTGAGGGTTAGGCCTTTGACTTACAGACTTGAGTGCCAGTTCTACTTCTGCCATCTCTTGTGTGAGCTCTTGTATGTCAATCTTCAGCTTGGAGAGGGCGCAGGGATAATTTAGCTAAGTTTGTGCAAGGCACAGGGGCAGTTTAGTTGCGTCGTTGGCGGCTCATATTTGAAAGTGAAACTATCTGCAGGCAAGACATCTCTGCTTGTCAACATAACAGCATGAAAAGAAAAGGGTTTTGCTCATTATTCCAGCTCACAATTAATCTCATCAGTTAAGATGTCAATGCTTGTGAAGCACTTGGTAATTTCAGTCATTGGCTCTCATTTGCTGAATTTAGCACTTGCTGATTTGCTTAAACCACCTGAAGTGCATTCTTCCTAGCAGCATGTTTACTAAAATTCTGAATGGTGATATAGAATGCACTTAAAGCTTTCCATGCTTGGTAACCTGCATAATATTAGCCCTTACATGTGACTTTCATGGTCTTGCTTTTTCATACTTATTTTACAGATTACCAACACTCCTGTTCTGGGATGCTTGGACAGTGCCCTGGCAAGTACACTGGCATCATTTATGACTGGCCTAGGGCTCAAAACAACTCTATGTTGTGCATATGCACTTGCGTGAATTGGGGTTTACTTCTCACAGCTCAGAAAACTATGTCGAGCCCACGGTCGGCGACTAACGTCAAACACACAAGAGCGGGCACTGTTCAAGCGCTCTAAACTTTCTTCTAAACTTTAGCCCTTCTAAACTCTAGACTAGTGTGTGGACATCTATACATGGCGCCCCTTGCCACACTCTCAGCTCCCAGCTGTTACCATTTGTGAGCGGATGTAAATGGATGAAATCTTTCTATTAGAAAGGAATTCCGTTTCCTGTTGCTGTGCTTACCATCCCAACTTTTTGCAAGTGTGCTAAGGGTCATGAGACAAAGTGTCATTACATAAACTGTAGAGCCCAGCTTCTGAAAATGCTGGATTGATGTGGATTGAAAATGCACATTGTCAACAGATGAGAGAAATGTTCTGTTTTTCCACTCATGTTATGTTAGTGTGATATGCTAAGGTCCCGTTTTCCGTTTCTTAATTTTATCTGGTCACAAGAAAAATCTAGCAAGTTCAGCAGAATGCCTGGAAGATAAAGCCAGTATATTTTGCAGCCATACATCAAGCTTTACCTGACATTTATCCTCTCTGGTTTGCACTGTTGGGCATACCGAGAATTTCCTTTGTGGCAGACGCCGTTGTCCCAATATGATGCGCCTTAAAATTTGTCATTCACTTGCTGGCCTGCACATCACATTATTCAAATATTTGGTGTCCCTCACTATATTGCTACCGTACATTTCATTGTGAACACACCAGGAAATCACTAATAAATAGCGAACCAAGCTGACACCTCAAGTAAGGTGTTAAATTGGTGTCAACGATAAATTTGAGTTTGTATCAGTTGTAGTTGGGGCCCTCAATTGCTATCCCCAGGGATGCAGGATCAAATCCGGCCTGTGGCGGCTGCTTTTTGATTGCAGTGAAAAGCAAAGCGCCTGTGTACTCAGCGATGTCAGTGCACGTAAAAGAATCCCCGGGGGTAAAAATTTTCGGAGCTCTCCGCTACGGCACCTCTCGATAGCCTAGCCAAACATATCAATTGATTGCCCTGTTTTATTAGTAGGACTACACAAAGTTTAAATTTGGCCTGTGTCGTACATAGTGGATAGTGGGAAAAACAGTGCAGTAATAGGACAGTGCTTCATTTGTGCTTGCTTTTCACTAGGTCCCATTCCTGCACTGTTCTTTTCCCTACATCCAACAGAGACTTCTTTTACTGATAACAGAGCTTTTCTGAGTTGGAGAAGACCACGAAATGAAACACAGGTGTCACTAACCTACACTGTTCCTACAGATTAACTGCGGTGATGTCAGCACATTTTATTACAGGGATCTCTAAGACTAAACTACACCATTCTTTTCAAATCTGGTCATATGATTTTTTTTTTTTTTTATCATTGATATCTTCGGTTTTGAGTTGAGCAGTGGGGAAAGAACGTGCTGTTTTCAACTGCCATTTTCGCATTAAAAACTTCAAAGCTTCATTTTCTGCTTGTGCAGGCTCTGTAGAGCCATAATAATTTTTACAAATAAAAATTGAATGTAGCTGAACTCTATATTCTTTTACAGAAATAAAATGAGGTGGTGATGCGACGTGGTGTCCGTGTGTGCTTTAGAGTGAAAGCTGTCTTGGGAGGCTGTGCATGTATCTTGCCGCTTGTTTGTCCCAAAGTAAGGTGAGGAGCTAGGAGATCTTTTCGTTTGTGCTTCAGGCAAAATGAGCTGTATTGATTTATCCCTCAGCTCACCATCAATTTTTACAGATTTTAAATGGGACGTTTTAGATAATCCACACGGAAGTGATCACTTACCTGTACTAATCAGCTTAACATCTTCACCACAAATCATCCCATCCAAGCCGCGACGCTGGAAGCTGCATTTAGCCGATTGGGCACTGTTCCGAGAGAAGGCCAGCCTAGAAAAAATTACTCTAGGTAAATATAATATAGATGAACTAAACGATGCTTACACAAATTGTATCCTTACTGCAGCACATATACCAATTCCTCAGTCCTCAGGAGTGGTGAAACAAAATCACAAAATCTGGTATTCAAAAGAATGTAAACAAGCAAAAAAAGAACAAAACAAAGCATGGGGAATTTTTCGCAGATACCCAACACAGGACAATTTCGTCAAGTTTAAAAAAGCAAGAGCAAAAGCCCGCTACATCCGCCGCCACGCCGAAAAAGCCTCCTGGCAAAACTATGTAACTTCTATAAATAGCTCAACAACAACAAAACAAATGTGGGAACAGGTTAGAAAGCTAAATGGCAGCTACTCTCCATTTACCATTCCCCTTCTAACAGCCCCCGGAGTACAGACAACTATACAAGAACAGGCCGACATTTTAGGTGAATACTTTTCTGAAGTTTCCAGTTCATCACACTACACTCAAACATTCCTAAAACACAAAAACATAGCAGAGAAACAAAAACTCCCTACAAGTAGTGGTACAAAAGAACCCTATAATAGCTTAATTACACTACAAGAAATAAAAAATGTCCTAGCTGCCGGTAAACAAACTGCACCTGGTCCTGACCAAATTCACTACAAAATGCTCGCCCACTTATCCGAACCTGCCATAGAGGCACTATTAAACTTTTTTAACAAAATATGGGTCCTAGGAAAATTGCCAGAGGCGTGGAAAAAAGCTGTTGTCATACCATTTTTAAAACCCGGAAAGGAGCCGACATCTCCTGGTAGTTATAGGCCCATTGCTCTCACCAGCTGTTTAGCAAAATCATTTGAAAGTGTTTTAAACATCAGACTAACTTTTGTTTTAGAATCTCATCAACTTTTAAACATTCATCAGTGCGGTTTTAAAAAAGGATGCTCAACAACTGACCATCTCGTGCGTCTTGAAAACACTATCAGAGAGGCTTTTATACACCGACAGCATTGCCTTGCCGTTTTCTTTGACCTTGAGAAAGCATAGGATACGGCTTGGAGGTATGGGATATTGCGCGACCTAGCAGATCTAGGCATATGTGGCAGAATGCTAAAGGTTTTAAGTGACTTTTTGTCACATCGGTCGTTTCAAGTACGTCTTGGGACCACTTTATCAAGAACCTTCCTGCAGGAGAATGGTGTGCCCCAAGGGTGCATTTTAAGCACCACTCTTTTCGTGGTAAAAATGAATTCGATTAGTAAAGTAATACCAAATTCCATAATGTATTCACTCTATGTGGACGACCTTCAAATAGCCTACACGTCATGCAACATGTCCACATGTGAGAGACAGATCCAATTAACAATAAATAAGCTAACAAAATGGGCCAGTGAAAATGGGTTTAAATTTTCCCCGCAGAAGACAGTGGCAGTTATGTTCTCGCTCAAACGAGGCATACAGCCCAATCCTACCTTACACCTAAATGAAATCAAATTGCCCATAAACAATAACCATAAATTCTTGGGCATTACTTTTGACAAAAAACTCACTTTTCTCCCTCACATACAAGCACTAAAGAAGAAAGCCTCCAAATCCCTAAACATCCTAAAAGTCCTTTCACGCAAACATTGGGGATCTGATAGGGCATGCCTTTTGCATATATATCGCTCCGTTGTGCGCTCCTCCTTGGACTATGGGAGCATAGTTTATGGAGCAGCTAGGCAATCATATTTAAAGAAATTAGACCCAGTGCATAACTTAGGCCTCCGCCTTGCTTGTGGTGCATACAGAACGTCTCCTGTGCATAGCCTCTATGTTGAAACTAACGAGCCTTCTCTGAAAGATAGACGAGCTTTACTTACATGCGCATATGTCCTCAAAATAAGGACACGGAAAAAACACATCTGTTACCCGATTGTCACAACTTGCCCCTCCCGAACAATATTCTCAAATAAGCCTCAGACAACAAGACCATTGATAATGCGATTTGAAGACATTTGCCGTGAGCTCCATATTCTGGACACCTTGCCTGATGTCGCTCAAGAAAATAGGCCCCTGGCCCCATGGTACAACTTTCCAACAGTCTGTGACCTCACTCTTACACAGTTCAAAAAGAGCGAAACTCCTACAGAACATGTATTACAAGAATATCACGCACTAAAAGAGAAATACAGCAAATGCACAGAGTTTTACACAGACGGATCAAAAACTGCCTCCTATGTGGGCTGCGCTGTAGTGGATCGGAACTCCGAAAAAATTATTCGACTTCCTCAATGTGCATCAGTATTTGCAGCCGAGTGTTATGCTGTCCGGGTAGCTGTAGCAAAAATTGTGTACGAGGGTACTGAGAACAGTGTTATCTATACAGATTCACTGAGTGTGCTCACAGCTCTAAACTCCAGAAATGCAGTCATGCCATTACTCGGTAACATAATACACGATGTAATAAAGATATCAGCCCAAGGACATAACATAATATTCTGTTGGGTTCCAAGCCACATGGGCATTGAAGGAAATGAGAGAGCGGACGTGTGTGCTGCTCAAGCAGGCAGGAAAGAAATAGAGAAAGTAAACATACCTTATAAGGATTGCATAAAGTTAATTAAACGAAAACAAAAGGATATATGGCAGTCTATATGGAATAACCAAGAAAGTAATAAATTGCACCTCGTAAAGCCTATAATAGAAGAATGGGAAACAAGCACTCATCAGGAACGCTTCATGGAGGTTACAGTATGCCGTCTGCGTATCGGGCACACACATCTCACACATAATTTTTTACTAATGAAACAAGATAAGCCTACGTGTGGAGAATGCGGAGAAGTACTCACAGTCAACCACATCCTGATTGCATGCCCAAAACTAGAGACACTACGGAGAAAGCATTTCACTATTTTTTATGATCATGCCATCCCTTTCCATCCCAAATTACTTTTAGGAGAAAAAGCAATAATAAACTTAACATGTGTTCTTAGTTTTTTAAAAGAAGCAGACGTTCTGAATAAACTGTAAACTTAAACGAACCTTCTTCCCCTTTTCAAATAAGAACAGATTTTAACCTTGCTCTTGGCGCATGATAGCCTCAGTTGCTTATGCGCCATAAAACCCCAATACAATACATACAATTTTCGTTTGTGCTTATGGGCATAAGAATATCCTCATAGCTATGTGGTACCTTGCAAAATTTTGTGGTTTCATGGAATGGAGGCACACATTTTCCAACAAGCAGTGTGCTGCTCACAGTGAAAGACCAACAACGAAGAGGTAAAATAAATTCAGCACGTAATTGTTGAAATACAATTTACATTGTTGCCAGAAAAGGACTTATTGCATATTGATGGTCGGAAAATATGTTGCTAACATGTCACCCCAGAACAGAGGCAAACTGAGCGCATTTAAAATATACTTTATGGCATAAAGCTAGGGAAGAAGAGGGCTTTTTCTTTTGTTATATACACTGATGTGAATTCAGTGTGAGTTGTATATATATCCGAAATCGTAGCTTCCTTTTTCTGGGGATGCGTATCATTGGTGACACGTTTGTCATCATGGTCATGGAAGCAGTTGCTGGAGAGATGAACTGCATTCCTATGTAAAGGGTTCCCAAGAGCACTGGCCTCACCTGCTCTTAAAATGAGTGCCTTTTAAATAATTACGCCTTGGATGGGGCCCAGCTGTTTTGGCCACTGTTTGTAACTAAAAAATTGCAGTTTTTTAAATCCCCCGTACCCCCCAGGAAAGGAGGCTTAGCATGAAGTGTTAATGTGTTCAGCCACCGAAATAAGATGGCCTGACTGTGAGTGGCACATACCTACCTCGGCATTCATTACACGTGTGAATTGTATGCTTGATTCTGTTGTTGCCCTTTGTATTACAAAAATTAAAAAGGTGCTGATGGGTTAGCTTGATTAAACCCAGTGCGTAAGTGAAAGCTAGTGCATAAGTGAAGTGAAAGTGAAACAGAACAAGAAGCTAGTCAAATTTAGCAAGAAGATTCGTAAAAAGCGAAGAAGATTCAGAAGAAGAGGAGAAAAATACTGGAAGCAAGAAGATTCAGAAAACGACAAGAAGAAGAAGGGAAGAAAACTGGGTAAGTGCACAGTTGTAGCCTGCGCCCGGCTCGACCGTGGCTTTACATGGCATAGTGAAGCTTTCACTTCGAAAGTGCCATCTTTTATAGTACTCGTAACGCTGTATTATGTGGCCGACAGTGAGAGCCCGCATCAGCAGTGCGAGTCAGTGCTTTACTGAATGAGAAAAGAGCACCCCTGCATTTATTAACGTAGACGGTTGTCTTGATGAAGCCATAGGTCCCTTTGAGAGCTCTGTCAGGAATAGAAAATGGGAAGGTACTCCTACTGCATGAAAGTATACCTTCTTCCTTACTTGTGCTGGGGCTAATCAGTGTTTCACACAACTAACTGCATTTCATGAAATACGGTAACCCGAGCATAGCACTGATTAGTCAGCTGTCAGCATCTTTTATAAATGGCAATTTTGTTATACAAAATATGCAATTACAGAAGGTCCTCTATTGTACATTCTTACAATATATATATATAATATGTGTGTGGAGGCGAAAAGCCGGAATCCGGAGCCCTCCACTACGCCGTCTCTCAAGCCCGAAATGCTTTAGGACGTTAAACTGGTTAAGCGCCATAAACCCCATCGACCGAAGCGAAATTTTAGTTTGTGTTCTTTATAGTACTCCAATATTTCATGTAAAATTTTGCACCTGAAGTGCTGCTAGATGCGAGCCAAATCTTGCGATTTCTGCAGGCCACCCTGTACTGTAAGCAAGCATCCCTACTTGTGCTCAGAACATTTCGCGCCAGAATGTTATGGCACAGAGAGGCCTTTGGACTCCCTAAGGACTTCATTCAACAGGCGCTTGAAGACAGGTTCTATGCCAACATCCCATCGAAGCCACCAGCTGAATGAGGCGTGGCGTCAAATCGAGGAAGTGGGCCACGGTAAGTAAAAAAAGGAACAAAATAGCTCGCATAGCAATTCTGTTGTATGGCGCGCATTCACTGTGCAGGATAAAGTGCCTCGATGCACGCACCCCCGTCTGTCGCATGCGCGTCGAGGCGCGCGCATTGCGGCACCTTGGCGCAGGATAACATGAGAAACTGAAAACATAGTGCAAAACTGCTGCGTGGCAGAACTGCCATTTCTGCAATCATACTGGCATAATTAAATTCGTTACCATCTTTGTGTGAACTTTGTGTCGAAGCATTCTTTTTGTTAGCTTTTTACTAATATAAGAAGAAAAATATGAGGTAGTTTATTTTAAGACGCTGGCATTTACTGAGGCCTAGGTTTTCAGGTTTGTATTAATATTATCTGCATCAACAAGTTTGTTCTAGTAATGTTTATCTGCATCTTGTTCGGCATTGTACTTTATATGCATGTTGGTTTATTTCACAAATTGTTAGTGTTGTGTCTCTACCTTCCGGCTATTTCTTAAACAGCTGGTTGAGGAAGCTCTCAAAGGAGCACAGCTGCGTGATTAAGCTGCAAGCCATAGCAGAAATATGGACTACAGCTACCATGGCTGGTGTACTGGCACTATACTAGCACTATACTGGCATGTATGATGCTGACTCTTCCTCCCTGCCTTGATGAAAGCTTACATTTCTGCTGCCGGGGGTGCAAGAGAGCACGCACATGATGCACGCGGCACAGTTTCACGCCTTGTCGTAAACTTGGGGGGGAAAAAAAAGCTTTAAAAATCGCGAACTTCTGCCGTTCCTCGTGTTTGAGGCGTCTAGCGTAACTGCCGCAATGCCTCAAAAACGTGTCTATGGTGTTACAGCATATGTTACAGGCCAAACAAAATGGAAGCTGTGCAAGTATGTCGCAGGCCATGCAAGTTGAGAGCTGGGCCCATATTCCGAGTTTGCGTCATTATCGAAAGTGTCGCTACCTCACGTGACCTCGAGTCATCTGTTTGGTCGAAACACCGGAACCGGGTGTTGCCACTACGGAACCGGAACAGGTGGCAACATCATGTTCCGGTGTTTTCACGAATCAGGTGACTCGAGGTTACGTGACAGTGACACTTTGATAACTACGCAGAGTCGGAATACGGACTGTGTGCGAACGTGCCCGTAAATCGCCTCTGTTGGTAAGTGGGAGACCAACGTTCTTAGATAAGAACATTGTGCAAGAAGCATTGAAAAGTGTGGAAGCCATTCTTGCTAAAATAGCTATAATTTATTTATTTTTGTGTATAGGAATTCAAATTCAGTTAGGTGCAGTCAATTTTTAGAATGCTGCCATGCAGACAGAGCGCCTATTGTATTCTAGCTGATGCGGCGGTATGTGCATAGTCTCTCATCATCCAAGCATTGAGGAAAAGCTTTTGGCAGTCTCGCATATATTAGTGCTGAACTGTAAAAAAATTGGCAGTAGTTTGGCTCTGGTTAAACCTGATAAGTTGCGCAAGCAATACTGCACTGGTTGCGCTTAGGTTCGGCATGTAGTGTAGCTGCGGGTGTAGCGTGACGTGTTTAGCGTGCGATTCTTCTCGTCCTGTTGTTCATGCCGTGTCATCACTGTCCAAGGCATTCTGAAGACTCCATGCAGGATTATCACGAGACGTACAAGTGTCTAGAGGTGTACGACAGACAGCAGCGTCTTGCGCTCGCCATTTTGCAGGCTGTTGTTCACGTTCTTCAGCAGTCTCTTGAGCCCGTTGCCATTTTCTGGCTTCGGCGCATTGCTGATGCCTCGCCTTGTAAGACTGCATAGCAACTGATTTACCCTGACACGAACTCCTATTTCTCTCTTTCCACTTTCACATCTGTTAGTGATCGTCTTTTTATTACTGCGCAATTCCTTAACCTGGGTGGCGACCGTTGGACCCTGAGTAGTGTGTCCCGACCACCGCTTTGGCGCACGTGCCAGGATTTCGATGCGCTCATGCAACATTGGACCTTGCTTGCATCGCATGCGGTGAGAGAGTGCGATCCGGGGAACGCCAGGAGTGCGAAGTGCGTGAGGACGGGAGTGAGCGGTTCGTCAGCTTTCGTTCTAATGCTAGCACTCCCCCATTCCCTTACGGCGCGGTTCAGGTGTCGACGCAGCTGCGGCTCAAGGTTAAAGACGGCGTCCGCCGGGGATACGCGACGGCTCGAAACCTGGTGCAGTATTACTTACGTAATAAAAATTTATGAGGAGTTCTTCCAACTATATTAGAGTGTTATGACAAATTCCTTGAAACTTTGCTTTACAGGGCTGATTACCTGAGTGATCCCAGCGACTCCGATGGATCAGATAATGATCTGTAAGGACTAATATATGTACTCATTGTCATTTTTTTTGTTACTCAAATTACTGAAGTGTAATTTGATCCGTATAACCCGTGCTATGGTCTTTCCAGTTGTGATGTATGGATGCGAGAGTTGGACTGTGAAAAAGGCTGACCGCCGAAGAATTGACGCGTTTGAATTGTGGTGCTGGCGAAGACTCTTAAGAGTTCCTTGGACTGCCAGAAGATCAAATCAGTCGATATTGTCGACCATAAACCCTGACTGCTCATTGGAGGGTCAAATTCTAAAGTTAAAGCTCAGCTACTTTGGTCATCTGATGAGAAGAGAGGAGTCGCTGGAGAAAGATTTGATGTTGGGAAAGGTTGAGGGTCGCCGGAGAAGGGGTAGGCAGCGAACGCGATGGTTAGATGGCATTCTCGAGGCATTGCAGATGAAGCTATGTGATGTTAAGAAGATAGTGAGAGACCGGAAAGCGTGGCGTGACATGGTCCATAGGGTCACGAAGAGTCGGACACGACTGAACGCCTGAACTGACTGACTGACTGTATACAGTAGACATGTATTCTCACTTAACTAATGGCTATGTTTTGCTTATATTAAACAAAGTGTCTAAAGTTGCGTCTGATGTATTCATTCGATTCTCAGTAAAGGTACGGCAGACGTCGATACAGGCCCATGGCCAAAGTCTCTAACTTATGTCTGTATTTTCCGTACATACACGTACACGTACATAAAGCTCAGCCTTCGGAACTCTTGAGGAAGTGCTCAGAAAGGTTCCTCCATTGTTATGTAGTTGCATTCTCACAATAACGCAGATCTGTCTTTACTCAGTGTTGTCTGCGACAAGCACCGATCGTCATGCGCGCAGGTTGGATGCAAGCAACAGAGTGGCAGGCGATGCGTTGTATGTAAATCAGCAGAAATACGCACATTCACAACTGAGCAGTTTTCGTTTTGAACTAAACTGTTAAACTGTCATCTTGATTTGCTCATAATATAAGCGAGGTATCCTAGTTTCTGCACCGTCTTCGACCCTGCACCAACCTTCGAAGATCGCACGCCGGCGCAACTAGGACATCGCTATGTAGAACACCTGTCTATACGTTGTAACCCGTGTGAAATGTTGTGCTAGTTCTTTACATGCAGATGGAGGTAAGAGAATGTTTCTCATTCTATCCTTTAGGTTCTACCTCGCAGCCCTCATCAAAAGACGAGGAGACCAAAGTGCGTCCGTGACCACAGGCTGCCTAACCGGTTGTTGCTGCTTCTGTGTTTTCACCCATGACAATATTATTAATCTTATGGTTGGTTTATCTATGGAAGTGACGAGTTCAGGAGGCAGACTGGTTTTCAACTTTTCATTCATTAATTGTTGCACTGTATTCCTTGCACTTTGAAAAGCAGCGCACGCATAGACACTGTCTTTTTTATGTTTATGATTTTTATGCTGTGATTTTTTATGTTACGTGATATGACTGTGACATGATGTGATGTGGCATGTCTGTGATGTGACTGTACTGTCTTCACCCATCCCTCTCACCCACAACTTTTATACCCACCTACCCCTCTCCCCCAGTGCAGGATAGCAAACCAGTTCCTTTACCGGTTAACCTCCCTGCCTTTCCTCCTCATCTTCCTCCTCCTTGAAAAGCAGTATAAACACGTTTTTTTATGAACAGTAGGCTGGTCCCAACTTCCTCCTTTTGGTGTACTTTGTGAAATTTGATCCTGAATTACAAAAGGAGGCTCAATTTGCCAATCACAGCCATCAATCAATATTAATAAGCTTGTTCGTGTCTAAGAAGACAGAAGCAACCTGTTAATCTATGCAGCAATGGCACAGTTTTCCTAATGGTAGATTTATCATCTGTATGTATTTTTTTATTGCAATAGCATAGCATAAATTCTATATGAAAGCATTTGCATCAGATACACATGCTCAGTTCTTTCAAGGCGTGCCCTTTGCTTGGAAAACAGCATCCCTCTTTCTGGTTTACAAAATACTTTTACATTATTATTACAGTTAACTGAAATTACGTCCAGTAACAAGGTGGAGGAAGGAGGCTTAAAGAGAATGCTGGATCACCTCATTAAACAAGGTGTGGTGATTTCAAGCATCACCAGTGATTGGCGCACTGGTGTCAACTCATTCCTCGAAAGCTTCGATCCCTCAATACACCACCTCTTTCATGTCTGGCACATAACTAAAGGTAAATCTTGACAACACTTTCAATGCAGCTTGTAATGCCATTCCTAATTAGCTACGTTGAAACACCAACACCATTTCATATCAAAACATATTTTCCCAGCTGGGCTACGTATAAAAAATTGAAGTACTCGGAAAGATGGCTGCCTTAGGACATGCAAAACAACACAAGATTGTACTGGGGTGGCGAAGAACCATAGTTTGACACCTTTACTGGTGTGCCGTTACCAGTGACGGTAAAAGACATTTTTTTTTTTTGCAATGTGGTCATCTATTCTCAGAAACGTCATTAATGCTCTACATGCACTCCATCCTTCGTGTTGGAGGCGGAACCACACGACTTGATGATTGAAGGTAAGGTGTTTAACACTAAAATAAGCTCACTGCATTTTGAATTATTTCAGTCCTTTTCACACTTGCCGAAACGATGTGCAAATCAATCACTGCTGTGATTATACTTCTATATTACTTTTATATTTATGATCATGTATGACTGCTGAACTACCCTGTACTACCCCCCCCCCTTATGTAATGTCCCGAACGGGACCTTTAAGGGTTAATAAATGATGATGATGAAATTATGCCGTGACCATGGAATCTTTCACCAGAATTTAATGCTTTCCCATTTAAAGACTTGTTCATTACGCTCTTGTTTTTACTTGAGCACTACCTTCACGGCATGTTATTTTAAAAAGCGGTTCTTTGCATGCGTCACATATTTACTCTACAAGCTAAAATTTCAGTTTACTTTCAAGGTCACCCACATTTCTGAAACTGAAGGAGATTTTCGCTGTGCCGCGCTTCCTACATAACAGTGTGCATGTCTTAAACAATGCACAAACGGATAGGCTTGAGTCCTTTCATGGCTTGCACATTTCGCACTAAAGAGCAGCGAAAGTTCACGTACGAGGGAATACAAGCAGGGCTACCTAAATGTATTCTTATTGTGCTGGGCATAGTAGCGACATTTTCCTTAACCAGCCCTTATCAGGCCCGTGCGACGAGAACAAAAAATGTAATGGGATCAAATTCATTCATGCAACGGGAAGGCGATCAATGTAAAAGTAGAATGCACAACCAATACTGCAAATGCAGATCATTCGTTGCCCGCCAGTTTCTGCAGCTTATTATAAATTTAGCTACGAAATGTACTGTGATAGCCTGTATGTACTGTGTTTCGAGGGATGAGAACTTTGCATATCAGTTCACAGAGATCTAAAATTGTGCAGTGCAGCTTATTAAATATAACTAGGTTGTATTGCTATTTAAGATGCACATCAGAACATCAACCTAGTTATGAATCAGTTGCCTTAATATTTTAGTAGTAGCAGCACACATATCCAGTAGGAAGAAGGAAAAGAAAATGCACGGGCCTGCTACTGGCTCTGTAGCTGAGCCGCCACCGCTGCCTAATTGGTTCATAGGAAGGGAAGGGTACAGTATCTGTCACACTTGTTACTGTGGGCATTAAACCGCGCCGTGAGGGAAGGGAAGGTGGGAGTTAAAGTGGAAAGAGGAGCCGTAGTAGAGGGCTACGGAGTATTTTCGACCACCCCCGATGGGGCTGGTACAGGTGGGTCACCGCCGCTTGCGGCGAGGGCTAGCCTGGCAACGAATTTTTATCTGTTGTAGGCCGTCATTGCACACGCCACCGCTGGTGGTGGACGACGGCTGTTGTTGCGGCGCGCGTCTTTCCCTCTTCCTTTTCTTTCTTCTCTATTTCCTCTTCTGTCTGTACGAGGCAGCGGAGGTGGCTCAGCTACAGAGCCAGTAGCAGGCACAGCACACGGACGCCTCTTCGTTTCGAGGCGTCCGTGTGCGATGTCAGCGCATGTTAAAGATCCCCAATGCGGACAGAAGGGAAAAGAAGAGAGAGAGGAAGACGCGCGCCGCGACAACAGCCGTCGTCCACCACCGAAGCGGTGGCACGTGCAATGGCGGCCTACAACAGATAAAAATTCGGTGGCCTGCTAGCGCCCCCCCCCCCCTCCCCCAAGTGGCGTTGACATACCAGTCCCAGCCCCGTAGGGCCAGGAACAGCCACCCTTCACCGCTCTGCGATGTCAGAGTGCGCATTAAAGATTACCAGGTGGTCGAAATTACGCCGGAGCCCTCCACTACGGCACCCCTTTCTCTCAGCTTTCACTCCCACCTTCTCTTACGCCGCGGTTCAGGTGTCCACAGGTCAAGTGTGACAGATACTGCGCTTTTCCTTTCCTCTGAACCAACTATATTATTACAGGAAAGAAAAGACATTGTATCTGTCAGACTCCTCCGTGGACACATGAACGGCGCTGTAGAAGTGAGAAAGGTGGGATGCAAAGGGGGAAAGAGATGCTGTAGTGGAGGGCTCCAAAATAATTTTGACCACCTGGGGATCATTCACGTTCACTAACGTCACGCGACACATGGACGTCTTTGCGTTTCACCTCTTTCGAAACGCAGTCGGGTTCGCACCTTGGAAATCCGGTACACTAACCGAGCAGCTTAGCCACTCAGCCACCGCGGCCGGTCAACCCTCTAGGTTGTTTTTTTTCTGATTTATTTATAGGAAGGCAAAGGCGAGGTAACTGTTTCACTTGTTTCCTGTGGACACCGCGCCGTAAGGGAAGGGAGGAAGGTGGGAATGAAAGTGGAAAGAGAGAAGGAGGAGCCGTAGTGGAGGGCTACGGAGTAATTTCGACCTCCTGGGGATCTTTAACGTGCGCTGACATCGCACAGCACACGGACGCCTCTTCGTTTCGCCTCCATCGAAACACAGCCGCCGAGTTCGGGTTCGAACCCGGGTGCTCCGGCACAGTGGTCGGGCGTCTTGCCACTGCACCACCCCGGCGGGGCTCAGGTTGTGGCTGTAGGAAGAAGGCAAAAAAATGCACGGGCCTGCTATTGGCTGTGTAGCTGAGCCACCTCCGCTGCCTCGTGCAGACAGAGGAGAGAGCGTAAAGGAGAAAGAAAAGGGAGAGAAAGACGCGCGCCGCAACAGCCGTCGTCCACCACCTAAGCGGTGGCGGGTGCAATGACGGCTTAAAACAAAAATTTGGTGGCTGGCTAGCCCACGCCGCAGGCGGCGTTGACCCATCATCACGGGCCCTTGGGGCCAGGAATGGCCACCCACGGTCTTCATGGTGCAGACCGCTAGACCACCCTGTACGTTAGCTACACTTCCTCGCATCATATTCCTTTTTCTGGTGGACCTAACTACTGGGAAGCTTAGGAGCCCCTGTCGCTTTCCGCGAACCCGGCCATGTAGACCGTCGCAACCGGTCGGGCTGCCGACGTGATGTTCCTGCCGCAACATGAATGTTTTAAGTAAAGTGAGGCCTTGCGGTTGCGAACCCCGAACTGCTCTGTGAAGATAAATTTTCTATGATGATGATCATCGGAATGAATGAATGCTATTCAGTGGTGTGGCAATGTAGTGTGGCCGGATTCTGCAATTATCGACCAAGTTTTAACTCGAGAGCTTTAAAGCCCCGTTGTCCAGAAAATGGGCCGTTGGCGTTTAGAACGAAAAAAAAAAATCACGGGCATGTCCCGGCAGTTGGTAATTGGCAGGTGACATGACCGTGCGCCGACTAGCAAAGATTTGGAATGAGTGCCGGCTAACGGGAGCCATTAACGCTTCATATATGGAGCATTATGTGTCTCTTACGTTGAGCAATTTTAAGTGCACTACTATACCCCCCAGGTGGTCGAAATTTCCGGAGTCCTCCACTACGGCGTCTCTCATAGCCTGAGTTGCTTTGGGACGTTAAACCCCGCAAACCAAACCAAACCAACCTGTTTTAATTGCCTACCGCCCTATGCCATGCAGTACATACATGGTGGGACGACCAGCCAGTCGGGCCGAATCAACGAGGCAAATAATTTTATTTTATTTATTTTCTGTATTTTTATTTTTTATTTAATTTTATTTTTCTTTATTTCATATTTTTTATTTTTATTTTTTTATATATTATATTTTATTTTTATTTATTTTGTTTAGTTTATTTTATATTTGTTTTGTTTAGTTTATTTTCTATTTATTTTTAAAGTTATATTTATTTCAGCTGTCCGGGAGCCACGATGAGGATCAGGATGGGGCTAGCAGATAAAGGCGGCAGGAACTGCTGCAGGCATGACGAGAGAGCCCCCCTTGCCTTCCCAACAGCGCTCGAGTAGCGCCACAGGTCAGTCTTTGTTATGGGCAGGTAACAGCCGAACTGGTCGGCTCAACTGCTGCGGCTCTTTCGTGTTGCAGCGCCCTTGGAATGCGGCCTTAAAACAGAAGCGGACGAGCAGAGCCTTTGTGAAGCCACGACTAGGCTCGTCTTCGGGGCCTCCCCCTTCAACGCCCCTGTCAGGTTCCAGATGAGACTTCAAAGCTGTAGGGGGCCGTCAGGACCATGCGATGCAACAAATTTCAATGAGAATCACTACTTGAAGCTTGAGGCAGGATGTCTTTGAGATTACGCAGTGACCTTGATCAGGACCTCTGCAGGCTTTAAAAGTTGGCGGAAGTGTTGCAGTCGTGGCAGTGCAAGAGAATCCCTTTTACGCTCCTCGACGGCGACCAGATTACCAGGCGCCACGAGACAGTCGTTGCTATGGGCAGGTAACAGCCAAACTTGTCGGCTCAACTGCTGCGGCTCTTTCATGTTGCAGCGCCCTTGGAATGTGGCCATAACAGAAGCGGACGAGCGGAGCCAATGTGAAGCCACGACTAGGCTCGTCTTCGGGGCCTCCCCCTTCAACGCCCCTGACAGGTTCCATGGAAGACCTCGCAGCGTCCGGGACCGTCTGGCACGGTGCGCACGGCTGGTTCTTGCAACGACGAGGCCACTCGTATCAGCGTGCCGCAGGAGGACCGGGGAGGAATCCTGTAGTCTCTGTAGCCAGAGCGGCACAGGCATAGTCTCTGCTATGGCAAAGTAACAGCCGAACTAGTCGGCTCAACGGCTGCGGCTCTTTTGTGTTGCAGCGCCCTTGGAAATGAGATGCCACGTCACCAGAAGCGGACGAGCGGAGCTCATGTGAAGCCACGACCAGGCTCGTCTTCGGGGCCACCCCCTCAACGCTCCGGCCAGGTTCCGTGGGGACCATCCATCCTCCCGCAAGCGTCGTCCCCGGCGACGACGAGGGCACAGTTGAGATCAGGATGACGACTTCAAGGAGAAATTGCCAATGGAAGAGAGTACCAGTAAAACTACTGGTCCCCGCCGTGGCCCCCGAACAGCTGACGCTGACAGTCGATTTGCGCCCACTTTTATAGGCGGCCACTTCATTCTCTTCGTGTTTCTTGAACGCCCCCTTATGTTCTATTCGGCAGACAAAAACTGGAACTCGATGCGATTCGCGTGCAGTTAAATAATGGCTGAAGAAAATTCTGCAATTTATTTTCGATCTTTTAGTAGAAGATGTGCGCATCTAGTAAATTTTTCGCAGCGCATCTGCGTATTTTATCTTCATTGCTTGGGTTTTCGTGCATAATTTCTGGCTTCATTTTCATCTGGACTATACACAAAAACTCACGAGGCTCGCGGCAGAAGTTGGGAGCGACTGATGATGAATGTTTTGATGACGACAAATTCTAAATTGGTGCGTGGATGAAAGGAGCAAAAGGAGCAAATTAGTTACGATGCTAACGTTGTCAACGTACATCTGTTGGCCGTATTCACCAAAAAAATCTTAAACCATTGCGGCATCGCAAATCGGGGTTAATAAATGGGCCTCTGGAGCCCTGTTAAGGAGAAAAGAGGAAAAAGAAGTTTAATGGCCTTTTATCTTACATACAACAAATTTTATAGTTTTGTCCACGACAGTGAATAAAATTTATGAACTGACTTGATATTAAGGCAGGAGCATGAGCGCCGTCTTCTTGTGTTCTTGCAGAGACCATGCAAATGTTAATTTCAGGTATTTAAATTAGAACACTTTCAACTACTACCAGCCTATTTGGAAAGCTCAGCGTTACAAATGACGCATGAGTGGAATAAACATAGGTGATACCTTGACCTGTGGGGCCGTACATTAATTACGGCATCCCATTGCTGAGGTGTATATATACATGCTGTGCGAATGTGTGTGCCTTTCTGAGAGGCAGCATATACGAAGAATATTTTCAGTCACTACTGTTTTTCTCTCTTTTTTCTGTACGATGTTCTACACTTCTAATACTGAGAAATGTCAGCTTATGTTAGTATGTACCGGGAACATAGCTTTTTTACTATCGAAGAAATTGATAGCCAGAAAAGCTTTAGCGAGGGCTTGTACATCCAAACGATAACCCATTCTGGGCCGCGCTAATAGGCCATTCTGGGCCCATTAGCGCGTCGCATACTGATTTAAGAAGTTGTTGCTGCTATTTCTCATTGATGCCTAACTCTATGGTTTCAGCTGATGTACTTTTGACCAGTACCAAACAAATGGTGCTTTTTTTTTCTTTTTTTTTTTATCAGGCAACGATAGTAGTCAGGTACCGTTCATTGTGTTTTTGGTGACGAACGTTACGAGCCACACGCTCCGAAAGGCTGCTAATTAATGACGAATTATTGCCGTTTATTCCATGGAGTACGAATATGAGCGTGATGCGCGAAAAGGATTCACAGAAAAGGTCATTCCTGCTTGGCAGCCCTGCCCGTTGTAGCTCAGGGACTCGACTGCTATACGCCTGCGCGGAAGAGTATCGACTGCACAGTCAAGATTATAGTGTACTAGAATCTATTCTAGTACGCTATAGTCAAGATGCTTCAAGAATATGCGCGCACCTCCTGGGTTATGGCGCCAGCAGGCGCCTTCGTTCAGTCACAGTTATCACGAAGAATTCTGCATATTGCACGATTTTGTCCACACAGGAGTTCGACTACAAAGCGCATCGATGAGTGTGCGTCCTGCCTGCTACGTACTTGCGTCCATACACTGGTGTTGGCTGTATTGTAAAACTTAATTCCCACGAATCTCTTTGTTTTGTAGGGGTGTTTTAGTGGGAATGTCTACCGGCTTTTTTAAGCTGCGTTCGCGGCCGTGGCGTTCAACGTACAGCTAGAAGTCTCGTTGTGCTGCTTTGGAATGTTTACAGTCATAAGATATATCGATATAAGGTAATTTAGCTCTTTGATATATAGTTGTGCTAGAGGCTTTAGCTCTAACAACAAGCCGTAAGTGCCTCCCCACGAAGCCAAATTTCACCTGCTATATGATTGACGTCCTGGTTTTGCCATTTGAGCCTTAGTTTTTGTACCCTTTGTGTCTTTCTTAGTGAATTTGTTGCATTTACATTCTTTGCCCTGAGGGCTGTACCTTCTTCTTTCTCTTCCCCCATCACCAGTTCGCCACGTCAGCACGAAACGGGATTGGCCTGACTTGTTGCTATTTTTCGTCCATGTTCACAATTTTTTATCATTGTATAGACTAACAAAACAACAGTTCACCCATGCGCCATTGTGCATTAATTTTTTTTTAGCATCCACAACTCTAGTGATAGCTAATGAAGAAGAAAACTTTGTAGTATTTGTTATTGGGACATAACCTTTATTCGTACAGCGTTGCGGGTGGCGTTAACGCTGTGCTTTATATGATTAGCCGGGTGGTCGCGGACGCTATTGCGCCATGCTCTTAAATGCGCAACATTTTTTCCTCGACATAGCAGTATTACCAATCTCGCATTAAAACTATTTTGAGTAAATAATATTTTATTTATCCCCGTAAGCAGCTGTCGTTGATTCTCACGTGGAAGTCTTCGTGTGGTTAAGTTAAATTGGTTCACAGGAAGGGAAAGGCGCAGTAACTGTCACACTTGCTCTGTGAACACCCGAACCGCGCCGTAAGGGAAGGGAGGAAGGTGGGAATGAAAGTGGAAAAGAGAAAGAGGAGCTGTAGTGGAGGGCTACGGAATAATTTCGACCACCTGGGGATCTTTAACGTGCGCTGACATCGCACAGCACACGGACGCCACTTCGTTCCGCCTCCATCGAAACGCAGCCGCCGCGGTCGGGTTCGAACCCGGGAACTCCGGCACAGTGGTCGGGCGTCTTACCACTGCACCACCCCGGCGGGGCGCTTTTTTTAAATCTGATTTAGGTGCAATGACGTTCTTTTTTTTCTCTCCAAACGCCATCCTCCCCAACGCTAAGCAGCACGTGATTCGTATAGCCCTGCCCAAATCTTTTTAAAGTGACAGTACGTTCTCTTTTCGTCTGAGATCTGTGGAGAGCTGTCGCCTGTGCGAAAAGTAACGGGGGATGGCAGAAAGTATGGTCTCGGTGATTAGATTTTATTCAAATGGGGCCGGCACGAAGGCGTGTTGTCTGTTCCCGGCCGCAAGTGTCGCAAGGAGGCGTAATAAATCAGCTTTTGAGGAAGGAAATCCAACCCGTACCATGCATATATGATGTCCATAGCCTGCAAAAGAGTCCGAAATGGGGTATAAACTGAAGCGATAAGTTCAAAGCCTATAAATGAATGCGAGTTAACCTTGTTGCGTCCCTTCCTCTGCGTGAGTCTGAGGCTGCCATGCGGTGGCGTCCTATAGAGAGATGTGTAGAGGCATAGTGATCAGAGTTCAGTTCGACTCTGGAGCGGCCCGGTCAGCGTGGTCTTTGCCAATCTAAAGATGCTGCGGCCTGGAAGCTACTTAAAAAGGCAATCATGCTGTACTGTTGATTTACTTCCAGGGCGTAAGAAATAATATAGGTGAGTGAGTGAGAAGACTTTATTTACACCGACATGGACCTCGCGGCAGTGGCTCCGCCAGGGGGAGGGTCTCCTTGCCGGCTTTCCTGCGTCATGGCCGCAGAGAAGGTCTTAGAGTAAGCCTCCTCCGCCAGGCGTAGGACGATCTTTCGTTCATCCACATTTGGGCTGCGGATGTAGGTCTCCCAGGTAATTTGATGAAGGGGATCAGCTTCTTTAGCTCCCTGAGAATCGGGGCATTGCCAGATTAGGTGATTTTGACTCAGAGGTACGTTGCAGAGATTGCAAGCCTCTGGGTCCCCTGTCAACTCATTATGCAGAGTAACATGAGGAACGAAACGATTGGCCTGACTTTTTCGCCAGGCCCTGCATTCTGAGGGTATTAGGGACCTATCTCGGGGTGGATAGATCCTTCTGTTTAGTCTGGGAGTCTCAGAGAACTCCTTGTAGGTGATGAGGGGGTCTTTGTCTCCGGGTAGCGGGGTCTCTATGGCCGCTCGGGTGTATACATCCCGAGCGAGGCGATGGGCAGGCTCATTGTCTGGTAGACCCTCGTGAGCTGGAACCCAGATGACTGAAACCTACGTACACGTAGGGCTTTATTTATCGCAAAAAATGAAGTGGGGTTGCTGTACAACTTTGCAAATCACACTTATAGTCTAAGGTCAGTATTTAGTAAATAAGAAAAATTAACCATATTAACTAATTAATGTATTGCAAAACTAAAAATTGGTATTGGTGCGCAACACGGTTGTCAGCTGTATGCAACTGGTTTCCTGAACTACCTCCTCAAATATAATATTTTCGTTCTTTTAACCTTAGCTCAAGTTAGCTAAGGATTAGCTATATATATATATACATACATACACACCCTGTCCACATAGTCGTGAGCGTTCGCACCGAGCGGAAATTGATAACAGCAGTGCTGGAAGGGTTTTTTTTTTTTTTTTTTGACAGAAGAAGGAAATTTTGTTATAATCGGCTGTATATAAATTGCATAAATTTCCATGTGTATGCCACTACACTTTGGTGCCCCCATGTGCACATTTGGCGTGTTTTAAGAGGTCAAAAAGAAGAAGAAGAGCATGCTCGAGCGTCTGGAAGAACGAAGAAGAGTCGGCAACGGGGCCAAGCGTGGTCTAGGCTGGGAATCGTCTGCGTCTACATTGCACGCGGCCTTTAATGTTCCAGCTGCTGGCCTCTAAGTTTTAAGTAGAATGGACGAAAGCAGCGTGCCAAAGGAGCTGGCTGCGGTGTTCAGGTGAGCTCAATGATCTTGCCGATACGGTCGGGTTTTTTAATCATGAATTACACGCTTTCATTCGCCGCATGAAAGCGTGAATTTATTTTTATTGTTTATTGGCCGTTAAATACCCTGGCAGGGTATATATAGCCGAGGGACAGGAGGTAGGGAGAGAAAGGGGCAACATGGGAATGACATACTAGTTGCAATTATCACAGTCGCATTCTGGTAGAATATGACTTTATTAACGCAGTAGACAGATTACGCGAAGCACAGAGCTGTTACAGAAAGGGGAGGGAGACTCCAATTAGCTTGCAAGTATTATTTGAGCAGGTATATCACAACGTACAAGCTTACAACGCAAATATCATGAATTCTGTTCTATGGCAGCAGGCATAAATTAGTTATTAAACGCGCTCAAGGAGCCGAGAAGCATTGGAATGTACATGAAAATTTGACGAGACAGTGCGACGTTATAAGGAGGGGAGGGGGGAGCAGAAGAACAAATATAAATGGCACATTCTCCATCTATGCAACAGAGGCACGGTTTCAAGGGATAATACTATAAACGCTGTTAATACTGTAGTTGGTGTCGTACCAATGAAATGCAATAAAGCAGGCTGCGCTGTACTGGATGGCTTCTAGAAGACACTTTGACCTCCGATTCGGGATATAAATTCTTGTTTGGTACGAAACTTTCTTTGGGCTAGCGTAGCAGATGGATGGAAGGGAGAAACTGAGGTGCCATCTGATAATCCAAAGGGATTGCAAAGTACAAAAATGCACGAAAATTTTCTTTCATGCAGTCTGTTTCGTTTTCAACCGCCGAACGACTTGTGACGTCGCAGAATAGCGGAGGGCACGTATGAGGCATACAAAACTGCTGTATGGCCGCTAGTTTGCCTATTTTAATGCGCGCCAGCTCTTATACGTGAGCCTAAAAAAGAGCTGGCATTGCAAAAATTAAGTAACGACTATATCGCATTTTCTTGACTTGCATGGCCACGAATCGTACATATAACGTCACACCTGTTGCTCGATAGTTGAAACCAAAACTGCCCGAGATAAGGTTCAATAATATATCATTTAACAGATGTGAACTCGTCATCGCTCATACACTATTGTCTTGCGCACGAATAAAAAAAAACATGCATCGAAAATGTTAGTGTCTGCTCCGTCAAGTCATCATAAAGCCATAACTTTATGATCATTGTTCGTGGTTGTGCGATGGCATAAGACGAAGTCATCTTCAAAACACGAATAGGCGTTGTCACGATTCTGGTCCGTGTTCCTCGAGGGTGCAGACGTGGTCTCCACCCTCGAGGAAGCCAAGTATGCAGGAGATGTCTTCCTAGTCATCCTGAATGTCCAGTCCGCTTTTGACAACCTGCCTCATACCATCATTGAGCAGGCTCTGGATGCCCTTGGAGTGACTGGGAAACGGCGTCGGTTCATCTCGGCATGCCTCTCAAATCGCTCCTTCGAAGTTGGGCAAATCCTTAGCCCCGCTGGGGTGGTGCAGTGGTAAGACGCCCGACTACTGTGCCGGAGTACCCGGGTTCGATCCCGACCTCGGCGGCTGCGTTTCGATGGAGGCGAAACGAAGAGGCGTCTGTGTGCTGTACGATGTCAGCGCACGTTAATGATCCCCAGGGGGTCGAAATTACTCCGCAGCCCTCCACTACGGCTCCTCTTCCTCTCTTTCCACTTTAATTCTCACCTTACTTCCTTCCCGCACGGAGCGGTTCAGGTGTCCACAGAAACAAGTGTGGCAGATATTGCGCTTTTCCCTTCCTGTGAACCTATTATTGTTATTATTATTATTATTATTATTATTATTATTATTAAACCCCTAGCTCCCCTGGTTCTGTTACCTAGGAGGTCCCCCGGGGATCAGTCCTCAGCCCATGGTTGTTCAACCTCGTCCTTGCCGGCCTGCCGAACTTCGTTCAGCAGATCAGGATCCACAATGTCTCCTGCTCCATCTATGCAGATGACATAGCCCTTTGCGGAGTAATATCGACCACCTGGGGTCGAAATTACTCTGTAGCCCTACATTACGGCTCCTCATTCTCTTTTTCCACTTTCACTCCCACCTTCCCTTACGGCGCGGTTAAGGTGTCCACAGAAAACAAGTGAGACAGTTACCGCGCCTTTCCCTTCCTATAAAGCAATCATCATCCGAGCTCCAAAGAGACATTGTCTCAGCTAGGAAGGCCTTGCCACGGCCGCTCAATAGAGGCGCACTTCATTGAGCGGCCGTGGCCTTGCAATGGCCACAGCAGAAGTCGCTCGAGGTCCTTCCCGCCACTCCCGGGCCAAACAGTCCAGGAATCCACGAAACAGGTGAGCTGGAGGCCGCAGTCTTCCCCGCTCGAGCGAGAGAACGCGGAACTTAAAGCTCAGTTAAAAACACAGTCTGAAGAAATTGCCGAGCTTAAACGGCAGCTGCAACCCCTTTTAAGGCGAGAGCAGTCCCCTGCAGTATTGCAAACCCAAGCACCTCCCACCATTTCCAAAACTCCTTCAAACTCTCCCCCCTCCGCGTCCTCTTCGCGCGCTACGTCACCTGCTCGTGGCGTTCCCGCAAAACGCAAGATAGCCACTGGGGTAGTTCCTTCCGAGCCATCAATGCCAGACCAGACTGCCCTCCTTATGACGGCAATGCAGTCCCTGGAACGCTCGGTACAATCTTTCCGCGCCGAAACCCAGAACTGGATGACGAACGCCGCAAAACGACTAGAGGCTATTGAGAAGCGTCAAAGTGCTCAAGAGGCCTCGTTTTCTCAAATCCAAACCCAAGTTTGTGAGCTTCTTCCCAGAGGTTGCACTGTACTACCCATCCCTTTAGCTATTACTGATTGCACCCAACATGGCAGCACACCCCAACAGAATTAGCGTGTGGCAGTGGAACTGCAGAGGTTTCCGCACAAAGCGGAATAATCTGCAACTTCACTTATCTACCCTATACCCTAGCGAGATACCGGCAGTGATAGCGCTGCAGGAGACGCTTGTTTCGGTTAAGCTCCGCGACTATACTACTTACGAGCCCTCCACCCAGCCTCAATCCAGGGTAGCGTCGTTGGTGCACCGCAACTTTACCGCGGTCGAACACCCTCTTGAGGTGGATGACGTGGATGGTCTCTTGCTGGAACTCCTACCCCGCACACGAAAAGCACACACCCTTTTTTTCTCAACCTCTATAGCCCGCCCAAGAGCCCTCCTGCCCCCCTCATTGGCGCAATCAAGAAAGCCCTCACAGTTAGCGCGGGAGGATCCCTACTAGTGGTAGGCGTCTTCAATGCTAGCCATACCAGCTGGGGTTACCGAAAAAACTGCCGTAAGCGTACGGCAATTTTGTCCTTCGTTCAGGACGAAGGGCTTTATATTCTCAACGACACCTCCTATCCCACCCGAATCGGATCTAGCGTTCAGCACGACACAAGCCCAGACTTGACTCTCTCAAAAGGCGTTCGAGAAAGCCGCTGGACTAATATCACTCACTCATTAGGTAGTGATCATTACATTTTATGCACTGAGCTCTCCATCTCTTCCCTCACCCCACCCAAACGCAATCGGGCCTGCGTGGTCGATTGGGATCGATTTCGCCGCATCCGGCAAAACGCACCGGACACCATTGTGGACTTGGAGGCCTGGGTGGCTTCTCTCACACAGGATGTAGAGTCGGCGACATCCACTATCCCGGAACCAGAGGACACTTCGGCTGCGGATAGTCGCCTTCTCCACATGTGGGAGGCACACGCCAGCCTTCAGAAACGCTGGCTATCCCAAAAGCATAATCGCACCCTCAAACGGCGAATTTCCCGCCTTGTGAAAGAAATTGAAGCTTATACAAGGGACCTCGCTCGCCAGCAGTGGGGGCAGGTCTGTGACCGCATGAGCGGTAATCTAGGCCTTAAAGACACCTGGTCGCTTTTACGCTACCTCCTTGATCCTGGGCACACCAAGGCCACGCAGCGTAAGAATATTACCCGCATTATTCATCAGCTTCCCCTAGACGATGACGCCCTCCTTCAGACCTTAAAAGATCAGTACGTCACTACAACCCCCTCTACCCCCCTTCCTTCCTACACCGGTTCTCCCAACCCTACCCTTGATGAGGAAATCTCTTCAGCTGAAGTCAGGGCGGCGATGCACCGCCTGGGCACACCAAGGCCACGCAGCGTAAGAATATTACCCGCATTATTCATCAGCTTCCCCTAGACGATGACGCCCTCCTTCAGACCTTAAAAGATCAGTACGTCACTACAACCCCCTCTACCCCCCTTCCTTCCTACACCGGTTCTCCCAACCCTACCCTTGATGAGGAAATCTCTTCAGCTGAAGTCAGGGCGGCGATGCACCGCCTCAGGACGACATCAGCTCCGGGGACGGACCGAGTCACAAATAAGGTGCTTCGTAAATTGGATGACCCGTCTGTCGATGCGGTCACGGACCTCATCAACCAATGCTGGCGCACGGGAACCCTTCCGGCCCAGTGGACACACGCCCGTATCACATTTATCCATAAACCCGGCAAACCACTCGACATAGAATCTCCGACCCATATCTCTAACTTCCTGTCTTGGCAAACTCTTTGAACATGTTGTGCTGGCACGCCTCCAGAACCACATAGATGACCATAACCTCTTCCCTGACACAATGGTCGGCTTCCGGCCACATCTCTCCACGCAGGATGTTATGCTGCAACTGTCAGAAGATGTCCTTCACCCCCGCCACGCAAAGCACACCCGAGCAATTCTCGCCCTAGATCTCACAAAGGCCTTTGATAATGTCCGTCACGCAGCCATTTTAGATGCTCTCTCATCGTTTCAAGTCGGCTCGCGTGTCCACCAGTACATATCCGCCTTTCTTAGTCATCGCACAGCAGAAATCACCATCGGCTCGCTCTCATCTCCATCTTTCAAACTCGGTAGCATTGGCACCCCACAGGGTTCTTTCCTCTCTCCACTGCTTTTTAATATTACCCTTATCCCCATGGCACATGCCCTCAACCAAATCCCTGCCCTGTCCCACTCCTTATACGCCGATGATATTACACTGTGGACCACCACAGGTAGCATTGGCGCCATGGAAGATACATTACAGGCCGGAGCAGACATTGTAGTATCTTTTGCCGCAAATGTCGGCTTGGCTTGTTCCCCTACCAAAACGGAGCTTCTCATACTCCGACCTCCTAGGTGTCGTACAGACAGGCCCTCCTCCCCCCATCTTCTTGACAGTTGACAACACCCGGATACTAGAAGTGGACAACATCAGGATTCTTGGCATTCTGATACAAAACAATGGCAAGAATACCGCAACCATCACTAAGCTGACGGTGATGGTTCATCAAACAATCCGCCTCATTCGTCGTATAGCCAATCGCCATCGCGGCATGCGCGAGCATGACCTCAGACGCCTGGTACAGGCATTTGTCCTGAGCCGTGTTGTGTACTCGCTCCCCTACCTTTTCCTCACGCGGGTGGAGGAAGACAAGGTTAACGCTCTTATCCGACAGGCGTACAAGGCCGCCCTCAACTTACCCCGCTACACTTCCAATGAACGCCTTCTTCACATGGGCATCCATAACTCCCTAACTGAGCTCACGGAAGCCCACCGCTCAGCCCAGTTGGAGCGATTATCATCTACCCTCACCGGCCGGAACATCCTTGCTCGCATCCATCTCTCACCTCCCGGTCACTGCTCTACACAACATACACTTCCCCCTGCGATACACCGCGTTCTTAAGGTGCATCCCCTGCCAAAGAATATGCACCCAGAGCACCATGTCACTCGCCGCAAAGCACGCGCAGAAGCTCTTCGCAAGCACTATGGCTTCCAGCCAGAGACCGTTTACGTAGACGCTGCCTCATACCCCTCCCGCCCAGCGTTCGCCCTCAGCGCTGTTTCCAACTCATTGCAACTGGTCGCGGCCGGTACAACTTTTGCCTCCACTTCCCTGGAGGCGGAGGAGGTGGCGGTTGCCCTCGCCATAGCTACCACCCGAGCCACAACCATCTTTAGCGATTCTAAATCCGCCGTACGGAACTTCGCCCGCGGTCGGATCTCTACCCCAGCCTTCCGGTTCCTCGCCTCCCTCTCCCCACCCGAACACCCTATTCAACTAACATGGGTGCCCGCTCACACGGGTCACCTAGGCAACGAAGCAGCTCACTCTTTTGCTCGAGGATACGTCAGCCGAGCAGGGACTGCCACTGCCTGGGGAGATGCTCGCGAGCGCATGGTATCCTATCACGAAATCTCTCTCCATTACCGTGATCAATGAACCATCTACCCTCCTCCTCATAAATCTATGACTAAGCTACAACAGGTGACGTGGCGCCAGCTTCAGTCCCGTACATTCCCATCCCCTGCTTTCTTATCTTTGATCCATCCAGGACTGTTCTCGCCGCAGTGCACCCTGTGTGGGGCACCTAAAGCTGATTTTGAGCATATTATGATCAAATTCTCGGAATTCCACCCTCCAGCCACTTGGCAACTCTCCGACCTCGAGCGATGGGAGGCTGCGGTATCCAGCTCTGACCCGGCTGTTCAAAAGCGGCTGACAGACTGGGCTTTGGGTGTCGCTGGGAAGCACCAGCTTCCGGCCACAACACGCAGCCAAGAGCCGACCCATCATTAGCATGTATTCCCTTAAGGCTCCCAAATATAAAGTTTTTCACCACCACCACCACGGGCACTGGATGGCGCCCAGCACTTCCTAGCATCGAAGGGATTGACCCTCTCGGCTACCAGGTCTGAGGCCCTGGTCTACCACTCCAGAGGAGCAAGGAGCTCCCGCCGACTTGCAACTTTGCATATCGGAGGAACCCCACTTCCATGGAGACGTCAGGTAAAATACCTAAGTCTCACAATTGGCGACCGTCTCACCCGGATCCCGGTGGACAAAGTTCTTATCCCCCATCTGGACCATTTCGGAAAAGCAGTCCAGTGTCTCCACTCAAGTGGCAAGGTTGTTCGACTACTTGGGCAACCAAGCTCTTTGAGGCAGCGGCGACATCGGTCATCCTTTACGCCCTGCCCTTTCGTCTCATTTCGGTCGGCTCGAGTCATCCGTCTCGACACGATTCGAAGGCGTTGGATTAGACGATTCCTTGGAGTCCCTCAGTCTTCACAGATTCCTTCTACCCTGGCGGAAGCTGGTATATACCTTATGGACCTTCTCCTGGCACAGAGGGGACTGACCCTCATCAACCATCTCAGCCATGCTCCAGACGGCGCCTCACTCTTAGCACGGCTGCACAGCAACTCCCATTCTCGTATGGGAAAGCGGTCAGCAGTGTACAGGGAAATCATTGGTCCCGTTCCAGGTTTCTTAGACCTACCCCCTCCGCCCAATAGACCCTCAATTCCTCTCTTCCTGGGTACAGGTGGCAACACCAAGCGTCACACCCCTACAGCTGGCTTCCAGCAGACAACTGCAACTCTCCTCGAGGAGTGCAGAGGATCTACACTCCTCTTCATGAATGGCTCGGTTTGTCCTGCTACCTCCCAAGTAGCTGCAGCCATGACAGCACCGCAGCTAGATCAGTATAGGTCCTGCCGCCTGTCATTCCGAGCTAGTTCAACCGCTGCTGAGCTTGCCGCTCTCCACTTAGCCGCACCGTTCATCGCATCCAGCGTCCCTCCTGGACCTGTGAATGTTCTTTGTGACTCCAGATCTGCTCTGCAGCTGCTGACTATTCACCATGGCATCAACCTCTCGGTGAACGTTCTCCAAGCCCGACTCCTAGACCTTCAGGACTCAGGGTATCAACTGGCCCTTCATTGTGTTCCAGGACATACTGGAGTCCAGGGCAATGAGGAGGCGGATGCACTGGCCAAAGTAGCGCACGACAACGGTGCCCCAGTCACTGAGGATGTCACACCTTTTGACTTTTCAAGACCCCTTTTGAGAAAGGCTCTAGGTCGTTTCGTTCAGACCGTCGTATTGCCGCTGGAGAACATTTCTAACGGCTCTCAGACAAACTTCCCCGGAAGGACAAATCCCTCCTCCTGCGACTGCGTATAGGCTGCACATGGACTCCTTCACGCATGTACGCCTGCGGCCAAGCTCCCAGTCCAGCCTGTCTCTCTTGCGGCAACACTGGCACACTGGGGCACTTGCTCCTTGTATGCCCAGCCTCCGCTAGCCACCGCCAGAAACTTCTGGCTGGCTACCGGAATCTTGGTCTCCCTGATGATACGGAAGGCCAATTGCTCTTCCCGGCTCGGAACCAACTTTCTTCTCACAGGCTCCTCCTGACTTTTCTGGAGGAGTCTGGCCTCAGCTCTATTCTGTAGGCCTACATGGGCCTATAGTGTCTCGTGTGACAATGATGGCGTTAGCTACCTCTTCCTCCCCTACCCCCCTTTACTCAAACTCCCCCCCCCCCCCCCCCCCCCCCCCCCCTGGTCGCCAAGAATGATGCCACAAAGTTGGCCAACATAAGACGCGACCAGTATCCCTCCCCCAAAATATACCATAGTAACCACCACCACCAGAATATCTGGCATCTGCTCGGACGAGCCCTGACAAGACAGACGCCGAGGCTTCTCCTAAGTGCGCCGTTGCCACGCGGAGCAGCACCAGGCTTGTAAGGGGCGTCAGGCGTTCGCCCGCACCCGCTCGACTCCAGCCGCCGGCCGCTGCAGGAGCCGCGGGAATCACGGCTAGAAGCCCGATCATAACAGCGTGAAATGCCAGCAGGACGATCGTTTACGAAGCTTAAAAACAGAAGCGCACCGCGCTCTCCGGTTAGCAGGGCGAAATTAGTTGTAAGCGAATGGTGATTATCGATACCAGCTAACTGACATCGGTCGGTTAGTAAATAACGAATTCATGTTAATATGAGAGTATCGAAGCACACGCAAAGAAGCTGCTTATGGCGCAAATCAACAAAAGCTTCCAGACATCCAGATAAGGGGCTTTATAAGCTGACGTTAGAAAAATCTAAATTCAGGGAAAGGAAGGTATAGCATATTCGAAAATTTGAGTTTTGCATATGTAACCGAATTGAAAGTCACGCCTATCGGAAAAAGAGGAGTTGAAATCAAGTTGATGTGTGATTCGTTAATATATTATGTGCTGTAATAGTCGGCAGGCAATGCATGTTAGTAAAACGGTTTAATGACTGATCGGGACGGATACCTAATTTAAAAATTGGAACTACTTCGCTTAAAGACGGATTATCAGAAGCAACTCTTCATCAAAGTAGACCACCAGCAGTTACCCATAATCCCTTAATTGCTGATCATGGCTTAACTATCTGTCGTCTGCTATACATTGCTGGAGCTCTACACACCAGTTTTGTGCCAGCAGTATACATCTGTGCAAGGTTTTTTATACCACCGCCAAAGGGACTTCGGAACCAGTTAGTATGGTTGAGCCGACAAGCATTGGTTCTTGTGGCTTGTCAGAGACCATGCAGTAAAGTTAAGAGCCGTGGAGCCAGTAATATAGTAAGCAATCGTATATTTTTCAGGAACATTTAGAGATGAACTTATGCGTCTTAATTCGCAGGATAATCGAGGAAAACAAGGACCAGATGTTGTCGTGGCTGAAAGAGCTGGTGGCCATTCCTACCGTTTCTGCGGAAAAGGAGCACCACAAGGACATCACGCGGCTGATACAGCTGATGCAGGAGGTATGTACCCTAATAAACGGACGCTCCAAGAGCTTTATTATTGCGGTAACATTAGTGTTCCCGTTAAACCAAAGCCCCACCACAGTGAGAAACGAAATTCTCTGATTCATGGAAATGTGATTGCGTCACAGTGTTCACGTGACCACGAATGATAAGTCGCATAACACCACCTTCATGGGTTTTATTTAGAAATGCCCCATTTGTCCAATTGAAAATTTTGTCCTCCTACAATAAAACACTGATGAGTGTCGCGTTATGTGCTGACGAATGCAGTAACGAAACTGACATAAACGCGTAAAGGAAATGCAACTGGTATCCCGAATGCAATAGCATTTCCTATCAAGTGGTCTTAAATGCCTTCATTGTTTTTGGTGAGGTAATAATCGGTGAGTAATAAATCGAATTCGATTTTGCATTCTTAAGTCGCCGCAACTACCGCGACATCAGACTAGAAGTATAACAAATAGGGACATCGGCATATGGGTGCCACTGACGTAGCTTATGTACTTCTCTTATTTTACTCTATATAGCCTATAATTTACAAAGTGTGTCAGAAGCTGTTATGTCGGCGCACTGAAACGCGAAGTGATAGAAAAAAAATAAGGGAACGGAGAACACACCACGTTCCATCCCTCCAATGCTCGAAGTAATGTCTACGGACATCGGATTGCGAATACTGCGGGAGCCATGACTCTCCTCTTCACACTGGGAACGACGTAGCTTTCGATACGCATGCGAACATGTAAACCGTGAAAAATGAGTGTGATTTCTTCATTACACCGATACATTCTTAAAACGTGTGTCAATAAAAACGAGACATATGCTTGGGCCATGTGCTTAAAGCATTGAAGAAGAGTTTGTCCTATACCTCCCGCAGAAGCTGAAGAAGCACGGGATGCATGTCATCCTGGAGCCCATGGGCGACCAGACGCTCTCGGACGGCACCCAGGTGCCCTTCCCACCGCTGCTTCTCGCCGGCACCAACCACGACCCTAAGCGGAAAACACTCTGCTTCTACGGACACCTGGACGTCCAGCCGGCGCACAAGGTTTGGGCGGCCAAAGCCACCTATAGAAGGGTTGTCTAGATGGCGCTGCCCGCCAGCCGTTTTGTTACGTATAGTGCTTAGAGAAGGGAATAATGGCGTAGGTTTAAGCCTACGTCAGCCTGGTCATAAAGAGCGAACGCACCCGCCGTGGCGTTAGCGTGTTGCCTCCGAGATTTTGGTCTGGCCGCGGCCTGGTGATGTGGTCAGTCTGCGGCCACGTCAACGTTGGACGATTTTGGGTGATTTTGCTACTCCCCGAACCTCTGGATTTCTCCCTGGAGCCTCCGGAGCGGGTTTTCGCACTGAAATATGCATGTGCAGATTTTAAGTCCGCGTACGAAGCGATAACAGCTTAGAACGTCATACAGACCCGAAGTGCGCCTGCTCTGCGGGAAGGTTTAAAACAAAAGTGTCCCTAATTGCTGAAGACACGTTAGGCGACCGGTAAGTTACCTAAGGCAACTGACGTCTTCCAGTACGTTTAACGACCCGTTTGCCTAAGAACGGCCTAAGGTTCGTTTTTACGACTTTCAGAGACTTTTTATGGAGGACAAATGGGGGAGAAAAGTTTGTGGAAAGCAGCTTCGGGTAAAAAAAAAAAAAGAACATATTTTGGTGCTGTGAGGGGAAGAAGGTCAATTAAAATTGTAGAAGAAACAGTGAAGTCTCCTCAGTGTGAATTCGTTGGTTAAAAACGCAAGGCAGGAATAAAATTGGTTTCGAGAATCTTCATTTTTTGTCCATGACTGAGCGCACTCGAGGCATTCCGTGGGTGCATGCAGGAGGACGGCTGGGAGACAGAGCCGTTCCAGCCCGTGGAGAAGGACGGCCGCCTCTACGGCCGGGGCGTGGCCGACAACAAGGGTCCGCTAACCGCTTGCATCTGGGCGCTTTGCGCGTTCCTGCAGAGCGCCGGTAGGCCACCGCTCAACGTCAGGGTGGGTGGACGTCCGACTATAGTAATGTTTCATACTGTGATTATTTTGTGGACGTTGGCCACGAACGACGCTTTCAGGCACATTGAAACGAAGGAAATTAAAGTGAATAATTTTTCCAGCGAAAACTATTACAGCTTTTATTTAACTTTTTATAGTAGCATTTCGCGGACACATCTACCATAATGAAAGGTCGTACCGACTTGGTGACCAGACCGACTGCCGAGAGCGAGGAAATAAAAGCCTCGCTAGTACAGCTAGTCACCTGGAGGGGCGCCTGCAGGGGCGCCTACAAGACGACAGCGAAGAGCCAACAGTCTGATAAGTTTTGTTTCGAAAAGGTGATAAAAACTGCTCGTGAACTTCCACGCAGCTGCCGGCTTGCATTTTCGCCAATGTGTAGCAGGGCAGTTCACCGATATTTGTAAACGTCTTTGCCAAGGATTCTATGCAGGACAATGAAAGTGCTGCGTCGCAACGAATGTGGCGCTAAGTCTGGAGTGCATGAAGGGTGCACGGACCGCGGTCGAAACGAAGGCAGCAAGCAGAAAAAGGCCGAATATGCATTTGAGCATGCAGACGCCAAAGCGGGCCTGTTACGCTAATGAAACGCCAAAACGGCCTTCCACTAGAAATGCACAGCCTGATATGTCAGTCGACATGCGCTAAGTCGATAAGCTTATTTCTGCTAACTTTTTTATGTTGGAGTCGATTAGAAAATGGGGAGCTAGTTAAGCAATGTTTATACAGATTGGAAAATGCAACGTTCGTACTTGAACAACATGAACACGCTTGAGGGTGTATCAAGAAAGAGCGTCTGCCTAGCTCAGTTGGTAGAGCTCTGCGACGTGCGGAGGTCGTGGGTTCGAATCCCACCCTAGGCAGGGTTGTGTTTATCCTCTTTTCTCTAATAAAAAGGAGCATAAATATACCGGCGGTTTCGCCAGCATGCATAAAGTATGAGTTGCCAGTCCAGTGATACTGGATATGCTTACGTGTTTTGTACTTTATGCTCTTCCCACTAGCTCTTTCAGTGTCTTCAGTTCTCCCTAGCGAGCTCATAACTTCATTACTCTCCTCTGTGCTTAGCGACATTTGCATGGCGGGAGGTAATTTTGCAACGTGAACTGTGCAAGGCACATTAATTCGGCCTGTTTGTTGACGTCCGCACCGGCACATGTGATATCCCCAGATCAGAACCACGACGGCACTCACTCTGACGCATTCACGTCTGCCGTGGTTAGTCAGTCGACCGCATGGCGCTTCGTGAGTGTGCCGTCAAACAGGGACGGCCCTTCGCGACTGACTGTTAACTAGCAGTAAAAAAAAAAAAACAACTACAGAACTGTACACTGTCAAAAACTTGCATGAAGTTAATGAGCAATTATAATTAAGTCACAACATGTGTCTTAAAACAGAAAACGGACGATTCATATTTTTTCGTGTTTTTCGCTTATGTTGTATACGAGGTTTTGAACACTGCCATCTGTACCTAGTGTATCGATGTAAACAATTTGCGTACCGGACAAATAACGCAGCATTAATGCCGTTTCTATAGCAACAGCTATGAGAAGCCTAACTTGCAGAGCTGCATTCATAAGCTTCGCTTTTACTGCGATAAAAATAAATGAAATAACTGGAATGAATGGGCAAGTACCATTGGCGCAAGCCCGAAAAATGGGGAATATACCTAAGTGGGAGCAACCACATAAAATAATGTTCTGTTGTTGTGAAAATTGCAGAACATTGATAACGTTGTTACTCCATGCATGTGATACAGGCCTATGTCTAGCTTAACTTCGGTCATAGTGTGTGTTGTATGTATGACATGTATATACTGAACTGCACGTAGCCTAAGCAAGCCATTCAGTACGCAGAGTCTGATCTACGAATTTTATTTTTCTGAGCGGAAAGCTCTACCATAGCCTATGGCTCTACATATGTCTGCCAAGGTCAAGTTTCTCAAGCGTTCGACCTTGACCGCGAGTGCTGTGGGTGGAGCCGGCGGCACTCGCATCTTCGCTCGCCTGCTGCTGCTTCCCCGCTTTTCGCACATCTGTCAAATTTGCTGTGGAAAGGTGCAGCTTCGCGCGCTCACCCGGTTCCGCCGCTGTGATACCACGGGACTAGGAGAGGACATAACAGTTGCTTCGCGTTCACCGGCTTCGTCGCTGTAAATGTCACGTGACTAGGAGAGAGATAATAGTTGCTTCTCCGGTTATTCCTCCTTCAGTTCTACCTTGGATGAGGCGCGCGCCAGAGCGAGTGCGTCAACTCTTATGCGACGTGCGTCATTCCGCGTCCGATCATTCAGCAGAGCTTGTCGCTCTATGCGTATAGGTTTAGAATTAAACCTATCGAATTTCTTTGCTTTTCAGTATGTCCTTTTTAATAATTGCGAGAGAGAGAGAGAGAGACAGAGAGAGAGAAAACTATTTGTCAGCGATGATTTAGATGATTTAGATCGAACGCTTTCCTCAAATCCAACCTCAGGAGGCCCGCGTACCGTGACCGTTCTCCGGGTCTATGATTTCTCTAGAGAGTTGAAGCATCACGTCCTGCGTGGACAGATGCGGCCTAAACCCGATCATTGTGTGCGGCATGAGGCGATGAGTTTCTACGTAGTTCTGCAAACGCGCGAGAAACACATGCTCCATGAGCTTACCCAAGCACGACGTAAGGGAAATAGGTCGAAGGTTTTCGATGTTGAGCTTTCTGCCGGGTTTCGGTATAAAAGTGACTCTTGCATGTTTCCACGCCGGTGGAAGGTTTCCCCCCTTCCAGCACTTGTACATATATTCTGTTAAAGCTTGGACCGTATCGTCATAGTTCGTAAGAATTTTGTTAGTTATTCCGTCCGGCCCCGCCGCTGAGATCGTCCGGAGTTTCTCCATCGCAGCTATCACCTCCGCGGTGGTAATATCCACGTCTAGTGCCTGGAATTGGAAACTGGAAGTAACTGGAAACAAATTGACTAGCAGCGGCGATGTCAATGAGAAATTCCTTTATAGTGTACACAGTGTCCTATAGAAACGATATGCCGATTGTAGTATGCTCACGAAAATTTTTGCACGTCAATCCTTGTAATCTCAGTAAGTTCAGCGAACAACGAGCGCAGAAATAAATATATTTGATGCTCATCTGATGTGTTTTTAGAAGTCAATTAGGGTAAAACTACGCAATTTTAAGCGATAGCTTATACAGCTCTTTCGGCTGAAAAGTCGTCGTCGTCGTTGTCGTCGGCGTAGAAGTAGTAGTAGTAGTAGTATATTAGTAGTAGTAGTAGTCGATGGCCCAGAGTATAACGAGAGAAAGGAGACGGCTACACAGTACGGAAGAGCACTGAATAATGGTAGAGGGGGAGCCTCATTTCACAAGCCGAGCCAACGTTTCGACATATGGACTTGTCCTCGTCTGGGCAGCATGATAATCCCTAGTGGGGGTTTAAATACGGTTTTGCTTGCGAAGAAGAAAAGCTAGGGGAGTGGATGGGGGGGGGGGGGGGGGGGGAGGAGGGGGGGTGAAAGAAGTAGGGCAAGGAGTTAAAAAATGTTCCTTCAGTATTTATTTCTCAGCCTGGAACCAGTCCCGGAGCCTGAAAAAGAAAATAAAAAGCGACAGGAGCAGAGAAAAACTACAATGCGGGGTGGATGATAAGTTGGCACCTAAAGCAGGTCTGATGCTGACACGCCTTTCTTGAAAAGGGACATGCACTCCAAATGGTCCTGATAAACCTTCCGCAAGGAGAAGAGAAAGACAAAGAAACAGAATACTGTCTTGTGTGCCTTGTTCTTGTTTCTTCGCGCCTATTCACATTTTCTCATACAGGAACCAAGTAACCTCTCTACTATGTATCTGAAGTCTCAAGAGAATGTGTCTGATAACGTTAACAATGCTGGTCACGTGATATCTGGTATTTTTTGAGTGACAAGACGAATACCACCTCGTCTGCCCTGAACAACAGTCGCATTGAATATTTGTTACGAGCCGGAAGTGGTAAAGTGAAGACGTGGTACTTCCTGCCCTACTCGCAGGTGCTGATCGACAGCATGCAGGAAGTGGATTCGCAGGGCATGGCGGCCTACCTGAAGTCGGGCAGCAAGAGCGAGTTTCTCAAAGAGATTGACTACATCTGCATGTCGGATGGCGTCTGGCTGGGGTCGCGGACGCCGTGCCTCACTTTCGCTCTCAGGTCAGCTCTTGGCGTGCTTCTAGATAGCAATCAGTATATTGACAGATCTTCCCTCAGCAAGCGTTCCTTTCCTTTTTTTTTTTTTTTTGCTGTTTTCAGAAACACGTCTCATTGCGTTTTAAGGCATTTTTATATACTTTGTGAGCGCGGAACAAACTTTAGAAGCATAATTATGCTACTTATCGGAAGCTTAGACCAGTTAAATCAAGCGTTCATAAAATTTTTTGCCCCACGATATTTCGCAGTTACCTCACTACGGTCTTCAAAGCGCAGCCCGCTGGCTCTCGCAGTTTTAACTACTCGCTGCAAGGGAAGAAAAAGCTTCGAAACAAATTTTGCCACGCTCGTTGGAAGCCCTATTGAAAAAACCTATATATAGGACCTATTCATATCGGGTTATTGGATATGGGAGTTGTGGGAGTTGAGGGAGTGGTAGGAGTAAAAGGAGTAGTAGGAGTCGCAGGCTATGTGCGTCGTAGAATGTGGTCAGCGCCCTTCGTTGTGGGGAAAATGAGGATGCAGGCTAAAAAGACGTTCAGGCAAATAAAAAATGCACGTAAATAAAAAAAATAAAAAAAAAAACTTGCCGCATCAAGAATCGAACCATGATCTCACGGATTACACCGCATACCAGCCCAGCACGCTAACCACTACACCACGGCGACTTTTTTTTTCTTTATTGCCTAACTTCAGCACAATACACAAAATAGAGTCTAGGGGGGAGATGGTACACCACGGCGACAGATGGTTTCTATACTTATATTCGTCCATTTCTATTGCTATTTTCGGTTCGCACTTTGCATCTTTTTCTTAAGTTCGGTCGTCCTTCGACGATTGCCCCGCAAACACGCTGAACCTTTTTCTTTTCTATCAATACACATAGGCAATATCATCTATCATTCAAACGTATCAGTGTTTTGCACGTGCACCCAAGAGTATGCGAATATGTTACGTACTGGCTATTTTTTCGCCGTGTTAAAGCGCACTTTTCTTTCTACTACAGAGATATCTCGTACGGATCCGCTTGTCATATATCACCTTTTAACTTCACATGCTGCCAGCGGAGCAGCGGCGGCAGTATTTTACTTCCCATCACTCCTTTTGAATATGCAAACCCTTAAATAAGCATCGCTGTTGATATGCAGCTATCAATGAATGGTTCGGTGGGCGGCGACGTGTGTTTTGAGTTATGCTCGAGCGTACTTATGTTCATGTGGAAATGCGAATTTATTCCCTGCACTTCCGTATTGCAAACTCGTCACCAGTTACAGATATGAACGTGCGCCATAAGGTCGGAAGACGTGCAGCGATTGTTGATTCTAATTACCGCATGCGCTCACAGCAGCGCATGCAGAAATCGAAATGCAAAATAAACTTCCATGTTCATTTCATTCAAATTTGAAAAAGGCTTTCTTGATTTTAATTCTTGATTCAATTTAGCGGGGACACCGCATGCGTATATCAAACTTTGCCTTTTCAAACTTGCATAAACAAATCCTGATTAAGGAGCTCATCCAACTCCTGTATCATGGTACACAGGACCTATTCACAACTCCGATAACTCCTAATATATATCCCACATGTGATATACAGGAGTTAAAGGAGTCTGAAAAAGGAGTAACAGGACCTATATGCATATCCTGCGCGTCCTCCTACTAGTCCTGAATGCGTCTTTATGGGTCCTTTATGCCCCATTTCGGCTCCTGCATACTCCCATATTATTTCATACAGGACCTATTAAAACCGCAAATAGGTTTTTTCAATAGCTTATACCATTCGCGTTAACATGCGTACAATACTATGGAATAATATCCAGACAGTCTCTTCACAATTAAAATTAAAGTGTTCCAGGATCCCGGAATTGGCGACAGTGCACCCAATGCGAATGGAGCAAGTCTGATTTGTGCGCCTTATGTTTGTCCTCCGTGCCGCTTAAAATTCAGCTTAGAGCATACGCCTGACGGGGCTATATGTTATAAGCACAGTGTCCGCCTACTTCAAAGAAGGCTCTGCCAGGTGGTATTACATTCCTTAATACCTATTTATTTCGTGAGAGATCCGACAATTCGACAAATACCGGTGCCTTGTAATGAAGGCATATATCCACCCCTTTTTAAACATTTCTAACTCTAGTCTTCAACATTTTACTAACAGATGTTTGTTATCCGATGTAGCGTCGACAGACCTGAAAATTAAAAAAAAAAACAATGTGGTTTATTTAACTCTTCTAAACCAAGGCATAGCGAAAGCTCCTTTACACTCGGCTGCACACTGCTAAACCTAACGAAGCGTAGCAAGAGTAACGGAGTTTTCGCTCTGTCTTACTCGGTTTAAAAGAGTCAAACCAGAGTGTCTTTCTATAGTGAAATAGCTCGGCGAGCCACATCTTCTGGGTGATCTGAAGCAGCCTGCAGCATAATCGACAACGCTTTTGGCGGCCCTGCAAGACACATTTCCATGGCGAGTCACACCAAACTTGATGCACATCCAATGAAAGGCTCCCTCTTTTTTTTTAAGTAAGCGGCGAGTCACATGGTTCGTCACTTGGCCGCAGCTGGCGAGACAGGGTTCGGCGCGCGGCGCAGCGACGCGTTAGCGGCGCATCAGTAGCAGCTATGGCGCATCACGTGTGTGACATTAGGACACACCCACGGCGCTTCTCCTGCCGAAGGTCAAATGATCATATCCGATGACCTTGGCGAAATATGTAATGGAGCTTTTCAATTCAAAATCTTGTAGGAGTGGAAATCTGAACTTCACAGGTATTGGCTGGGAGCTGGACGTGTTGCCTTCCGGCTACGGCTTGAGTAAGGATGGACAAAATACATTCACGTTGTTGATCCATGGTTGCGGCATTTTAGCACTTCTTTTGCTGCGCGCGCACGTTGAGTTCAATGTGGAGCACGTACGAGTAATTCCTAATCTCTAGTCTCGATCACAGAGGCAGATTCTGAAGCCTAATAAACTATAAAAAAATAGAATGCCACTGAGGAATTTTGGACTAGGTTTTTCACCGTTGCTTTGTTTCGTTAAGGTCTCCTCGATGACAGATTTGCCACATGCATCATCAAGAGGTACCGCATATTGCAGGCTGAAGGTTGATACATTCAGCAAAGGTTTGCGTTGTTGGAATGATTATAAACAGTACTGCGTGTAGCCGCGTGTAAGAACTAACCTAATCACGTACGTAGTCCGTTAGTAACAATATATATTTTAAAATTTGTGATAAACTCTAAATTTGCTGACGGGAAGCTCTTGAACATGCACAGAGAGGGTTGAAAAAGGAAACGAGAACGCGATATTAAGTATACCGAAAAGACTACTTCCGTCTGCGTGCTTCTTTGTGGGAGCTTCAGAGATGAAAGCGAAACATCGAATGAGCACAAGACTTCCGGTGATCAGGCGAGCTACAGTGCATGTTAATGATCGACTGCGGTTGCGTACACTTGGGCGCGCAAGGTGCGAGGCCTCAACGCCAGCGTTGTATAGACTGAGAATGTGTTACTGTAAAACAGTGTACACTACCTGTAGCAGATAGTGCGCATTTTGCGTACACTGTGCAGTGCTCAAAAAATGACATATTGATAAACGGTGCTTTGTTTGTTAATACCCAGTGCAATGTTGCAAGAATTATTGACTGCTGTCTATATTTGCTGTTATTTAGTTATGTTTGCACGCAATTAGGACACTCCGGTTAGTTCTAAGCGGAATCCACAAAAGAGCACTGCGCGAAGGCAACGGGACAAGAAGGCGCAGTTCTATTTAGTCATAACCGTGAACCGACTAGCCCAACATCACGTCTTACTCGGAATCCACATTTACTGCATGCTGTTTCAAGCAAGCAACGCGCAGTGTTTTTAATGCGAAATCATTTCTTTCCTCATTGGTGGCGGGACAGCGAGTTGTCACCCATGATGTGTCCTCAAGAAAAATAAGCGAAATTATAAAATAAGTAAATCATGTCCACGCCAGGAGTCCAACAACAACCCTCCCATGCCCCACCCGGGCGCGCTAACCACTACTCTTCCTGAGAAGCAGTCCATAATTCTCCTTGTATAAGCTAAGGGCGCCGGTGAGCGCTTTGGGAAAGAACAACAATGGCAGTACGTAAAAAGTATTAAAAGTGAAAATAAAAATAATGAAACACGAAATAAAGCAAATAATAATAAAAGTGTAGATAGAAAAGCAGAATAAGCTTATAATGGAATTAGGCACGGAACTCGCAATGCTTTCACATTTTTGCACGTAAGTACACTGGAGTGCAGCCTTGTAATTTTTTTTTTGTTCACCATACAGGGGCATCTGCCATTTCCAAATCGAGGTAACCTGCGCCAAAGCAGACCTCCATTCCGGTATCTACGGCGGAACAGCGTAAGAGCATGGACATTCTTGCTTTATACACTGTGCATAAGTGTTCGCTGGCTCAAGCGGATGATCCACACTTTGTGTCGAAGCCCTTTTGTGCATCAAGCTGCAACAGCAGTGACGCCGGAACTGAGATGACAGGGGGAGAGGGGGGAGAATATTTATTAGGGATGCTGATGCCATTATGGTTTTCATAGAACAGCATTTTTTAAAGAATGTAGACAGGCTTTTGTAGGTATCACGCTTAGCGCATCTTCCTCGATGGTTTCGTTCTACGCAGAAATGCGAGAAAGGACATAGAGTCGCCAAGTTCTTTTCAGCTATATTGTTTGGAGAGGAATAAGTGTCGAGGAGAGCCAGGAAAAGGAACAAGGAAGGCGAAATCGAAGTGTGCGCATTCCGTTAGACCTTGTCTTGTGATGCCTGTGTCGCTGAATGTAGCGCCTAGGATCTTTACACCGCACCTCCACCACAATTGCACGCCCGTAACGTGACCACGTAGACCTTCTAGCTGGTTTGACAGGCCAGGTTCACACAGACAGCAGACACCACAAGACAATGTCCAACCGAACGCGCAAACTTCAATTTCCTCTTCCTTCTTTCTTTTTCTGGCTCTCTTTGACACTTCTTCCTCTCCGAAACAATATCAACAATAATAAAACAACAGACAAAAATTTTGTCCCCCCCCCCCCTCTCCCCCCTTGCTGAAGATATACTTCTGGCGTCCCTGAGCAGCGGTGGTGGTGGTGGTGAAAAACTTTATTTAGTGGAGCCGCGAAATACTCGTTACAAGGGCTGGGCCGGCTCCTGATCACGGGTGGTGGCCAGCAGGCAGTGCCTGACGGCGACCGCTTCAGCCCAGTCGACCAGTCTCCTTTGTGGAGCCGGTTCTGAGCTGGAGACCGCGATCTCCCAAGCCTCGTTGTCCGTAAGGCGCCATTCGGCCGGTGGTTGAAACTCCGGGCATCTGAACATAATATGTTCGAATGTAGCTCTCGGGGCCTCGCAGAGGGAACATTCGGACTGATGAGTAGAGGGGGAGAAGAGTGCCAGCAGTGCTGGGGAGGGAAAGGTGCGGGCTTGAAGGTGTCTCCATGTTATTTGTTGTGGTTTAGTTAAGGAGGGGTGTGGGGGAGGGTAGTGAAGTCTTTCAGACCGGTAGTGTAGTGTAATGTCGTTGTAGGTGATCAGCCGATCTCTGGCACTGCCTAGGTCCTCGGTATCTGTTGCTCGGTCGACGTATGCTCGAGCAGCAGAATTGGCCGCTTCGTTACCGGGGTTGCCCGAATGGGCTGGTACCCAGACAAGGTCTATTGGTCGGGGTGTTTGAACGTTGGTAGTTAAGATTTTGTGAGAGGCAGCATGTAGCTGGCCTCGGGCGAAATTTTGTATGGCAGTTTTAGAATCGCTGAGGATAAGGGTGGCAGTGGAAGAGACTATCGCGACGGCTATAGCGGATTCTTCCGCTTCTACGGACGTTCGGGTAATGATAGAGGCTGATGTGATGTGTTCGAAGCGGCTGGATACCGCGCATATCGCATAAGCTGAGCGGTGTGGATATTCTGCGGCGTCCACGTAGACCGTGTCGGGTTCGTTCGCATGTGCTCTGTGTAGGGCACGTGAAATTGGTTCACAGGAAGGGAAAGGCGCAGTAACTGTCACACTTGCTCTGTGGACTCCCGAACCGCGCCGTAAGGGAAGGGAGGATGGTGGGAATGAGAGTGTGAAAGAGAGAAAGAGGAGCCGTAGTGGAGGGCTACGGAGTAATTTCGACCACCTGGGGATCTTTAACGTGCGCTGACATCGCACAGCACACGGACGCCTCTTCGTTTCGCCTCCATTGAGACGCAGCCGCCGTGGTCGGGTTCGAACCCGGGAACTCCGGCACAGTGGTCGGGCGTCTTACCACTGCACCACCCCGGCGGGGCTGGAAAAGTTGGATCACTTGGTATTTTTGACTATGAAAAAGAACAACAGGTTTTGAGGGAGAGCCTCAGTTCTCAAACCAAGCCAACGTTTAAACAAAAGAACTTGTCTTCATCCCCTTGTCGAAACGCTGGCTTGGCTCTCCCTCAACCCCTCTTCGGTTATCTTTTATACTGCGTAGCTGTCTTCATCTCGTTCTACCATGATATTATTTAGAGCGAACCGATTCATCGGTGAGCTATCGTTTCGTGGCTTACTGGAACAACGACTAGCGATCCGAAATGTTATATTCGTTCTATCTCTGCCCGGTCTACATAGCTGCTGCATAATATAGAAGGGAGTAGTTCCGACTGATCTGGTCACATATTAAGTCTTTGCGTGGAATGACTAACGCCTTTGCACATCTCAGGAGTCAGCGAACCATTACTTGTGCCTCTTGTCACATATATGCTCAATACGCGCCATACTACCATTGAGCGAGAAAGGGTGGTCCACTGCATATGACAGCGACAGTCGCGTACTTTTCCCTGTTTCTCCTCGTCAAGAAAAATTTAAATGAGGACTGGTAGCAACGAGAACTTTGGAATTAGGGTTTGCTGTCCCTCTTTCCGACCTTTCCGATTCCTTTCGTGGCAAGCGTCTATATTAGAATTAAGGGCATCATCGTTATAGCCCAGAAGGTGCCATCGCAGTGTCTGACAAGCGATCATTGAGCTTACGCCAGTAGTCCAGAAACCTGCAAGTACTACATTGGACCCTTGTAGTCAGCGTCAACGGTCGCCACAGGGCGGCGGCTGTGTGCTGGAGTGCTATACTCTTAAAGGAAACTGTTAAGCACACACAGCAATCAGCACCGTTCAGTACACCGCAAAATGCGTGTTTCATTGCATTTCTTTCTGCCTAAATGAGGCACGTCTTCTCCCCCCGGCAGCATCGAAGCCATGCCCGACCTGATGTACTTGCTGAACAGCCTGACAGATGCCGAAGGGCGGATCAAGATACCGTGCATATACGACGATGTGCTACCCTTGACTCACGAGGAGCGCAAGTTCTACGAGGGCATCGAATTCGACGTCGTACGTCGTTCCCAATCAAGCCATTAGTTATTATTCCTTAAAACGGCTGTAGCAACAATTCTGCAACAGTTTCCATACACTGCAACAACGGCGTTTGTGGCGGAAAAGATGTCATATATAGAACTGTTGTATGCTGCATTTTCTCCGTAATAAGCGCCGTGGCTTGAGTGTACTAGGTATAAGAACTCTCTTCACCTGCTGGAGAAAAGAAAGCGATCTATTTTTGGGGCAGGATCCATCGTAGTTGAAAGGTGCTATGTGCTGAAGCTTTCCAATAATTGTTCTCATCTGCAGATTGCCGACCTTTTTATTTATATTTTTTATTTTGCAAAAATATGCGAGTATTACTCAGCATTTATTATAACGCTTTTTAAAGGTAATGGAGCATCCAAATTTCTGCGGAGACCCAGAAGCGGCATGTCGTAACCTGTTTTTATGACTCCTGCTTGGGAGAATTTTTGAAGCTGTTAACTACTTTTGGAATTTGTTTTGACAGCTGGAGTAAGCAGAGAATGTTACGTGAGGGGAGAATCAATGAAGGCGAAATATATTAAGGCATTTGGCATGGACTACGAGTAATCAGAAATGTTGTTAAGATTTAAACAACAGTGATGGGTTGTATTAACCACGGCCGCAACGAGTTAAAAACCAGTAATGATTGAGGAACGGATCAGGAGTTTAATGAACATGTTTAATGCAGGTTGCTATTGTCATCTGCATATTGCTTGTTAATCAGTGTTTGCACGTCCTCTCGAACCTGTCAGTCAGTCACAATGGCTTTCTTTGATAATATAACTGCATTAACGACTACGATGCCTTGCAACTAATCAAGAGCAGAATATATTTTTAATTTACATGTCGGTTTAATTTACTGTGTATTCAAGAGGCTAAAGAGCACGACCTTCCGGCTGCACTGTATAAGTCATAGGCACGTTAACTTTGTCCTCAACAGGAAGCTTATCGCGAAGAGATGGGCGTTGTCCGAATGGCTGGCGCCGACAAGACGGAGATCCTAATGCGCCGTTGGCGCTATCCGTCACTTTCTATACACGGTAAGCAGAGGGCGGGCATCCCACTAGGTCACAGAGTGGAATGAACTTAGCGCCAGATTCGTAATCATTGAAGTCAGAAGCAGCGGTGCCTAGAAGAGCCTCTGGTGGTGTTTTGTTTTTATTACAAATATCGAAATTGTCATTGCTGATTGATCGATCGACAAAGCTTCTGTTACATCTATAGGGCGAAAGTGTAGTGTTGTGTTTCCGGCTAGCAGACGGTGTGCGCAATTTTTTTTTTTTTATTGCTTCAGCTGTGAATTTACAAGCTTCTTGCGAGGCTTACAAAAGATGTCTTCACAAGATGGCTTGTTTTTAATTGGCGAAATGCTCTACGGTCGTCATGTTCACGCAAAAGGTTATCACCTGGATGGCTGGATTTTGCTGCATGTCTCAACTACGTTCGAATATTGAAGAGTACGCACATAATTTATATCTTAGCCATTCTTTTCTTTTTTTTTTTTTGCATGGAGCAGCTTGTGTAATGACAACACTTCCAGCGAACACTGTTTTTCACGTGCCTTATGAAAATAAATATTGAAAATTTCCACAGAAATTAGATTTCCCAAAGCTGTCGAATCTACTGAGTGCTAGCGTAAGATGCACCAATCTGATTATGCAATGTGCAGATCATTACTATCATGGCCACGTGCAGCGCTTAATTACCCTCGGTACTTATTTTACAAATAAAAATGAAAATATTATTTTTCAGTCGCGTTGAGTTTGTTACTGGCGATAAAGACACGGCGCTAGCTAATAAGTTCCAGGCTAGGCAAGATGGCTGTAACAACTGCCTCGATTTAAAGGAGGTCCAGGAAAGCGGCTTGTTTGCAAGCTGTTTTCAGTCGTTGCAGATCGTATTGCAATATTGCTCTCACTTGTGGACGTACTGATGGTTGTGTTCATAGCCTAAGGGCACATGGCAGAGCAACTCATGGACGTGCCAAGGTTCCCGTGCAGGTGTTGAGGGTGCCCACTGGTCTAAGGGCGATAAAGCGGTGATCCCTGGCCGGGTGGTGGGTAAGTTCTCCATTCGCACGGTGCCCAACCAGACGGCGCAGAAGGTGCGCCAGTGCGTTGAGCGGCATCTGCAGACCCAGTTCTCCAAGAGAGGCAGCCCCAACCGAGTCAAGTGAGTTGCTAACCGGGCGGCCATCCTCGCCTTCTTGTCCTTTTACTAGACTGGATAACTCAATGACAGCGAGTGACACCTATAGGCAGCAGCTAGCCCGCGTCTGAATGCAGTGAGGAAGTCACTGTTCTATGACCAGATAAATGTAACGTGAAGAAAGAATGTGCGCCACTATTCCTGTTAGAATTTCTCTCCAGAGTATAAGCAGGACATTAGGAATTAGAGCGCTGAAATAAATTGATCGTATAATGTCAAAAAATACCAGTACAAGTGTTTGGGGAACACCAAAGCTCATTAAAGCCGTAATACATGGAGAGCATAGGCATTTGAGAAAGGTGATGAGGGCTGGGAAGACAAATTGTGGGGTTTCCTTTTTTTTTTTTTTTTTTTTTTTGCGAGGCGTGGAAAGCGGGTAAAAAACAGAGTAGGTTCTAATGAGCCACAAAAGCGACAGCAAAATGTTTTCAGGGCGAACTTTAAAACTGCAATGAACGTCGGCATCAAAAGAAAGAAAAGGCTAAACGATGAGCCCTTTATAATACTGGGTTTCAGTTGCGAAATTCTACTGTCTTCAGCCATGAGATCGTGTTTGCGCGTGTCAGTTGACATAAAAGGAGCAAACCACTGTAGCGCCATGCATTCGATTTCTGTACTCTGGTGCTGTTCTTGCTTTTTCGTTTGTACTGAAGCGTATCAAAACGCCATCAAAAAGTTTGCGCAGTGCTGTTCTACAAGCCGGTGCTATGCCGCCGCTGCCACTTATTTGAACATAAAAAGTCCCCCCCCCCCCAAAAAAAAAAAATAAAAAATAAAAAAATCGTACTCTTTTCTGGTCCTCAGGCATTGCAGAAATTGTTTGCTTTTTTCTCATAGCTGAAACAAATAACCAGAACTAGCAGCCAAGCGAGATGATAGAGAAGTCGCGGGCAAATGCATCAGAATACTTCCCTGCGTCGCAAAGCGAGCCGCCACGTCAGAGTTATTTATATACCAGTTCCCACATTTCTACTCCTCAGCTGCTTGAAGTATGATGTAGGTCAGTTGCTTTATATAAAAGTAACACAGCTACAAATTGTTTTATCAAGTGGGCAGTGCTGGCTTACTATTAGCGACATCTAACTTAGAAATTGCTATCGTGGTGTGTAACTAATTTATCCACATTTTCTCAGCTCCAAGTTCTTCACCCACATGCTTTCCTGTTAGGTTGTTAGTAATTTGCGCGGCTGTGCCGGAGATTCTTCACGGCATCGCCACAACGAAGCTCACTATATACGTTAGGCCGAAAAGAAAAAAAATCAGAAACCTGATTTTTTCTTCTTCAATTCGCCTATTGAGTTTGACATTCAACTTCCCCAAGTCGCTCCATATAGCGAGTGTCTTGACGGTGGCATGGCAGTGAGCCTTTGAAGGCTCGAAGCCCTCAAGCTATTTACTATCGTCCGGATGGATATCGTTTTGTCGGGTGCATGACTGAGCCGGTGGCCCTGATGTCCGTCCCACCCTTCAGTACTGCTGCGCATGCGCGAATTGCTTGTCTTGCCTGCTTTAAGTTCAGGTAAACCTTTCCGTGACCGAAACCGTACGCAAACTAACGCCGTTCTTGCGAAGCTAAAGAACCAAACATTAATGGTTTTGTTCGATTTGGTTGATGGGGTTTAACCTCCCAAAGCGAGACAGGCTATCAGACGCCGTAGTGGAGGGCTCCGGAAATTTCGACAACTGGGGTTCTTTAACGTGCACTGACATCGCACAGCACACGGGCGCCTTGCTTTTCGCCTCGATTGAAGGGCGGCCGACGCGACCGGGATTCGATTCTGCATCCTTGGACAAAGTAGTCGAGCGCGCCCTAAACACCGCGTTACCGCGGCGTCCGGCTGTCCATTCTTAGCGTGCACAATATGCCTCAGTTAGAGATGAAAGACAGCAAACTAGACGTAATGTTTCTGTGGATTCACGCAATATGCCTTTGCAATCGCCTTGCTTCGGATAACCTGAGAAGTAATATACCCTGTGCAGTTACTGCCAGTGTAGATAAGCGCAATCTACAGTGCTCGACGTTTGCCTGTGACTGTGGCCTGAAGCCATATTCACAAAGGTTAGCGCAAATATAATGCAGTATTATCTACTAGCCGCTGCATATTTGATTGGTTTTCCTTTCATAACTTGCCAGCGTTAACGCATCGGCGAAACATAGTGCAGTTACTGAACGTATAAGATAAGTTCCTTACGGATCTGGGTCGTTGCGATTTTAGCAGTTGTAAGCTTTGGTGAACCGGTGGCTAAGTAACATTTTTGGGTCATGACATAGACCGAAATCAAATAACCGTCGATACGCGGATTTACGTTCACCGAATGGTGCTAATCTACCACGCCTTAACCACGCGTTTCAGAGTCGTCATGACTCACTGTGACGACACGTGGATTACGGACCCCAGCGGGCCGCACTTCGATGCCGCTGAGGCCGCTGTCAAACACGGTACGTCGGAGGCCATCAGTATTATTTAGATTAGATAACATCCACGGTGCATATATAAGTGATTTCAAGCAAGGAAGCGACAACAACGAGAGAGCGTTAGGCTGTCTTTGCAAACGGCTACCTTGCGAGCTAAGCCGAAGACGGTCGTCGCCTGCCTTCAGACTGGTTTTAGCGATGTCAAGGTCACCAGTGTTCCGGCATGTAAGAAAAAAAACTCAGGAAAATGCGACTACGCCTCGTGCTTTAACAATGCACTGCTGCAAGAAAGCATATGTTTCCAAAATCACTTAATATATTCTCTGAATGGCCAAATTTTTCGAGCGGCTTCTGCATTCTACTGTAGTCTCCTTGTATTGCAATTCGAGAAGCCGATCGCCAGTACACTTACACGTGGCTATCGCCGCAGTCGAGGGAACAACGTCCTTATATGTATGTATACATTCGTGAGCACTTTTTGAAGCGCCAGAGCAATTATCAATGAGAACCAAAACCTAGTGCGCAACTTCTGTGTTTGGGACACTGTGCCCGTTTTTTGCTTTTATTTCTACGCAGCACTGAACGAGGAGATTGCTTCGCTTGCTATTCGGAGGGCGGCTCGAGCGCTTCGAGACAAGTTTGCTCACGTTTGTAGCGACGTGAACCATAGGGCGTGCCGTTAGAAGCGTAACGGTGCAAACTAGACGCGAGCTTTTGTTACTGCTTTCATCTGCCGGTAATTCAATTTCTAGGCAGTTTACCTACAGGATCTAGTGCACATGTGAGTGATTTAGTTGGTCCGGCATCGCTGCATTGCATTTCTTTTTTCGTTCACAGTGATTCGTACCCATTGTGTCACACCGGACGCCGAATCTGCACTGTAGAAGGCACTCGAACAAATTTTTTATACGAGGCTAGTTCATTGAAAGCACTTAAAAAAAGTGAGGCTACACTGGACGAAACTGCAGCCATTTCGCTCAATCTATTTCTGAAAGCAATCATACACTGTCTATATCATACGAGGCAGGTCGGCGCATTGATTTCCCAGTACGTCTAGCTAAACGATATGACTTATACGATACCTTTAACATAATCGTGGTATAGATGAAATAACCCCGATGTGACTGGCCTTTTGTTGTTGTTGTTGTTGTTGTTGCTGCACAGCGTACGGCGTGGCTCCATGCAAGACCCGGGGTGGCTTCTCGGTGGGCGCGGCTAAGCTGCTGCAGGAGAACGTCTGCCGGGACATGGTTCTCATGTCCATCAATCCGGCCGGCTGCGGCTTCCACTCCCAGAACGAGCACATAGGCATCGCTGATCTCGTCTCGGGGGTTGGTGAAAGTTCCAGTCCGTTTCTTGCTCCGTTTGCCCAGAATCCAGCGTCGGCGCCTGCGCTGACGTTGTGAGCGAAAAAATACGAGCAGTGCGCTGGCAAGCGGTAGCTAGCAGCAGACGTAGCCGCGCACTGACGGGCTGTAGGGTTGCTTGGCGCTATGTTTGGCAGAAGCTGCCAACTCGGGTTTTTCCTTTCACATGGGAGGGTGATATCAGAATGTGTACTCCCTTGCATTCATGTTACCCCTAGGCCACGCAGGTACATTCATACGGCTAGATTAAAGCGGTGCTTTGTACACGTTCACCCCAGGCCACGCAGGCACAATTGTACGACGTGATTAAAGCGGGGCTGTATATGTGGGCTGGTAGCCTACGCTATCGCCTCATACCCTTAAAGGCGGAGTTCGAGCGTCCCCCCATAAGTTGTTCTTGTACCTTCGCGAGTTCTTCGTAAAATTGCTCTTATTCAGGCAAACTCGTTTCCTGCCTCTTCCACAGGCCAAGCTGTTCGCAGCCTACATGTACGAGCTGTCCAAACTGAAATGAGGCAGCCCAAGTTCCGGCTGGCCACTAGCATATGCGGAACAATTCGAGCACATCGTTACTCGCAGCTCGAAACGATGCGGCGAGTTTTTATAGTTATCACGAGCTCGTCGTGCAAGCTGTAGCACTTCTGTGTAAACAAATTGTTGTCGCCAGCTTAAAAAAAATAAATAAAAAATGACACGCATTCGACAATGCTTTGCTTTCTTCTTGCTAGTGAAGTTATTTTAGTATTACACGATAAACGGTGTATACACCAAGAGTACAAGCTTTCATTTTTTCAGGTTGTAAAACATATGGGCCAATTGAAATGGGAGAGGTTAAAATATATCTTTCTGTTGTAGCCCTCCCTCATGTCCGTAGTGATGTCCGCCCCCGTAGCATCATTAGGAAAGTGAGATTAGGCTTTTGACAGTCGAATTTGGTGCTTGCATGTTTCTTCACAAAAATGCATGACGAACACGAAACGTGGACAGGGGAATAGCAACGAAATGAGAACACATACGGGCTCAGTATATTTATTATAAATGGCAGAAGCAGAAACTAAAAAAAAAAATAAAATAAAATAGCCTGAATCAGACCTCTATGTTTAAACTTTCGAAATAACCTGCATCTTTCGGCGCTGAGCTCGTGGCAGTTCAGGAGCTCAGTGCCCACCGTTATTATGCTCCTTACGGCCCAAGTTGTCATCCGCACTGACGCAATTCAAGCGGTACGTTTGCTCCGACATGTCAGCCATTGCCCAAAAATATGTCAAGACATTCACCAGCTTGCGGCGCGCATCCTGCAGTCAGTACGTATTGAGTGGGTCCCACGGGACCTTCTGCCTTCCCAAAGTCAAGCAGACTTAGCGACCCGCCTGGTGACCTAAGACTCATCATTACCATGGCTCCTTGATATGGACGACGCTACTCTCCTTTAATCAAGAAAGGAACACCTCCGGCTCCGCACACGTGCTCCCTCCGTGTGCGGTATCCCTCCCCCGCGGTCTCACCCGTGCAGAGGAGGTTGCGCTTAGGAGGATCCGGGTCGGGGTTGCCTTTACAATTGGCAAAAAAAAAAAGCAAAAAACGCGATAAACAGCTGGCAGTATGCGAACAACAGAAAGTAAAAAGAAATTTGTCGAATTTACTTGACAGTGGTGTGCATAGCGGCCTCATGTGCACAAAAAATATGGACGGCAAAAAAAAAATTACATGCCAAACCACAGGCTGAGTTTATACTGAAACATGTCGTTATCACTGACATTATGAAGTTCTCGAACTGTTGCTTGAGAACTAAGACCACTTGGAAGTAACCATTCGCTCTCAAAACCTAAATCTTGGGGCACTTTTTCTTTTAACTCCAGCTTGTGAGCTGAATGTTTTTATTATTTGCAATAATTTCTGGCTATGGGAAAAAAAATTAATGTTAAATCTGACCGAAAGTAAAGGTGCGTCTTCAGAAAATGCCGAATACAGTCGCAATTTTTCTGGGGGTGACAGATACTGCGATTGGCGCGCAATTTGAAAGTAACAGACTAATATAGTAAAATCACTCAATTAGGGCGACGTCAAGGATGTGACGTCACCCATCTGCCGTCAACTATGAGGACTAAGCGGGAACGAGTGCGCTCCAACGCCGCCGGGCGGCGCTTCTTGCCTTCCGCGAGTGACAGATGCTGCGTCTTTCCTTTCCTGTAAACGAATTATGGAACGCCGGTGAACTTACACGCGCTCGACATGGAAGCCAAGGAGAGTTTAGCTGCTGACGAATGGCGCAGAAGACTGGAGAAATTAACTCCTGATCCCGAGGTAGTCGCTGCTTTTCGCTACGTATATCCAGGCATAGCAGAGCTAATCCGTGTTTAATTTTTTTTTTATATCTCGGCTAAGCTAGGCCCCACTGTTTCTAAGCAAGAAACTTTACGCGTATATCCTTTTATAACTCCACATTCAGGCACTCTCTTGTTTTGCTTGGCGTAGTAGAGCACTGCTTCTATAATTTTAACTATTTCTTTTTGTTTGTTTGTTTTTTCATTAGATGCTTTTTTATAGTGAACACCCTGGTCATTGAATTCATCCACAAAGGGTCCCTGGAGCCGCTTTGCACTGCACTTCACTGGGCTCGCATCATTAAATGTCACAGTCGGACTCCTTTTGCGGCCAACAAGCTGCAGTCCTTATGTCTTGTCACATTAAGTGCTTTAATTGAAGCTGCGAGAGACTTCAGGAAAAGCATATTTTGCGCTACACCCCATTGTTTTTTTGTTCTTTTTAGCTAATTTTATTTTTCAAAGTTTCAAGAATGGTGCTTATCAGCGTTCCTGACCAGTAAGGAAAAAAAGAACGAAAAACACGCAGTCTGTATCAGCGCAGAAATCAGCTGATGGACGAAACATAATGTGGCGGACAATGCCAATAAAACTGTCAGAAACCGAACATTGTCCTATGGCTCACACGAAGTGTGTAATTGATTCCACCGTAGGCGATAGTTACTTCTTCACGATGGTTGTATGCTTCAGCGACCACTTAAATCCAGTCTGAGTGTGTGTAGACGATGAGATGTGTGACCAAATCTATGACAACGGTCAGTATGCTGGTAAAAAAAAGAAAGGAACGAATGAGGAAAATGTTTCATGCGAGCAGCAAATTTCAATAATTTGTTTTGCTGCTGTCAAAAGGAAGGCGCGCGACCTGGTATTCATTTGGCCTTGTTTTCTCCTTACGCTTTGTACATTTAGTATTACAGACTTCAACGTCCTTAGTTAATCCCGGTTTCATTGCTATACAGGAAAATTGTTTCTCTGGATATGTAAAAATGCACAGTAAATGACTGCAGCCGATCACAAAGAAGACCTTCAAGCCCCTTTTAGGTAGTAACTTGTACGTCAGTTCACAGGCACCTTCCCGTGAAAGATTCGTTGACCTCTTGACGGTTGTTCGGTTAAGTACCATCTCTCATACCTTTTTCCATCAAGATGATATAACGTCAAAATAATATCAGGTTCTCTTCTATATGTAAGTAAATTGGAGACAGTGCCGAATTAGACCCCGAGGAAGTCGCACTCATTGAGAGTATGATATTAGCTTCGTCACACCACAGCAAGCAGATGATTTTTATCGCGGTGGTATCCGCTTGTTCTACTTCTTCCAAAGACTACGATCTCTGCAACATAGGTATATGGTCATAGAACCTGATGGTAAAGTTACTTTCATAGCCTGAGCCGCTTTGAGACGTTAAACCCCACAAACGAAACGAAACTATGATGATAAAGCTGTGGCAAGCATGGCACAGGACACAAGCATTGGGCACAGGTCTATGCGATACCAAACAGAAGCTAATTGGCAACGAGGAAGCGCTATCCTAGACAGAACTCGACAGTCTAAAACGATAGAGCTATGAGCTGGCAAGCCATACATGCTAACTCTCAATGAGGGCAATTTCCGATGGTCTGGTTACCGGATAGGTAGGTCATATCATTAATATATCATTAATGGTCATATTACACCATTTAATACAACATGAATGAGCAGTATCAAACGTATACATGGTTGCACATCGGGGAGCTTGGCTCTAAACTTGTGATCTGAACCAGGGCGACCGTTAAGCCCTAAGAGTTAGAAAAGCTTAGAAGGCACATTCTGCACCACTGGATATAAATTGCAAAGCTCACCGTCACCTGCGTTATCGATATGACGGCTATATCTGTGAGGAGTGTCAGCTGCACGTTATACAGGCTAGTGCCATCATCATTCATAAATCACAGGGTTGAACGTACGAAGAAGTAAAGCACTCCTACGCCAAGACTCAACTTCAAATGTTGGAATTCGTGGCACCGAGTCCCTCTAGAGACATCACTGCCGCCGTCACTCAGTGGTCATTAAGCGGTCGTGTCACTGGCCTGTACCCACCAATGCTGACGACTATACATTCTGCCACGAAAAATCCAATCCAGACAGAACGCTAGTTGAATTTCATTGGTGGCAGTGCACATAAACACAAAACCGCCATCGCAAAGTGGGACTCCTTAATTTAGCAGCCGCATTTCTCAGTTTCGTCACTTAATGTTGGCTTCTTTGCCGCACATGCCAAGGACGTACATTACGACCACATTCTACGGCCTGCCTCTATATTTTACTTGCCGAAATATGGATTAATCCCAAACAGCTGCTTGAACTCATAGACCACCAGTAGTGTTGCGTCGTTCGCGACGGCCACAACAAAGCCGCCGTAGTAGCCATCTAAGTATAAGTAAGGGTCTTTGAGCAGTGCCTGCTGAACTGTTTTCTACTTCCGATGAAGTTGGTTCCGCAAAGTTTGGAAACGGCTTGCTGGTAGCGGCTGTCTACTTGTCACTAAGTACGCTCACCAAAGACATCGTCCGCGTCCCTGCCTCGCATGAAGCGCACATCGGTCCACACCAATGCTTTGCCGGCATACTGCAAGACTCGAAAGTAAGATAATATTACGCCGCCGCAATGTTTATTTCAAGGTTTTTATTTATTTTTGAGCGAGTTCATCGCGCTTGCGCGCAGTTTTCGCCGGTAACATGGCAGCTGTAGAAGCTCTCCAAAACGCTGGTCTAAGTCGAGGCCACCTGGGACACTCTCTTTGTGAAAACGACGATCACTCATGTCGCTGGTCTAGGAGGGTTTCACACAGTCTTGTGATCATCGTCGACGTCGACGAACCCAGCTCCCGGGCTCTCTCCGTCATCAGGAGTCGCGGCAGCAGGAAGAGGAAGGGAAGGCGCAAGAACAAATGCGCTGCGTACAGCCTGCAAAAAGAAAACGGAAAGTGTGGTCGGCTGCCTTTTTGAGACCCGCCGCACCCTGACCAATTTAATTTCAGCGCGCATTTGAAATTATAGCAAGGAACTCGTAGCTGTATGGACGATGGAATATCTGCGGATATATAGTCAAAACTCAATTTAACGAAACCCGATTTAATGAAGCTATCCCGATTCCTTCTCAGACGCTCATATGATCCAATGCTGTGAGTAACTCGAAATAACGAAGCTAATTTCGCTATTCGTCCCGATTTAACGAATCTCTTGCTGAAAAATGAAGGTGAAAAAGTATATTTTTGGTCCATATTGTACAAAACACTCAAAAATACCTGCAAGCCAACGGTAAATCGTGCATCAACTACGTCCCGCTCTTGCCAAACTGCGCAATGCGAAGCGCGAGTGATATTGATTTTAATTTACGCGATTCCGCTAGTGGTAGAAAGCCTGCCCGTCGACCCGGTGTCGGCAGCGGTACCGCATGCCAACACTGTGACAAATTATGGTTGACCTCAGTCTGTTGCTATGGTTTACCGAAACACATGAGAGAAGAACGTACGAAAAATCCGGGCAGATGTTTCTTACAAGCCGCAAGCAAGGAAAGATCAGCGACATCTTTGCTGGGAAAGAAATTTAATTCCATGGGACCCTTATTGCCTACGTAAAAATTTCGTTGCTACTTTTTGTACGTGCTATCGGTGTTAGTACGGACTGCAATTTTATTGTAGCAACATAGCACAGCTGACAAGTTGGTATTGCATTTAAAGATGACATAACTGTACAGCTTCCTTGGGCCTTCGTTCAAGTTGGCTGTTACATCGTTTCAAAACACGATTTCATTTTCAGCGCATTTACGCTTCACTAATATGAGGCCGCGGTACTTCCTTGATGCCGCGACGCTATATAGTAATCGACTGTATCGGATTTAGTGACCGAGAAATGCCTCCCTCGATTTAACAATGTTCCCGATTTAACGAACTATTTCGCGGCTCCCCTCAACTTTGTTAAATCGAGTCATAACTGTATTGATTGTTATCACATTCATACACTACATGAAAAAATCACTTTCTTTCAAAAGCTCTTTTTCACACAATGTTTGAATTTCTTGTATGATGGCGTCCGAGATAGGCATTAAGGCATACATACTAAACGTGCGTGAACTCTGCAGCCTAGCCCTACTTTGGGGGGGCCAGTTGTTTGTATTATGAACGCCGCCATATAAAGTAGACCGCGCCTCGAAGCTGGACTCTTCTTCCTTTCGAGCAGGCCCTTCGGCAACTGATTCAAACTTTATGCCGGATATACGAAATGCATTCGCAGAAGTTCCATTTAATTCGTTTCGAAGGATGTCTAGTTCTGACTACTGAATAACCCAGAGAATCGAATAGGTAGATATAAGATTCGCTATTCGAAATGTTTCTGTATTCGATACCCGTAATGTATTCGTGCTTCTAAAAGGAAGGTGGCTAAGAGATTGATTTTGTAGAATTAAGTCCGCATGTTTCTTTCACCTCTCGCCCATTTGGTCATGAGTCTGCTGAGTTACTGGAGGTGAATCATTAAGGCAAGTGGTTTTATTGCTCGGCAACCTCTAGCCGGCATACAGTCGATGTGTTACAACACCGTGGCCATGAGCACCTGTGAGCAAACCCACGAACACCACTGGGTTGGGCCCACACACGCCTACAAATCTGCGCGTGGTTTAACCGCCCCTAGTGGATGGCTTCAGTCGGCAACCTAATCAGGACAAATCGGTCTGTATAAATACAGGCACGCATAAGTGCCAGCACACGTGTTAAGCTACTCGACAGGTGAAAATAATAGTTTGCACCCTAGCGGAAGGCGCTGCATAATGTGTGAACCGCTAAAAAATGCGAATGTTCATTTGTTTTGCAACCTGTGAAATGTACATGTAAATCAACTTCTTCTAAACAGACTAGACACATGACCCCAGTCATTCCGCGTCACCCTTCGATAATGCTGCGAAGGTAACTTCGGATGGCTACTATGTTCTGATGGGGCAGCGCCTTCAATGCGCAGATCCCCTATTATGCATCAGCGAGCGAGTAACCACTGCAGCTCAGTAGTGTGATCCCGACATATTTATGAGTGAATAAAGTGTGGAATATTGAGGCAGCTCAATGAAATTAACATTGGTGAGCATTGCTTGTTAACAGGTGATGTTTAATAATCATTTCATTCCTGTAGTAAATGTTTGTTGAAGTTCGCACCGCATGCGTGTCAACTTCACGCCCCCGCCTGTCTTACGTTAGAAATGTGACTCCCTATCATCTCGGAGAATATTTTGCGAACATCTTCACTTGCGCTGCTTAAGACGTAGTTGATGCTCGGGCCTCCTGAATTTGGGCAGGGTTTTTATCCGTCAGCCGCAGGTGTCCTTACCATTTCAGCTGTCTCCGGGCGTCAGCAAGCTTGTTGTCCTCGGACTTGAAGAGGTACTTGCGAATTCCCAGCACGTATTGATCCCAGTAAGGTCCCCAGTCGATGTTCTGTACATCAAGGCTGAACAACTGCAAAGTTAAAATTCATCTTTTGATCATCTGGCACATACTTCCTTGCTGCAGACAGCAAAGTGAATATGGGCGTGACATGAACACTCGCTCAGTGCTATGGCAAGTATGTAGTGCCCAGAAAATAAAGCGGAGCAAGGGTTTGGAGAAAAAAACGGTCTCCTTCATCAGGGCTGCTGGCGAGGCAAACACCAGAAGTGTCAATCTGAACATCTGGGTTACCCACAGGCATCAAAAGCTATACACATGCGCATCCGCTTGCAAGGCGCGTCGCGAAACGAAATTTTGTTAGTTCGTGTGTTTCGTTTTATTTTGAGAGCACTAGTACGTCATCTACTATTGGATTACTCTAAAGCTGCATGGGTGCACTGCAAATACCCCAAGAGGCCAGAAAGAGCGTTTCAAATTTAAATTGCTTTAATACCCATGGTTCGAAGCAATCTGTGCCGCGATGATTTCGTGAGTCGTCCAGTCTGCATCTCTTCCTTTTTCATAAGGACCTTCGTCACTGCATGCTATTTACTGCACTCACTGTATATTAGCAGCACAGAAAATAAAATACTTGCTTTCTGTGCTGATCACTAACTCTTATATTTACTTTCACGGTTCCGGATTGTAATGTGTGTAACTGTTACTATTTCTCACATAGGAAAACAAAGCAATTATATTAGTTCAATATTTTGGCGTTTCTTATTTGCTACTCTCATGCGGTTCCATTTTACTGACACACTTGCATTAAGGGTAACTAGTGCCATCATCACTCTTGGTTATTAGCGGTAATGTACTTCGCTCTTGTCCTTCCCATTATTTTTCATGTTTTCGTGTCAATTTTCGCTTCTGTGCTTCAGTGGGTCCGTGTGCTGTGTCCAACCTCTGTATTTTAATTTCTCGTCGGTGCTTATAACTTGATTGCCAGTGTTCATAATTTCCTCCTTCTATTACTTTTGAACACGCTACCTTCTCATGAAGCTAGGACATGAGGAAGTAAAACGTGCAAAAATTGTAATGATCAGCTGGATATGAGGTGCTATGAAAGCACAAGGAAAGGGGCGGTAAAACATGTCATATGCAAACGGCAGAATGCTGAAATTAAATGTCCACGTGGGGTCGAAACTACTCAGCAGGCCTCCACTACCCAGCACTGTTTTCTCTCTTTCCGCATTCACTCGCGCTATCCTCCTTTCCCTCACGGTGCGGTTCAGGTGTCATCTGATATAGTATGACAGGTACGGCTGCTTCCCTTCCCTGTAAACCAGTTTATTTCAAAGAAAGAGCCCGTCTAGCTTGGTAATGGTTCCCGTTTGTCAGCTCCTCCTGAGGATGCTTGGTCACATGTATCTATTTGTCTTCTCTAATTGCCAGTTCCTGAATTTCTTTCTCTAATGTCTCATACATAATCTTTAGCATACGGTCGTATCAGAAAGGCCATATGACATAAAGCTTCGTTTAGCAAAACAATACAAGCGCGTTGACTTGGCCTAGGTGTAGCGTGTCTGATTCAGGATGCATTGGTCCTGGAAGGCTGATTCTGATCTCACTCTTCCATCTCAAAGGATAGACCTGAGTTTGAAGCTCCTGCCAAATCGGCCATGTCATGTGGTTGCGTGACGTCAGGCAACCATACAATCGATCAGTGGCCGGCCATGTTACCTGCCAAATATTACTTGCCAGAAGCATGAATTAGATTGTTTGCTCGCAACGGCAAAGCCGACAGCGTCGACGTCGGCTTTTAGCGCATTAGTGCAGAGAGCTTTACTGGTTTAATGCATGAATCAGAACAAGCATAGCCTTGGTTTGGTGGCATAACCCTACTTTCAGCTACTTTCATGTTTCGCATTACACTGTTCTCTTCATCATCTTCATTATCATCAACCTGACTATACTAGTTAAATTTTGGTAGCGTTTTATTCTTTGTAATGGCGTTAATTACCTCACTATTTTTGAGTAACCACGCGCCAGTGACACTTGCCTACAACTAAATATATAGTCGAACCTGTTTCCTTAACTCTTCTTAACTTTCTTTAGCCCAGCGGTGGCTATGAAGTCTGAGTTAAGATCAGATCACTTGAGGCATGAAAAAACTGCTATAAAGCCGCCTTTTTGTCTTCTTGATTCACTTCAAAGCTAAAACTAGGCCGCCTCATGAGCAAGAATCAAAACGAGGGAAGCAGAAGGGATTATATCGTAGTTTTCTTTTTTCCTTGCTCACGTTACGCAGACTTAACTTTGAGGTCATAGCCATCGCTCGACTGTTGGAAACGAAAAAGTTCAGAAAATAAATTCAGTCATCAGTTGTTTGGCGACCGTAGACGAAAACCAAGTGATCTATGTAAGTGATGTCTTACGTATCGTTAACAGAAACAAAAATGCAACCAGCCAAAATTTAGTGGCTATACCTATTTAGGCGTCCCGTTCTTTTTTTTCCTGCCTCCGTTTGTCATCAGATTTTTTTGTTCTTAGGGGTGCATTTCTTACTGTTCTCTTAGATTCTGCATCTGCCTTTTTGGAGAGCACTTCGATGTGAGCTGCAGTTCTCCACCATGGTAAGAGCGGAATTGAATATTAATAGGTCTGTCTGATTCGGCTCCACTTTCTGCGCCATTTCAAAAGTACAGTCCTTTCGCGTTCATTTTGCAAATGCAGCGCATACCCGCTCTACATTCGTATTTGTTATGCACCAGATTCCAGTGTGATCCAGTAGTAGTTCTCAGTTGTCTTGCACTTCGTGAAAAACTGAAGCGCTATTAAAATCGGCTCTTCGAGTAGGTTGAGATGTTTGCGACCGTTAACGTGGGCGGCAGGCAGTTGGCTTCAATTCTTTGGTGACGCCAAGGCAACCAGACAACCACTCCTGCATTCGAATATTCGTTCTGAAAACAGCCAGTGACAGGCTGTACTTGCACAGTATAAACTGGCGTTGCTCACTCGTGACACTAAAGCGGAACTTGAATGAACTGGTGCAGAAAGAGCTGTTATGCTGTTAAATTAATCGAAACGTTGTTCCACCCTCAAGCGCTCAAAGGTTTTACGGGTCGGATAGCGCTTTTTTCCTCACGAAATAATACTGAATGCCATTGTGTGCTTTGCAGTGTACCGTACAGTAAAAAAAGCTGCCTTTAATTAAAGTACTTCAGTATTTATACAGTGCTCACTGCCCAAGAAGTTTCCTTTTTTTTTATCGTTCAGCGTGCCACTTTATGAGACACGCCAATGGCCAGACTGAAGGAAGCATTTGTCTTAGTAACGAGGGGCAACAAACACTGATGGAAAGTTGCGGGAACATGCTGTCAGTGATATCATGCAGTGAATATCCATTTTGCACACTAGCACGTATGCCATATGGTAGAATAATGTTTCCTTGACCAGAGGTAGAAACGACCATTGCCTTCTTATCTTTTGATGAAAGGTCAGCGGTGAGTCTCTTGACATTTCTCGATCTGAACAGCCAGTCATGAGTTGTGAAGTACCGCAAAACATCAGTGTTTTTGCGAATCTTCTGGTAGCGTTGTACGAATCTGCAAAGTAGGAATGTTAAAAAAAATTGCAGGTAAACACGCAAGCCTATGAACAGAGCTTTCATGCGAGAAGCCCTCCAAAAAGCTCAAGCATTGTACCTAGACTTTGCCTTTTTCACAAGTTTTACCATCACCCCCTGCTCAGCATACATCCAGCCGCACGCACCATGAAAAGACCGTTTACCCTCCACCTGCCCGGACATCTGCGCATCTGTCATCTTTTTTTGTTCGCACCCCACGGGACTGGAATGACTTGGCAAACACCGTCGTACTTCATTCCGACCCATCCACCTTCAGATCATCCATCGAATGATTCATGTACTCGTCAACCACTCCCTCATGTAATACCCCTTAATGGGGCCTTTGAGGTATCAATAAATAAATAAATAAAATAAACTGTCCACAGGTTGTAGGACCTTTGTTCCATGGTCCTCGGTCCCTAAGTGGCCCGTCATCGGGAAGAGACGACTTGCACAAAGGTATAGAGCAATCCTTCAGGATTGATTCCGCGTTAAAGAATTACACGCACGCGCACCAACGAAAATGGGCACCGACACAAGGCCCTGCTTGCGTTGTCAGATGGAAGGAAGGATGCACTAGATGCGGTCCTCCTGTGAGGGTACAGACCTCGATCGATCGTCCCTATATTGCCTCACAGCCGCTCCGCACATCTATACTTATGTCTTTTGTATAATTGTGAGGTGTTACGTGACAGAACGCCGAATTTATCTGGTGCGCCGACGGCGGTGCGATGCACGTGCCGGACAGGCGTTGCGTGGCAAGAACGACAAAGCGCATGCCGGGCTCGAGGAGCGGAGTGGTGATGTATCGGGGAACAGAGTTTTCGAGCAAGAGAGGAAAACAAAGGAACGGCATTAAAGCATGGAGGTTATCAGAGTACAAATGTCTGATTCGTGGTGCTAAGAGGCCTCTCTTGGATCACCACTGCGAAGCTGGCCTTTAAGCCTTCAGCTTGACACGCCATCGGCGGATCTGGTGCTGGTCTCGGAAATCGGTTACGCTACAGCTGCCAACTTCCTGGGGCTCCCGACGCAAGTCCGCCGGCGTCTCCTTTGGGTCCTCTCTGCTCCTGCTTTCCCCTGGCTCTTCGTAGACCATTCCGGAAAGCTGCACCACCGGCGAGACACAACTCACCCAACCGCGTCTGCCCTGGCTACAAGACATTCCTGCCTTTTCTTGGACATTCTTTAATGGTGAACGCTTTCATTTAACTTGCAGTGTTGTGTGCATTTTGTGTGTGTTTTGCTTTAAGCGTGATTTTTCTATTGGCGTCCCAGCTTCAAATTATAAAAACAGCTTCGTTTTGTTTTGTTTCATTCGTTTGTGATCTTGTTCCTAAACTGTTTCGGGACGAAGCCCACAAAGTTTGACAAAATGCCTTCACGTTAGTGAAGCGAAAGCATATATACAATTTTCCAGTACGTAGCATATGAGGTCAAAATAGAACCACAGGTGGTGAGGGTGGCGGATATGTTCTGCTACCAACAAATTGCCTTCATGATCTCAACAGCAAGCTTTTTGCATGCGAAACTACGTGATCATCTGAAAACAGTATAACCTGTGACAGGGCGAAAGAACGCGTGCAGTACAGTTTTCATGAACGTTTGGGCAAATGCCAAGGACAGCTTGGATTTAGTACTCCGCGTTTTCCAGCCTCCCCTTTTTTGAAGTAAAGGTGCTTTCTAAAAAACCAGTCATATGTGATCTTCTCATTGAGGCTCTAAACCAGAAATTCTTTCATACCTGCGCCGCCAGCGAGTAGGATTTCATTATCGCGGTCCGCAACACGCCTATGAAAGCCTCGTTTGAGCAGTCAAAAAGTTTCCCTGCAGGACGAGCTCCAGTTTATTAAGGCCAGATTACGGTACGCCGTTCAATTTCACAGCTATTACATGCTCTCTGGAGGACATCCTTAATGTCTTTAAGGAATAACAGCGCGGAGACGGACAAGGAAGAAGACAACACCTGCGCAGCGCAGGTGTTGTCTTCTTCCTTGTCCTTCGTCTCCGCGCTGTTATTCCTTAAAAATATGTACCAACTAGCTCAACTTTCCGTGTTATTGATCCTTAATGTCAGTAATAATCTCCAGGAAAACCTCCATTCGCACTGTTGCCAGGCAGGTCATACGAACCTTTCCCAGCAGTAAATTCATGTCGCATCATGTGCACCATGATGTCGTTGAAGTTATTTTCGCCGATAGAGTTTGAACACTGTGCCATTTAGGGCAACGATGCCCGCCGTCGAAACTGTAGGAGGTACCAACCTTGCCTTCTGTCTCTTCAGCTGCAGTGCCAGGTCTCCAACGAACGCAGGCAGGTAATGCAGGCACCATAAATTGACATCGTGCCATAGATCACTCGTGGTCACTGTGAACGTTGGGTAACGGGCCACATACGGTAGTGGGTGTCGAATAACAGCCTTCTGGATTGTTCTGGTCATTTCACCCCACGTATGGCTTTTAACGGCGCCACTGGTACAGTGGTACACTCTCACATGTTCGGGCCTGCGCAAGAGCATGTGCATCTGCTTTGCAAAACATAGTTTTACAGGAAAAAGAGGGAAGCCAGGAAATACGTTCGGCAAGGCTAGGAGCACACTACCAACTGAATAAAAAAAAAATAGGGAAAGAAAAATAATTTAATAATAAGAGGCAAGCCGAGGTACAACAGTTTGTTTTCGGAAACGGCTGCGTCAAGTCCATGTGAAGGCTGTCAAGGACTAAATAGCGAAGGGTCGCGAGTGCTTGGCTTAAAGTAAAACACCTCAGCGCACTTGAAATAACTGTAAGCGTCGTGTGGGTTGCGCCACGTGCATCATCGTGTCGAACGCCTTTCCTGGCTTCTGTTAGTTTTCGGAACAACGTGTACAATTCATTCCTGGATTTATAACACTGTGAAGACAGCCGCAATATGAGAAGGAAGGTTAGTTAGCTCATAAGAGCGAATTCTCTCTCATGCGCAAAAATTGAAAATTATAAATGGTGAACATTCGGACAGAGGAAAACTACCGTAAACTGCAGGATGTAGTGTGCGGAATACACGCACGAATAAATATTTTACGCTCTGTAGACTGTAAAGCAGGCCTGTGTTTGAAATCGTCTCACATCATTTGGGAATGTGGTAGAAACAAAGCTTTTCATAAACTAGAAAATCCGAGTGTGGAACAGTGGGAGAGTATGCTCTCCAGCGGCAACCTAATGCTCCAATGAGGAGGCTTTCGCCTTAATATAGAAAAAAAGCATGTCGCTGACTTCAAAGGATCCCGCGTAGTCTCGTTGGAGTCATGAACAGCCAGTAAAACGTGTAGTGTCTCACCTCACAGGGGGGAAGACTATGATGACGACTCTTATAATTTATCGGCATACAAAAGAGATACCGCATTTGTTCTACATACCTTAATTTTTCTGATAACGATGGTCAATAAAGGCTCTTATAGTGCACAATTTTTGTAGCAATTGTTAAAACAGACTGAACGTTTGCCAATGTGACCAGGTTCGCGGACTGCTTACTTAGCTCCGCGAACCAAAGACCCGCGGTGCGGACTATAGCCCGGAAATTGTGGAAACTAGAAAAATGTGAAGTTTTTGCCGGTCACTCATACTTATGGAAGAATTACTGGTCGCGAACTCATGATGTCTACCCTTTTCAGATATGCTAGCTCTTAGTGTTAAGCTCTATTCCTTCAGCGCAATTCGAGAGGAAAAGGAAAACACACTGTGCAGACTATTGAGGCTGCGACATCAGACTTTGCACATTTAGCAAAAAGACGGCTACCTCCTCTCAACTGGGGCTGCCAAACCTCATCATGGTAACAAGTATTGCATGGTTACACAGCGGGCACAGCTATCAGCGAGGTGCCTATCATGTGGTGTCATGTGGTACATGTGGGATTTGACGCCCCGAAACTGCCCATGGGCTAAGCCAGACATGGTATTGGTTAATTTCAAACAAAATTCGGTAAACTAGGTTTTTATAGAATGCCCAGATATCTCACAGCACACATCCATTGTCGCGCAGGACTCCGATGAGGAGTATCGGCTATCCTGCCCATTTTATCGCTGTACGTGCAGACGCGCTATAAAACTGGCAGACGTTAGGACATAAGGCGTAACAGTAAGTATCATGTGCGATGGTATCAGTTGCATAGATATTTTCACTAGGGTTCTTTGCGATAACCTCACCTATCGGGCTAGGTGTCAAAGTAAAACCTGGCCAACTTTTGTCCGCCGCAACAAAGGCGCATCAAACAGCTTTCTCCCACTGACATAAAGCGCACCTGTGCAACATGAACCTTACTAAGGTATAAAGACAAGTTAGCTGAATTTGACAGATCAAATGTGTATTTTCTATTCAAAAAGTACGGAAGTTAACGAGGAGACATACATAGAACATCCGTCCTTGTATGTCCCATATTTTTGCGCTGAAGATATTCATTCGGAACTTGCTTCGTAACCAGTAACCGATACGCGCTCACTGAAGCCGGAGAAAATATAATTTGTGCAAGGAAGACGTGGAGCTGAATAGGACGCCAACAATCAAGTGCTGGCCATATTGCTTTTGGCCGGCAGGTGCGGCGCCATTCGACGGGTCTCTTGCACTTAGCTAGAAGGCTAGCAGGGAGGGGAAGAAGACGCTAAGCATCCTTTAGTTGCCTAAACTTTTTACATGTGTGTTGCAGTCAACTATGATCAGACGCCAGTTGCTACTTACCGAACAGTTTAGCGCAGCGCAAACTCCATAAACGAAATCTGTCTCCCTGAAATGTTTATACGCATACGGTGATGTGTCCTCGCTTTTTTGGCGTTTTCAAACCTACCTAACCATGCCTCGCAATCACTGCTATCTTTCAGATATGAACCAAAGCATACGCGTAGTTCCGTCACGTACTACGTCTGAAATTCATGCACTGAATTTCCACTTCAGCAGAAGCGTGAGTAGCCTGTCACCATTGCTCCCATGAAAAAAAAAAAAACCAAACGTTCAATAAAGGCACTCACTAACAGGAAAAATAAAGGAACAAAACGGTCTATAATTATGTATTCACAGAAAATTACTCGAGCTTCCGCAGTAGTAAATGGTCACAGCATTCAAATTCTGATGCAACATCGACGCTAGCGCCGCTCATTGCAGTGCTAAAAGCAGCCCCGAAAGACAATCTACCATCGCAGGCAGACATCCAAAAATTGGGCATAGCGCTAACCTTGTAAAGGCGGTGTGCCAGGCAGCGCATATGAGCATGTTGACGACAATGTCCACTGGAATAAAGTCACCTATGCAGTCCTTCTTCCCCATCACTGATGGCAGCAGGCCGGTGCCTATCTGCGCAATGTTTTACAATAAAAAGGAGCTGTACCGTTGTGCATGACAGAAAATTCCTAAAGTAAGAACAGCATAGCAGTAGTATAAAACATTTATTTAGCATTTGTTTATTTAGGTCCTTTGTGCCGCAAAGTCGGAGCTGGACATGGCCACCTTTCAATCCGCCCACGTTGGGTTTTCTTTACGAGGTATACCTTAATTCTCTTGGAAAGCCCATACTATGATTTGCTGCATTCGTAGGCAGCACTAAACTACACACGATGTTTAGTTCGTTCTTGTAAACAAAGGAGTAAACACGCGAACATTATAAAGAAAAGGAGGTGACTACTTTTAAAAGCGCTCGCCTGTGATGCTTCCGCGTACTTGTAATTTTCAGCTCCCTTCTAAATATATCTATGTATCAAGATGGGAATTTAAAAATTTTTAGATGTCTGACCAACACTTACCGATACTATGACGCTAGTGCAAGCCGCAAAGGTGTCTATCCAGCCCTTTAAATAAAGCAGAAATAAATCGAGCAGTTAAGGTCAGGTTTCGGAAATTCTTCGTATACGTGGATAGGACGGTCGAAGCACATTTTTAGATTATTGAGAGAAGCAATGCTTCTCAACAAGCTATAAAATTTTGAAAAATAGATTAGTCATTTTCGGAAAGTAAAAACAAACCAGCCCTTTCTTGGAGCATGATAGCCTTAGTTGCTTACGGGCCAAAAACCTTACCACAACACAGCACAACATAACACGCGTTATAAAATAACACGTAATATCATAACACACTATTCGTAGTACTACGGTAGGGACTACTATGGGAATAACAGCTTGCTTTATTTTGATGGCTATACTTATCTGTCAGTGCTATGATACCTTCCGCGTTAATACAGCGAATGCTGAACAGACTTTCACGCTGAGCACAAATGGCGTTGAGTTCATGCCGGCCCTGTCGCCTGATCTCTATGGAGCGGAAGGAGAGTGTAGCAATGTATTGAGACTTTGAAGTAGCTTAAAGAAACCCGAGAGTCTTAATGCGTAGCCCTTCACTGTACCTAGCTTACCTCTTTGAGGGCATATTTGGAGAGTCAGAAAGAACTACCGAGTCAGTTAGTCAGTCAAAGCCGTGCTGCCTTACCGGGAAAGGCTCTTTCCACGAGGCAGTGACGATAGAAGGTCTCACTATAGCGACAGGGGTAGCTCCACACTCGTCCCGCAGGAGTAATTCTGCCAAGCGTTTGGTCAGTGTGTAAGTGTTCGGAAATCCAAAAAGGAATTCACCAGCACTACTCACGGACTTGTCATCCGTACACCTGCAGAATAAAATTTCTTCGTGTTTTGCCCATATCATGAACGCAGCATGTACAACTCTCATCAAAGCTACATAGCACAAGGTATTTGCTTCTAAGACTGTTAGCGGCACTTCCAAACACATCTGTCAGCCTAAAGCTTACGAGGATCGAGGACATCAAGTCCTTTGTACAATTAATATGACCACTAAGAATACAAAACGAGACACGTTTGAGAACTCAGGAACGCCTTAGGTCGTATAATCTTGACGGGTGCTGTACACTGCGTAAGAACATCTCAATTTTTCTGAAAGCTTTCATCGAGAGTTGAGCCAGGAGGAAGAGAAAAAGTCTTTTATTTAATTAATATTAGACTGATAGGTAGCTGGTCACCATAATCTTCGGACGCCGGGCGGTCTCTTTATTCTAGGAATAAGTTAGCTGTCGCTATTTGGCGCATCCGCTCAATCAGCCAGACAAAGCAGCCTCACTTATCGCATAATGTGCTAATCTCATTTCCTCAAGGGCTCTTGCTCTGCCTACTACACTTTTCTGGCTATTGAATACATAAAGATATAGACCAGAGTCCCATAGTCAGCAGACTTAACCGGAACCTTCCCAATAGCATTCCCATTATTTCCCATTGGTAATCGAGATGCCACAATTATGCGCAGGGAACGTAAACGATCTTAGTTATGTGACTGCTGTTAATGACCAGTAATCATCTTTCAAGCCCCCCCCCCCCCCCCCTCCGCGCCCAAACCCTACCTCACACCAATCATAATCACGCTGCCGGCTACTTGCATCAGCGAAAGAGAAATTCAGTGCACTTCCTACCAAACACTCTCCGACCGTCATCATCATCAGCCTGACTAGACATACCATAGGACGAAGGCCTCTTCTTATATCCCTCCTATTAACGTGGTGCTGTCCTAGTGGCATCCACATCATACTCGTGAACCTCCTCATCTCAACTGCCCAGCTACCGTAACCATCTGCCGCCGCCTGCTACTCTTGATTTCCTTAGAATTATAGGCAGTTACCCGTAGTGACAAATAAATAAGCAAAATAAATGACACTCTGAATACAAGATTTATGATGACTAAGCTTAGAAGGGAAATCTGTAGTTATGGACATACTCACTGAGCGGCTGCTATAAATTTTTCGATATCCCCACATGGTGGGTAAAATATTTCGTGCACCTCTCTCCTTTTTTCACAGTTGGCGTACGCTGTTGACACATGAACAAAAGCCTAGAATAAGAGAAGGCGACAAGTTCAAATATTAAGAAAGTGCACAGGGAATGAAGACGCTAGCTTTGCCCGATTGTTACGATGAAATTTTGATAAAAATGTACTTAGCTGAAAATTTTTGATCTAGAAGGAACTTACGCAGAAGTCCGGAATTCGCTTGCAGAGCTCTAAAACACGTCGCGTACCCAAGACGTTTAGCTGAACAGCCGATCTGCAATATAATTCCGTCAATTAGTACTGCTGACGGTATACTGCAATCATCATCACCACCACCACCATCATCATCATCATCATCAAACGTTTTATTTCCACCGAAATGAGACTCCTTTTTGGACCCCCCGGCACGCTGGCCTAAGGGAGTCCTACTCAGGAGCCTCGCAAACTAAGGTCTGGTGAAGACACAATGTTGCTTCACGGCCTCAGCCGCCAGGCGGATGGCTGGTTGCTGTTGAGCACGGTTCTCGCTCCGCAGCAAGGTCTCCCAGGCTTCTCTATATATATTTTGCTCGGCGCCCGGGCTGCCAGCACATTCCCAAATTACGTGGTCTAGAGTGCCTCTCTCCCCGCATGTTATGCAATACTGGCCTTTTTCCTCTTTAGAAATTGTCACGTATACCCAGAAGGGGCTTATATAATTTCCCCCTTGTAATCTTCTCCGCGCAATTGCCTCCTCGTTTCCAAGGGAACGGTCGGGCGGCGGAGACGTCACATTTAGGAAGAAAACTGAAAGGCATACTGATGATGTTTAGTTTTTATCATCGCTTTTCAGACATTATTATAGCTTTACAACGCTGTGGAAAATTCAGCAAGTTGCTACACTGGGAAAAGCAGCGCGAATGAGGCAAACCAACGGAAATAAACGGACGAGACTAAAGATTATTTTGCATCACCATGTCTATTATTTACAGCCCCGCTTTCCACGTGAAAGGCAAGTGTAATTCCTGACGTTACAACTTTTGAAATCGGAAGGACAACTGACTACCTGGCTGGAGCAACAACGAAGCCATTTTGGCCCCTGTTCAAAGTGTGTGCACAAAATGGCCGCCTCTAGTTCCTTGAAGTGATCAAATGATGCACATTAGTGTTAAGCGAAACGAATCGAATACAATCTGGACTTTGCGAATAGTTTTCGAATATTGGACAGGAAGTGAGGATGCGGAATGCGGCAGTATTTGAAGTCTTTTTCGGAAAACGCGCCCACACCGACGGCCCATAGTACACTGCTGCAATTAGTATATTCGTTTTTACGCGTATACACAATTAGTATACACTTTTGATGGCATTGATAATGCCATACATATGACCTCGAACACTGATTGAGATGGCAAGTTTAAGCCAGGCCCACCATACTATTCCGCCGTGTCCGACATTGGAGACCATCTTTCATAACTCTCACTCCTCTAATCTACTGAAACTTGGCTCCAGTGTTGCCGCGATGTTTGTCACTGAGTTCGTGTTGCCTGTACTCCACAGCATTGTGAATTTCTACAGCTACAGCCTTAGCTCCGTTAGTTATATCACTTACACTGTCGCTGCACTGTTTCGCATGAATAATCGTCAAATTCTCACAAATCGAGAATATTCAAACCAGGGGGAATTGCTTATCAATTAAGCTATTCGCATTCATTTCGATACCAAAGCTACCCTATTCATACTCGATTCGATTTCAAAAAAGCGCAGTTACCGTAGTCGCCGAACAAGTTATCCTCATCCTTCTATGCGATATTTATTGTTTTACTTTCGCATCAACTGACACTTGCTGGTGCTACATGCGTTCTTGCGTCATCAGTGCAAAGCAGCTCATGCCCGTTCACCTAAACATTCAGGGCAAGATGCCCCGGGTGCCAGGACTTGCCTCGGGGGCAGGTTTCGACAACCAAGAGCATACTACCCTGCTATGTCCTGCCTCTTTTCCAGGCAGGAACACTGGATTGGCCCCTGCTGCTTTTATTTTCGGAGTGAATTACCTTCACGTGATCAACTCGGGTACTGCTAAACCCACACAGTACCGGCATCCGGCATACTGGGAAAACACGACAACACGGTGTATACATACGTCCCGGGACAACTCCCTCAACATATATGTGGATAAAAATTGCCCTATGTTCCGAGAAAGGTGGAAATTAATTTTTAAAATAGGCTTTTTTGGGTGTAAACCCCTCGTTCTTACCATTCCCGATAGCATAGTTTCTATCACTGTGACTTCTGGAGAACAAAATAAAGGAGAAATGCTTGATAGGTATTTCAATCACTCACTCAAGAGGCTCATTGAACTTGACGATGGCAGCTGAATGGAAAACCACGGACACTTCTTTCACTAAGGTGGCCCAGTCCGACGCACTCAGTCCCAGGCTCGGAAGCATGATGTCTCCTGAGACTGCACTCACTTTCTCAAGAGCAAACGGTTGATCTCGCTTTAGGCGTTCAAAAACCTATAAAAAAATCAGAGCAGCCGGCATGATGAAGGCATTTGATTGTGTTAGGTTGTATCCTGTATTTAGGCTTTGCTGTACTTTATGCTTTAATTTGAAATCTATCAGCGTTCGCCGGTGGTCTCACTTAATGCCAGACAGTAGCAGGGAAACCGAAAATCAGTTTGTTAGTCATATTGGGTTTTATGGCGCAAAAGCAACTAAGGCTATGCTGCGCCAAACACAAGGTTAAAAACTGGTGATATAGATTGATAATCGATTGTCTTGACTGTTACAGTTCGTTTAAAATGCTGGCATCATTCAGGAATTTAAAAATCTCTGCAGAATCAACTAGTGCTTATTCACCTAAAAGGAGCATGGGGTGTAATGGAATGTGTTCTCTGTAAAACAATCTAAAATATTTTTTCCTTAGATCTTCAAGTTCTGTACAGGTAATTAAGATGTGTATTACTCTGAGTTCACCACCACACCATTCACAGAGTGGTTTATCTAGTTTTGCTAGTAAACAATTGCGAGTGAGATGAGTGTGTCCGATACGAAGGAGACATAAAATTACTTCTTTAAAACGTTCTTGATGTCTACTCGACTTCCATTCTCCTAAAAGTGGCTTTACAGAATGCAATTTATTGTTCACTTGCTCTTTCCATGTGACCTGCCATTTATCTCTCAATTTATTTTCTATTAGCTTAAACAATCCCTGTGCAACAAGCTCACTTGTTTTGTTTGACTGAACCGGGCTTGCGCAGCACATGCATCAGCTCTCTCATTGCCGTCAATCCCAACACGGCTGGGGACCCAGCAGAACATAATGTTATGTTTTTGAGAGGTGATTTTAACTATGTCATGAATAATGTTTCCTAGTAGCGGTTCTTGAGCATATTTTAGTTTTAATGCTGCGAGCAGGCTCAAAGAATCAGTGTAGATGATGTTATTTTTAATTTTATCTGACTATTTGTTCTACAGCAACGCATACAGCATAACACTCGGCCGTGAAAATAGAGGCGCCCTGCGGCAGACGTACCATTTCCTTTCTTTTGTCTTGAACTACAGCAATTCCTACCCGTGTGTCTGTTTTTGAGCCATCTGTATAAAATTCAGTGTAGGCACATATTTATCTTGAAGCGTGTAAAATTCTTGTAGTATGTGCTCCCGTGGTGTTTGTTTCTTGTGTAAATGTGTGAGTGAGGAATCATATACAAGAAGGAGATTATACCATGGTGGCAGATGATCATTTCTTGATGCAGTGTTAGGTCGAGAATCCAATACAGCTAGCTCTTTGTATTTATCTTCAAAACGCAATACCAAGGGCCTGATAAAATGTGGTTTGTTATAGAATAAAGTTTTAGATGGGCATTTTGTGACTATGGAGTAGCAGAGATATTTCGGGAGAGAACGGATTGCAACGTTGGTGGCTCCTAATCGACGCCTTTCTACATCTACTTACCCGCATGGCATTACTCAGTATTTTTTGTCTCATGACCCATGTCTCATATGACTCATAACCCTGGACTCATGAATTACATGACACGGCACTTTCTTGTCACATTACGAATGACTCGTGCCTCGTTCATGATACAGCCCTTCTTTCTACCATGATTCATAACTCTCATCCGGTCATTGACTGATGATGTCACGAGGGGCTAATCTCCGGCGATAAATTTTTCGCACACTTTCTCATTAATAAACGTTCGAGGAAATGCAGTGGCACATTAAAAATTTCTGAGCCTGTCTCTGGTAGGTGGTAGTTGGCAGGTGACATGGCCATGCTCTCATTGGTCGTCCGATTGTGTGAGGTCATAAGACCACGTGACTTGGACTGGTTGACCGGCCAACTCGAGCTTCGCTTTCGAGTTGGAAGGGAGAGATCGGAATCCAGCTTTCCCGGATCATTGAATCTCGAGTCTTACACGCTGCCCCTCGGCCATGCAGGCGCGTTCACACGGCTTGGTTAATAACGGAGCTTTATGTCGTGTGGTCTTTGATATAATATGGTAGCTTACGACTGTATTCTAATGAGTCCATGCGGGTTGATAGAGGCGCAAAACTGAGGGATTAGTGATTAAGCAAGTAGCAAGGTGCACGCATACGCGAACGAGGACACGCATGGGGAGCAGGCAAACGGGAGTCATTAACGCTGTCGCGTCGTACCCTTCAAGGCGCAGCTTAGGCACCTTCATTTTTCTATTACATTATGCAAGCATTTACGCAGAAACATCCACAAACATCCACAATCACTGGCAAAATTACATGTGGTAAGAGCGCTGGCTTAAGAAATTTTATTTTGGTGCGACTTCCCAATCCTGTATGTCGCAAAATTTTGTACCCAGCCGTACACACAGAATGCATCGAAGATGCATCATATCCCTTCAGCTGTACACACAGAATGCATCGAAGATGCATCATATCCCTTTTGTGTACATCTACCATAGGACGGCAATTCACTCAGTCATTTCCCGCGTGTGTAAATAATGAAAATGCCTTCCTTCTTTAATTACTACATAAATTTTCATTGATCCAGCTCGATGTATGCGATGCACTAATAATACAATATATCCTTAGAAACCTTCGTACTGTATCCATTGGATGAGAGCCTCCTTTTACTATGTCCATATTTAATGTAATTGCGTTTTTGTTTTTACTGTTAACCATAAAATGTCAGTGCGAAATTACAAGAATATTGTATTCCTTCACAACCTTATAACACGCACATATTACTGCATAATACGACAATATATCCTTTATGTTATACAAACCATGCGCGTTTCATATGTTAGTTGTATAGCTGTGAATATAAATAAGATTGTAGCCTCATGCACTGCAATCAGTCATGTTCTACACTGAGGCATAAATACACAAAGAAAAGATCACCGAGCCAGTTTGCTATCTCTAGCTCAAAATAAAAAAAAATCTCTGATAATTCTTAAATATTCTCTAACTAACCAGTATTATTCTTTTCCTTCAGGCCAAATTTTATGATGAAAAATATCCGAAAAGTGGAAATCACCTCTTAACAAATTATCACGAACTGTCCTGCGCTGCTCCCAGACAAGCCAGCATGAACATATTTTTGTACACTGTTGCTACGCAAAGGTAAAATACGTTTTATAAGAGCGATGTGACGGGCTAGTTGGTATTGCTGACAGTATAAGAGCAGCACGGTATAACGAGACACACGAGAAAGGAGACACACACACGGACGCTGACTAACAACTGAAATTTTATTTCAAAGCAGCACGTTTAAATAGGTAATAGGGAAAAGGGAACAACAAGGAACGCTGCGCGAAAGCCGGTGATCAGTGTAGTCAAGTTAAAAGGTAAAAGAGATGAGAAAAAAGGACGCGATATGAGGCTAAGAGCGATAAAAGCAAGCGGTGTAAAGGGCCGATGGTAAGGAATAACAGGTAAGAACGATAAAACATTAAAAACGATCAAAGATGGCCGTAAAAGGTTGGTAAAAGCGTATAATCACGTTAGAGAAATTAAAACCAGGAAAAAAATCCACAGAAAAGGCGTTAAAACCTGATTAAAATCCATAGGTCAGTGAAAGAAAAGCCTTGAATGGATACATGGAAGTCACTATGAAACCTCCGCGCCATCCAGGAAGTCAACTTTTTTCTTTGACAAGGAGATAGATGGTGTGCTTACGCATGAGTTTTTGCGTGTTGAATCAGGAATGCTTCTGTAATTTCTCTGGACAGCCTGTTTCGTCCTCTGCATATGACGACACACCGGTCGAGGTCAGGGGTGCACTATTCTCAGGATTATCCTTATAATGATTACATTTTTTGCAGTGCTTAGCGAGGTTGCCGGTAATTGCCATATTGCCCATACTGTTTTCATGTTCTTAAGCCTTATGCTAATATACCTTCCAGTTTGCCCGATGTACCTCTCCCCGCATGATTTTGGCACATAGTAACAACTTCAGTTTCACAAGGCACGTATTGAACAAAATGCGGCTTCCCACACCCACGGGCGACCGGAGGGTTGTTCCCTTTTGAACAAAGCGCGGATAATTTATTCGAAGCCGAGAAGACTACCCCTTACATTTTCAAATTTCCGTGGCTGGCTCCATTATCAAAAAGCACAAAACGCACAAAAAACGTGACGTCCCCGCAGCGTCCAGCAGCGAGCGCAGAAAAAAAAAAATGTTGTAATGCCTTGTATCCACGATATCAGCCATTGTCTTAAGAAGGTCGCACACCGCGCAGGCGTTGACGTAGTCTTCTCAGCTCCGAATAAATTATGCGCGCTTTGTTCAAAAGTGAACAACCCTCCGATCCCCCGTGAGTGTGGGAAGCCGCATTCTGTTCAATATGTGCCTTGTGAAACTGAAGTTGTCTTTTCTGTGCCAGTATCATGCGGGAAGAGGCACATCGGGCAGACCAGAAGGTGTATTACCATAAGGCTTAAAGAACATGAGAACAGTATGGGCAATGTGGCAATTACAGGTAGCCTCGCTAAGCACTGCAAGAAATGTAACCATTATAAGGATAATCCTGAGGATAGTTGCAACCCTGACCTCAACCGGTGTGTCGTCATAGGCAGAAGACGAAACAGGCTGTCCAGAGAAGTTACAGAAGCATTCCTGATCCAACACGCAAAAGCTGAATGCGTAAGCCCACCTTCTATCTCATTATCAAAGAAAGAACTTGATTTCCTGGATGGCGCGGCGGTTTCATAGCCACTTCCATGTATCCATTCAAGGCTTTTCTTTCACTGGCCCATGCATTTTGATAAGGTTTTGAAGCTTATTTGTGGTTTTCTGTTTTTTTTTTTTTCTGGTTTTAACTTTTCTGACGTGATTATGCGCTTTTACCAACCTTTTACGGCCATGTTTGGTCGTTTTTAATGTTCAATCGCTCTTACCTGTTATTCCTTAACATCGGCCCTTTACACCGTTTGCTTTTATCGCTTTTAGCCTCATATCGCGTCCTTTTTTCTCTTCTCTTTTATCTTTTAACTTGACTACGCCGATCACCGGCTTTCGCGCAGCGTTCCTTGTTATTCCCCTTTCCCTGTTACCTATTTAAACGTGCTGCTTCAAAATAGAAATTTCAGTTGTATAGTCAGCACCGTGTGGGGAGGTGTCTCCTTCTCGTGTGTCTCGTTATACTTCGCTGCTCCTATACTGATACGTTTTATAAAATGATGTTCATATAAGGTTTGTTGACCTCTTTTTCTTTCTAAAAGCAATGGCAAGCCACGAATACACATGTTGAACTAAGCTCTACAAATCCTCGACTCACAAACATATAAAAGATCCCACTGGTACCACGCTGAGCCCTGCTAGTTATTCGGAATACTGTTGTTGTGCAATTACCATTATCTTTCTTCGAGTTTACCTGTGCAAGTACAACATCAGAGCATAATACGTCGGCATAGAAAACAAACGGAAGGTAGTATATCGTACGGAAAGAAAGTATAGCACTGTCCCGCTGCTGGACTAATATGTGAAAATTGCTGTCTCACTCGCGACAGTATCCATGTTTACACCGGCCTAAGAAAAACAGGTTTCTCTCTGCTACGTTGGCATGTCCAAACAAGCAAATTATGAGTGAATTTCACCTGTGAGCCCAAAATAGTTGCCAGCCTCTCTTGTGGCTCCTCTCCCCGCTTGGCGCGTATCAGAAGGTAGACCCGCTTCAGGTCGGGACAAGATCGGAGTAACTTCTCAATGAGGACCTGTGGGGCGCATAAAGCGAACAAACGATTATTATATATAGATCAGAAGTGACAGAAATGGAAACGTTACAGTTGGGATACATATTCTGCTCTGGATGGCTAAACTTGGACAATAACTATTTTTAGGCAAGTAACCAGTCAGGAAGGTTTTGGAAATGTCCTTCTGCATATCCACTTCACCCTGATAGTGCCATGGTCGATGCGGTTGTCCTAAAACTTCAAAAACTTTGCCTATAGAATACAGAGGAGGTGATGCTACTCTGCAAATTGTGGGGCACCGAATACTTGTAATTAGTCAGGCCAATTATTCGGTAGAATAGATCCGAAGGCCCAGATGTTTTCAGCGCTTCAAGAAGACGGAGGCCACAGCTGCAGAGCTATAGCACGAAGGAACACATTTTATTTTGGGTCTTCTATGGGGAAAGCTCTAGTATGTAAGGGTACGGCGCTTGTATTTAGTTGGCAGTCCAACATTTCTTAGGGCATCTTGTTTCGTCGTCTTTTGAAATCATGGTTTGCTATGTCTGCTGAACTGTACTGATTAAGGGTCACAAACTCTGCCTCCACGGAATCACTTTTGACACTTGGCTACTTCCTGTGCTCATATTGCGTAACGCAATGCCACCCCATGCCCGCTACCACACTTACTGGAAACTCTTTTTCTTGCTAAGTCCCATTGCTAAAGCCAAATTTTCGCCCTGTCAAAACTTTAGCTCGGTTTGTAAATTGAGAAATTGAGGCACCTCCTCAACGTTTGTTCAGTGCTCTGTCACACTGTGTAGGCACCTCCTTTCTCTACAGTGTTCTACAGTACTCCAGGTACCCACTCCTAGGATAGTCTCTTCGGTGCGGCGGTATGTACAAATAAATAAAATATTTAAGTAGACGAAAACAATTTTAAAGACATTTATCTGGCACTGTCCCCTTAAACTCCGTCAAAGCTAAATCGCAGTAAAAAATTTAGGTGCTCTTGTATGGAACTTGTCGAAACGTTGGCCAGACCAAGACTAATATACCCTTGTCAAAACATTGCCTCGGCTTGCGAACTGAGGCTCCCCGTCAACCCTTGATCAGTGCTCTTTCATGCTGTAAAGCACTTAGGCACTTATGTTCATTCGCACATACACGCCTGCAAAAGTGTGTTCAAAATACAGTATAAAGTGTACAATGCGCAGGTATTAATGAGAAGTTATGGCATCCGAAAATTGCAGAAATGGAATTGAAAGGACACAGGGCAGGGAGTTCCAGCTTTCAATGGCTCTTGGGAAAAAACTTTGGTAGTGCTTTGGTAGCGTTAATGCCTTTTGTTTGCCACAATCGTTATGCTAAATTACTTTATGTATTTGTTTAGTAATCATATCTTCCTGAATGATATTGTTGCGAAGAGGAAGTTCGGCAGTGACGCGAGAGGAGCCCTGAAGAGGAGCCGGATGGCTGAAGGGCTCCAGGGGAGGCGGAGCACCCAAGCATCATCGTCTTCATCGTCATCGTGGTGGCAAGCACATCATTCTCTTGTATCTTTCCTTGAACATCCTCACCGTTACGCCACCACTGATTTCAATGAACCGATCGGGACGATCGCTCGATGGCCCCGAAAAGTGCTGCGAAGAGGAAGATCGGTAGTGGCGCGAGAGGAGCCCTCGCGCTAGGCCAGCCATTAAATCATCATTCACCCTGTCGCCATGTTGCGCCGTCTCTTTACTTGTCGCCACGTAAAAATATTGCGTATCGCAGTACTGCCCCACGCTTACTGGAAACTATTTTTATTGCTGAAAGCCCCATTACGCGAACTTCTTTCTGGTGCACACTTACTGGAAACTCTCTTTCTTGATAAAGCCCTATTGTCAACATTATTAAGCGAAAATTCTTCTGGTGCACACTTATTGGGGGCTCTTTTTTTGCCAAAGGCTTATTACGCAAAACGTTCTTCTGCAGCTGTTGCCCCACGTTTATTGGAAACTGTTTGTCTTGCTAAAAGCCCCATTACGCGGAAATCTTTCTGATGCACACTTATTGGGAATTCGTTTTCTTACTAAATGCCTATTACGCGAAAATTCCTTATGCATTTATTGCCCCACACTTTTTGGAAACTATTTGTCTTGCTAAAAGCCCCATTACACGAAAATCCTTCTGGTGCACACTTACTGGAAACTATTTTTTTTTGTTTTGCTAAAAACTCCATTACGCGAAACTTTTTCTGATGCACACTTATTAGGAACTCTTTCTCTCACTAAGTGCCTATTACGCGAAAATTCTTTCTGCAGTTATTGCCCCACACTTATTGGAAACTATTTGTTTTGTCAAAAGCCCCATTACGCGAAAATCCTTCTGGTGCACACTTACTGGAAACTATTTGTCTTGCTAAAAGCCCCATTAGGCGAATATTCTTCTGGTGCACTTTTACTGGAAACTATTTGTCTTGCTAAAAGCCCCATTACGCGAAAATAATTCTGGTGCACACTCACTGGAAACTATTTGTCTTGCTAAAAGCCCCATAACGCGAAAATCCTTCTGGTGCACACTTACTGGAAACTATTTGTCTTGCTAAAAGCCCCATTACGCGAAAATCCTTTTGGTGCATACTTACTGGAAACTATTTGTATTGCTAAAAGCCTCATTACGCGAAAATCCTTCTGGTGCACACTTACCGGAAACTATTTGTCTTGCTAAAAGCCCCATTACGCGAAAATTCTTCTGGTGCACACTTACTGGAAACAATTTTTCTTGCTAAAAGCCCCATTACGCGAAAATACTTATGTTGTACACTTACTGGAAACTTTCTTTTTTTTTTCTGCCTAAAGCACCATTATGCGAAAATCCTTCTGGTCTACACTTACTAGTGTACTCTTTTTCTTGCTAAAGCCCTATTACGCAAAACTTCTGCAGTTACTGCCCCACGCTTATTGGAAACTATTTTTCTTGCCAAAGATCCCATTACACGAAAATCTTTTTTGGTGTACATTTACTGGTGTACTTATTTTCTTGCTAAAGCCCTATTGCGCAAAAACTTCTGCAGTTACTGTCCCACGCTTATTGGAAACTATTTTTCTTACCAAATATCCCATTACACGAAAATACTTCTGGTGCACACTTACTAAAATCTCTCTTTCTTGCTAAATCATAAGTGTCAACGCTTGGCGAGACCCCTAAAGATAACCGCGAATGTGTTAATCGCTAACAGCTAGGCTACCATGTTGCGCCACATTTCTTGCTTTCGTATCAACATTATTATGCTCCCGTTCTTCGGACACGTTCCGGTTGATGTCAGTGCATGTGGACACCTACCTTTCCTATGAACCCGGTCCCTCCTGTGATGAATACCACTCGGTCGCGGTAGAATTGCGCAACCTTGGAGTCGCCGTCTCCTTCGGCCTCGGCAGCCGTCCATAAGGCTGGCCACCGCGTCTCGGAGCCCAGGATCTCCATGGAAGACTCCAATTGGCACGCTAAAACGGACATCGTTGAAAAATTAGCAGAAGCATCCGCCTACTAAAGCGACAAATGGCGTTTATTTTACAGTGTTTGAGCATGACCGATAACAGAAACGTAGGAGTGATATGAAAATATCACAGTGAGCAAATGAGCAAAAATCAGATACGTTTACAAGGCGAGCAAGCGCATCTTTGAAAAGTTTGAGGAAACCATTGCCCATTTTGTCCTTTGTGAATGTGTTAAATGTGCAATGCTTTGAACACACCTCATCCGCGCGCAGCCAGGGAGAGCACTAATCAACTGGGCGAGAACCCGAATGTGAACTAAAGAGTTAGCAGGTTTAACAAGCGGTTGAACCTATAGAACCGGGGTAAGTGGAGAAATATGGGAGAGGCCTTCGCCCTGCAGTGGGTATAATCAGGCTGATGATGATGATGATGATGATGAACCTATAATTATACAAGCAGCACCTCGATTTAGCGTGGTTAGTGAATTAAAAATGTTTGTGCTGCAGAATTGTCACAATTACGCGAACTGAATCCTCAATCACTATAATGTCGCGGAGTATTGTGTACCTATTTATCCTTCATTTAACGCAAGCCTCGGTAAGATGCACTTTCAAACGCTTCAACAACGCCAGCGAATTCTGCCAGTGCATTTCAGATACCGAAATAGGGAAGAAGACGGTCGGTTTTCCCAGTTTGCCTAATCATGGCAAAGAGCCCTGTTTTACGTCGCTGCCAATACTGCATCCTGTTTGGGATACTTTCCATGAAACCCAGATCTTGATCCAACACTCGCTCAACAATGTTTGAATTATCTAGGTCAGCGCGCATAATACGCCGACTGTCGTCGTTGTGCTGACCAGGATTAAATCAGCATCAAACTCAGGCACCGAATGGTGATCGGCTTTTGCGCCGAGTTGAGCTGCCGCTTTAAAGAACACGAAGGTGGACCTAAATGAATTGTCTCGGGTCACCCTTTCCTCTCTACATGCTGCGATGACGTTTCAGTAATGCATGTGTTGACGACTCTCTTCCTTGAGCTTGCTTTTTGGCGCAAGTATAATGCGCAAAACTATATCTCGCTTCTGAGTGGCCACCTAAAACATGTCGCCATAGGGGACACGTGCTGAATAAGAAAATGAGACGCCCTTGAACTCGACATGCTTTTCCTCTACTTCATTCCATGCGTAACATCTGCTTTTCATGACGCAATCGAAGTTTTAATGCCACAAGCGGAGTGGCTGGGGTCGTGAAAGTTAATAACTCCGCATTTACATCCGCATACTCTTGAAATATATGGCTATTGTACACTGATTAGACAACACACCTGCCGAGAAACACATGGCTGCGCAGCGTGCCTAGTGAACTTGAGATGCAACAGGGATCTGTCTAGCATAAGCTTGCTGCTTTCTTGGGTCAAAGTCCCATCAGCTGGTTTGTAGCACGCACCGTATAAAGTTGATCGCAATTTAAATATATATATTTGTATTTTTATATTTTTATAATATGAAACGACACTTAGATTGCCATTTTCTATTATTTTTACTGCAAGTGCATGTTTTTTTTTTTTTTTAATGGATTCTGTCATGCAGGCATTCATTGAGCGTTTGCTTTCTGCCTGGTTGACCGATTGTCCTCCTTGACGATATTCTGTAATCTATAGCGACATTGCGGTTTCAGCACCGGATGATGGATACCACAATATAGCGGCTCTGACAGGGTTACCTCTTAAGTTACCATTGATGTTAAAGTTTTTTTTATTTATTTCTCCTTCTGGAAACATACAGGTATTGCCCACGAAGCAAGACAAAAGGAGGTGTTGAGCCTCCGACTGGGTTTTGACCTCGTCTGGGCACAGCAGCAGGAGCGGTATTGCATTATACAAGAAAACGCTATCTTCGCCGTCATTTACACAACGGACACATCATAAACAGTTCTTGTAAATATATACATTAAGACAAATAATGCTCGCTAAATCATATACAAAATTAATGCAGAAATGCAATACAGAAGGGTTGTTAAAACTGTAAACATAACAGTACATCCAACGGAACTAGAAGTAAGAATTTTGTCGTCTAGGACACAGCGTTATACAGAAAGGAAATACGAACAGATGCGTTTAGAACCCTTGGGCGTAAAACAATTTTAGCAGGATCTATATATATAACAAATGGGTGAGACTTACACAACATGATTTGGCACTCTATTGATTGTGTTCCGTAGTTAGTACGAGGCTCGGCTTATTTAGTTAGCACGAGGCCGTAATTAGTACGAGGTGCGCACGCACGCACGCACGCACGCACGCACGAACGCACACACACACACACACACACACACACACACACACACACACACACACACACACACACACACACACACACACACACACACACACACACACACACACACACACACACACACACACACACACACACACACACACACACACACACACACACACACACACACACACACACACACACACACACACACACACACACACACACACACACACACACACACACACACACACACACACACACACACACACACACACACACACACACACACACACACACACACACACACACACACACACACACACAAGCATCTCGAATTATTTATTCTTTATTTTTGAAGTTCATTTCTATTTACACTTCAGGAAAGAGGCCAAAAGGCACGACGCCTGACATGGGCCTTCCTCCCTGGGGGAAGCAAATTGCATTTGGCACTTGTATACAAAACAAGCAAATACAATGTGTGTAGCGGTCATCATGAGATCAGTTTCCACAAGCATATGAAACAAAATCCATTTAAAAAATAACAAAACTTGAACCTAAGGTGTTCTGAATAAAAAAAAAATAAATAAAAACAACAATAACATGAAACCATCACACGCCACGACTGCTGGTACAGCAATCTACGATGAACATACAAGAGCGAAAAGCTGTACAGTGCATGTTACATTAAATTAAGATTTCTTGAAAAGAAGCAGTGATGAAATACAGGAAGTTAGAGGGGAAAGAAAGAAAGAGAAAAGAATCATGTTCGCTGATATGAATGCATAGTATATCACAGGATGTACCAAAACGTCGTGGAATCAGCAGTGCAATCACTTTTTTCTTGTAAATCTTTTTACTTTTACATTTGCTTCGATATATCAAAAAGAACACTTAAATAGCGGCGCTCAAATTTCGTATACGGGAGTATCGCAATAGCCCTTAAATTACTTTTCTTGAAAGTCGTCCCCTATTTGACGTTGTTAAACTTGCTCAACAACACAGGACGGCTACGTCCAAGTGATGGCAATACGTAATCAATGATGGACCACTTGTTTGTGGAACGAGTGCCGTAATATGATATGACTGATAACTCTACATAAATCTCATTATGTTCTTAACTATTCAAAAAGTGCTGTGTTACTCAGAAGCAGCTCAGCTGAGATACCTTTAGCTCCAATTCTACCCCAGCTTTCATTTTTATATATTGTCACGTATTGCAAGATAAAACCGCTTAAAATCCACAACGCAAAAAAAAAAACAAAAAAACAAACAAACACCACTTCTCTTAACTCTTCTTTAAAAAGATTCACTTAATGAGGCCGATTTGTAAACGTCGCATGTTGACAAAAATGGTGAGCGAGGAGTGATTATTTGCATGGCCGGTGGGCATTGTACAGCCATTAATATCTTAATTTATTCACTTCAGAATAAAACAATTAAGCTGATTACTTCGTATGTACAGCTATATTTCTGACACGAGAATATCAAGAATAAAATAAAATTTCGAGGGCACTCATTACCGTACAGTGGAAAATAAAGTTTTTATAACAACATAATTTGATTTCTTTCTTTGCTGTCAAATATTCGCTCGTGTTTACAGCTTCTTGAAAAACGAAGTACAATTTTAGACACTGCATTGCAGCACCTGGAGTGACTGGTATTTGTAATCTTAAAAATTAGGCGGACGCTCAAGCTTCGCCTTAAAAGTATACGCGAAGCGCCTTTAAAGTTATATTTTCAATTCGCGAATCCCTTTACTTCTCTTTTTTTCTTTTTGCTGAAGTTGGTTTTCCGGGAAATGAAGGCGCTGTATCTCACTTCTCAGTGGACACCTACGCTTGTCAGAGGTGCATACGTCATCAATGGGAAGCGAAACGGTGTGACACTACTTTGAACGCTGCGCAAAGTATGGTCTCGTTACAGTTATGATTGAAATCACGTTTTCTCAATTTCGGTCACGGCGACGGCTTTTAGGCCGAACGAGTTGTATACGCTTCGCATAATTGGTCCGCATTTATCAAATACTGCTTTTGTGCCTGACGAAAATAATATATACTGGCAACGAATTGTCAGCTTTTTCGATTACTAACTGAATTTATCTTTTTTTTTTCGCCATGACTGTTGCTCAAACCAAACTTCTCCGTAAGTGCATGTGGCCTCTTCTACTTCAATACGTTCGGCAGCCATAAAGCCCAAATAAACAGGGGCATTTGTGGGCTAATAAAGATATATCACATACTGTGATTTTAGTCTTAAAGAGTGTGAAACTTTCTTGTAGAGTAGGCTCTTGCCACGCTCCATAACATGTATTTTAGTGCAGCCGCAGCCAAATTACTATTCGACCTATAGTCGCCCCGCAAGGCAAGCACATGTAACCCACCACTGAATCCTAAGTTGGGTGATTTTCAAGACCGGGCACAATTGCAAGCGAAAGTCTATGTCTGAAAGGAATGCCATAACTTTGGTAATACATTCGAAAAAGATTTGTTCCCGTTGATTCTGAAAACGAACGATAGTGCCATTACTGAGACACGCGGAGGAAAAGGGGTACACACGGGCGCTTGTCGATGCATAGTTTTTCATGCACGCTTGTCTCGGTGTCTGCACTGAGGTCCCATCGGAAACAAAAATGCGAAAAATCTGTGCCCGAAACAAATTTCTCCTCAAATAAATTATTTTCGGGTGATATCAGTCGCTGTAAACGAATATACATTGCGCATGCGAACAAAAAAGAGAAAAAAGAAAAACACAATTTGCGGGCACCAGACGGGAGGAATTTACGAACCCGAACGAAAGCAAGCCCTGTACCTCGAAATTGCACAAAATCGAAGTGATATCAAGCTTTGCTGGCAGCTTAGTTTTGGTTTAGTATGGGCAAATAGGCGAATTACCTTGAAAGAGCTCTCTTGCACTCCAACTTAATGTAACAGCGTCCCCGTTGAGAATCCTCGAACTATGTCTTCAAGCTCACAGGCTGAAATAACGTCCGCTCTCGTTCAACGTTTTCTAAGTATCGAGCTTTTATCCCTTGTAATGCGGCAAAGTGTCTCTAAAGCGGCGAGGAGGAAGTTAATCTTTGTTCTTTCGTAATGTGCATTAAATGCTTTGTTTTGTTCGTAGTCGTTCTTCGTTCGGACCTAGCCGATAGGAGGTCTTATATATTTATACATTTAATATTCGCTATGGGCATTTACCTCATGGATGTCACACCATTCATTAAGTGGTCTTCCCGGCGAGTAGGTATGCGCAGGTCCGCTTGAACAGCCTTGATAGCCTCCGAAGAGCCAGCGGGTTTTGTAACACAATACAAACGCATGAAGATGCATAATTCATACCAGGAACAGGTAAAAAGCGCAAACAAGATAAAGAGTAAGAACGCATTAGCATTCCTCTGGCGTGTATTAGGAAGGCGGAAAGTGCAAGCTTCTTAGTGGATCGAAGTGGTAATTTCCTGGCCAGAGTCCAGCGGGACGCAACAGTGCACCTGGAACTGCATCCACTCATCACAACAGGGCCGACTTGATTGAAGAAATAACAAATTAACTTTCATAGCACGCACAAGAGCAATCCGACAGAGGTGTAATCAGAAGACAACCTTAGAAGTAGAACGATAGAATACAACGCATCGATTGCCGATGTCATCACATAAATACTGAAGCTAACAACGCTTAACGCTAGAACCTCATTTACACTCCACCTTAGAAGCTGTTTGTAGCACTGCGAAACGTACATGGAAATGGGCCAACCAGGATGGTGCGCAATACAAGACTGTGGTATTGTGCTGCTGTCACCCTCGTTAAAAACTGACGGGGAGGAAGTGAGCGTAGGATCTCAATTGTGATTTCTCCAGGCCGCTCATATATACCTTCCGTAATGCTGTAAACAGCTTATGAGGCGGAGCATAATGACGTGAGCCTGGCAGCGCGTTTCGAGCAACTAATGGGTGCTAAAATTTTCAAAACTGCAATACTTCATTTGTCCCACTGGCACCACTAAGTCTTATAATACTCAAATTTAAAATCATGGGGCCTAAATTTACTAATAATATTTTAAAAGTGCTCCTCGCGACAGCTCGCAGCCGAATTGGGGGAAACATCCAAGGGCTCACCGCTAGCAAATCTCCCCTATGACGTCACTAGAGCTTGGTGGCCGCACCCGCATTTTAGTCGCTCCCAAGTTACACGGGAGCGACGGGAGCTCCCAAGTTGAAGCGCCGTCGCGACTTGTTTCCCTCCCTTTTTCTTGCATGCCAGCGTGGACTGAGTTGAGAGGGGAGAGGACGAGCATAATTTACAATCGATCGTATGTTCGGTATCAATGAAAGTAGATTAATTTTTTTTTCGCCATGGAGAGGATTAATGGGATACCTATTGTTTGTGCGCGTGTTGTAGCTTTAGTAAATTTGTAACCGATGACATATGCGGTGAAACTGCATGCAAAATAGTATTGTGGCCCAAAAGCGAAATCATAAGGGACTCATTGAGAGTTTTGTTTATTATTTATATAGTTATTTACTATTTTATTTCTGTTGTGTTCTTCTTTGTTATTTACTTATTTTTTTGGTATGTCTTGAATTCTGCTGCGAGATTCATTGACTGCACGGCAATCATATAAATCTCACTTTTTCCCAAGTCGTATAGCGTGCTTTGTGTCTAGTGCTATGTACGTTACTCTGTATTCTTGAATGTCTTCTGTGCCGTTTTATGAAACCTCTGTAAATATAGTTCATGTAAATATAGCATATTTCCAGATAATGAACACCATGTTCGAAAGAATGATTTGCATGGCATAGTCGATGGCGTGTCTGGCTCGCAATTGAAGGGTACTGAGTTCAACTCCCACTTATTGTTAGGAATTTTTTTTTAAACAAAAACATTTCCTTTCGAAAATTAAATAATTTCAGATATGCACTAGCATTTAACTCTCCTTGCCTTCCATGATTAGTCACTCTCATTCTGCTCGTTCCGTCACATTGGCCAAGATGTATTTTCGAATTTGGCTCTGGTTCCTGACTGGTCCTCAGGGGATGACGTCATGATCCTACTTGGCCAATCAAAGATTTTATGAAAAACAACAAAACAAGCCGCAATGTTTCTCTGCTGGTGAATCAAATAAGGCCTTCACCTTAAATGGCGAGCACTTATATGCCATTGTGGTATCATGAATCGGCGAGAGCTAAGCTTGAGATTCCTCCTCGATAAATGTAGATTAAAACATATAGGAACTCTGTGGCATTAGCAAAAGGGCAGTAGTCACTCTAACAAAGCGATACAAAATGAAGGTTGTGCACGCCCATCTACATCTTGTCATGGCCACGAGAACGACGAAGGTAGAATGAAAGACGTAGAATCGGTAGTGGGTTGAGGATCTTAAAAACAGCATACTGTCCTGACGCCAGTCCTCAATGCCAAGGTGGGAAAGAAGGAGGCTGGGGGCAAAACATTTGAGGACTATATGGCATATGTATTTCTCAAGATGAAATGGTTTACGGATCATGAATTCCTTCTTTCACAAACTGAATGAACGCAAGTTGACTTCAAAAATCCTCAAAGGCGACACTAAAAAGGAAGTCGACGTCAGAACGTGCACACACGGTGGCATTGTAAAGAAAAAAATGGGGAGGTGCTCGCATAGTCGCGAAGCAGCTGCCATAAGATGGTGAGGTCTCGAATGAGCCTGAATTTGATCAGGAAATGAAAGAAACGAATAGTAGAGCGCCACATGAACAAGTTAACAGTAAGAAAGAAAATAAAGAAACTCATAATCTCGCCGGAGAATAGATATTGCACTTTAACAGAGGTTGCCGCGTCCTTAGCATTCAGGAGGCTTAGAGATGAATCATAACTAACAAATATCACTAAGAGCGCGTAATAGAAGTATGGTGCCGGCGATTTCGAGAGGATACCGACAAGTTATCTCAGGAGGCGCAAGACCTCGTTGAGAAACGCCAGATACTGATATCCTCTAGCCCCGTGGGTAAGCTAAAGCTGGCGTAATTGTTAAGTGTTATTAAACAAAATGTAAGTGAGACCCGCCGCGGTGTTGCAGCGGTTAGGGCGCTGGACCTCTGCGCCGAAGAATGCGTGATCAAACGCCGGCCGCGGCGGGCGCTTTTCGGTGGAGGCAAAAAGCAAGGTGCCCGTGCGCTGTGCGATGTTAGTGGACGTTAAAGAACCCCAGATGGTCGAAATTTCCGGAGCCCTCCACTACGGCGTACCTCATAGCCTGAGTCGCTTTGGGACGTTGACCTTACAAACAAAACCGAACCACAAAGTAAATGACGCAAGCAAGCATAATACGGGGACGGTCCAGCTGGCTCTAAAGAAGGCAGACAGCCTAAAGTGTTCAAGAGGAGTTCAGTCATAGGTAGACGAAAATCAGGTGTAACGTCCTGAGAGAGAAATATGGCAGTGACACTACCAATTTAGATGTCTTAAATATATCCGAAGAATTGTACACGAAATCCTGCCCATTCTGCACGTCATTTCTTGAATACGCCCCTACTTTCTAACATCGCTGTCGCGCAAATCTTAGAAATTCTGTCGAGGGAGAATAATAAACAGGAATGAGATTAGTTTTGTCATCCTCCTCACGTCATCGTAGAAAATGAGCGCAAAACCACTCCCCTGATTTCCAGCTTCCTACCGCGCGTACAAAGTTTACCCGGTTGTCATTATTTCAAACGCTAGTTACATCATAGCATCCAGGCCATTCTCCAGGAATCATATATCTTGCCTGCTCAACTCGTCCGGGTCATGCGCATGAAGTCCGCCAAACGTTCGCGTGCTTGGCAAAGTATTGAAAATCGCGGTTGCTATCGGCAGTAAATGAATAGAACGCATCACCGCCAAGCATCGTCCGCCATACAGAATCTTTCCGCAGAGGTTACTGTGGTCGTACAGAACCTCATCAGCAATAATCGCGTCGTACACAATTCTTCAGCAACAGAAAGTAGTACTTTGTTAAAGCTTTACTACTTGCCTGGATAAAGAACTGTCCATCAGACCAAATTATAAACACAAGAATGTAAATGCCTCTGGTTTGCTTGGTATAGCCAAATATTAAAAATTGGTTTCGTGTACTCTTCAGTGGTGTAATACCCAAGCCCCGTACTATTACCCATAGTCTGCAACGGCTTCTTTTTTTTTTTTTTAAGTTGTATCTTACTGTAAATAACGTTCGTAAAAATAATAAGGCGTTCCTAAAGAGGCCTTACAAAGCACAATATTTGATTCGCATGTATACTGTTTTTCTCTTCGTGTTAACAATGCTCTTCGGCAGCAGAATTTATTCCCTTACCTACGGGAAGAACAAATGCAAAACACCCCGCTTCGTTGGAAATATTGAGTACAAATATCTCATGTGGATAATTTATGGCTGCCCGCAGGAAGAAACGTTGAGAGTTTCAAATAGCGATTCACACATCGCATGCAGATCCGAAAGAATACCCAAGCGTGCACGGCGTCTCCAGAGAGACGTAAAGGAATTGCAGGGATCAGGTTAAGCCCCTCGAATAAGTAGCCTCTTTACTAAATATCGCACTAATTGCGTAGCGTGTGAAAATAGCTCCAAAGAGAATCGCGGCCGCTACGCGCCGAGCGGCGAAGTTGGCACGGATGGATGGATGGAGCGTCCCCTTTGAAACGGGAGGGGGGGGGGGGGGGGGGGGGGGGGGGGGAGGGGGTAGCAGTAGCTATCATGCTCATTTTTCTCCCTATATCTTAATGATTGTTTTAAATTGGTTAACTATACCATCATTCTATTTTTTAAATTTTTGTTTCTATATTACTAGCATTATGTCACTTCTCTGCTTTTAAGCCACCAATCTTCCAGTTGTTTTTTGCTAGCTTCCGCCGCCGGTTTATTCACCCGGCCATTGGTATCTCGAAACCCCAGAGCTTAAACAGTGACTGTTCCTGCACTCCCTGTTGCACATCCCACAGGGGTGCGCGACGTGCACTCCTTTTGCACGTCGTGCTCTCTCGCGGAAGTCGGTGGCTTTCATCGCAAAAGCAGCAAAAGCGGCCCGCTCTCCGGCGCCGGTCGTCACACTCATTGAGGTGAACCTGTGGTTCTGCCGTTGACCTTAATTCTAGCCACCATGTTGCCATCCATGGAGGAAGGAAACCATAGAGCTAATACAAAATCTCAGGAAACAACTTCTTTCTTCCTCCGTGTAGCCACCATAGTTATACTATGCCATTGTTCTGCCTTCAAACTGCCCGCCTCCGTACCTGGGAAGACGGATGGGGGGCCGAACGCATCACCACCGAAGAGAGCGGTGCCTTCACTTGCTCCCTGAAACTGGCGCTGGTCATCGAAACATACTATCCAACGAGAACAAGGGTGCAAGGGTGACCTGGAATCGTGGCTTTATTTCCGATTTGCATACAGCGGTACTAGAAACGAAGATGGCCGCAATGCCATCGGCATCACGTTTGTTTACGAAAGATGGCGGCCGTCTTGCGAAACCGGAGATAGCGGTATGTGTCAGCACGTACTATGAATATGGGGCTTACAGGCTTCCGAACGCACGAATTCTTGATATTTAGATATGAAAATTTGCTCCTTTCAAGGGCTTATTATCTAAACAAGTAGCAGCACAGCCCGTAGATAAAGAAATGTGATACACTTGGAACTGTTGTTTAACGCCGTAAAACGTGTGCGGGAGGTACTTTTAGAAAGGAGTGAGTTCACAGCGATCCTTTATAATTTCTATTTCGACGCAATATCCTTTTCAGGTGATATTTGCTAACTAGTGATGTACTTGATACGTTAGACCTTGCGGTTATTTTGACATTTTTAGGGTGGCTGTATTGCCTTCCTTGGCTTTTGACAGCCAGTGAGCAGCGCTTCCTCTGCCCCATGGCACTTTCGTATCCGTAAAGCCCTATGATTACCTGCATCCTACGTAAAAATTTCCTGCCGTGAACTTATCCTGTCTCCGCTGTAACGTGCCCTGGTCTTTACTCCTGTCTATCGCCGAAACTGCTTTCTTTTTGGATTCCTCAGCTTCGGGGATGCCCGAATCACCATATGCAGCATCGACTGATCCTGATCACCTGAATCTGGCGCTCCACAACACCTACGTATGGAAGCAACCGCTCTCAGCTATGGCACCCATTCACATGGCCTGATGCAGCAGTATTTAACCTGCACGGCAACGTCAGCTTGCTCGGGCACGACACCGACTTGGCTTTCCAGGTTAGTTACCTACGCGTACCTAAAGAGGCTCGCAGTAGCAATCGTTGTCTTTTTGCAGTGTCATGCCCCTGCGACTTGAAATGGCGCACAGTGCTTGGTTTGTTGCGTGACGTGCTAGCGTTGAATTTACTATCTGAACTGATGCTGTTGCTCTCGGGTGACATCGAGCTCAATCCCGGCCCCGACCTTTCCTCTGTTTTAGGTGCCTTTAAGCGTTTAGAAGCGTTTAAAAGAAAGCCATGCAGCCTTACTTACCGAATTTGACCAACTGAAAACAACCCAAATCTTTCATGAAACACAACAGCACTGTCAAACCGAGTAGCAGCGCTCGAATCAGACAAAGATAGAACAGTTCCGTATTCAAAGCAGACAGAAACCAGTCAGATTAAGCAAGACATAGCTGAACTGAAAGCTTCCAGCATAGATTCGAAGAACAGGATGCGCCAAAACAATCTGCTCTTTTTCGGCTTAGATGATGTCGACAAAGATACCTGGACTGAGTCAGAGGAAAAAGTTCTCGACTTATGCAAAGACAAACTAGATTTGCTTCTAGAACCAAATGCGATTGAATACACCTACCGCATTGGCCGATACTCAACCGAAAAGAAGCGCCTAATAATAGTTAAAATGGCTCATTTCAAAGCAAAAGAAAGCGTACTTGCATTTGGCTATAAATTTAAAAACATACCTTATATAATTAGAGAAGATTTTGAATTCGCCACTTGACTCGCTCGTTCCAAATTAATTAAATTCATTAAGCCCCGAAATTGCAGCTTAAAGCTCCGGTTTGATAAACTTCTCGTCGGCGGGAAGTTCTACGCTTATGATCACTCTTCGGATATCATTACAGAAACCGACACTGAATCCAAACACACCCCGAAGATAAATGAAACGCTCGAGAATTCATCAGCGCAAGATAAGTGAAATGCTGCTAAATTGCGTAAACCGATTCTGCCCTGCAGATGCCCTTCATCGTCACTCATCAATATCGCCTTCACAGATATACAGAGTGTTCTGCCCAAACACCACCATATTCAATGCTTCATTGAAGTCATAGACGCCTCTATAGTCATACTAACGGAAACATGGCTAACCCTAGAGATAAGTTCTTACTTCAGACCTCCACTCCACTTCACTAACCGAAAAGGTTAACTTCCTCACACATCCGTCATGAAAATAATTTGAAAATTATCTGGGTATGCCTGCACAACGCCTCCAAGAAGCTAGTGTTTGGTGTATGCTATAGACCTCCAGACACATATCAATCGTTCTCCGACTCCTTATGCCAAGAACTAACGAGTGTAACGAATGAGTATCCTAAAGCACCTATATTTTTGTTTCGTGATTTTAATTGCCCACAAGTTAGCTGGTCTTCTCTCTCAATACAAAGCTCATCACCGGCAAAGGATCAGAAACATTTCGTAAACCTAACCCTGGACTTTAACCTTCAACAAATGATAAGTCCCACCAGAGGAGACAGCATCCTAGACCTTTTGCTCACAACTTGCCCGGATGATGCAAAAACTGTAGCTTTTCTTCCTGGCTTGAGCGATCACAACCTTATTCACATCTGCATGTCACTTCCATTAAAAAAGAAATCATCAACCAGAAAACTAATAAAAAAACTATAAAAGAGCTGATTTTGAAGTTATTAACAATGGTCTCGCAAAATTTTTTGAAGAACTTTCGTTGCTTTACCTAAACCGCACAGCGAATTCCAGTTGGAATCTGTGCAAAACCACCTTACTGAATTTGGAAAGTTAGAATGTTCCAACAATACTTATAAAATCAGATTCTAACAATCAGTGGTTCAGCAAACGCTTGAAGTCTCATCTCGGTAAGAAGAAACGCCTGTATCGAACAGCAAAACTGCACAACAGTCACTCAGCAGGGGAGAAATAACGTCTGTGTGCCGAACAGTAAGCTACAAAACTTACAAATGCCAAAGATAAGTTTTATTCACAAGATTTATTGTCCATCCTTCGATCTAATCCGAACTAATTTTGGCGCATGTTGTCTAGCAAATCACAAACTCGCAATATGCAACTCCTAAAAGCTGGTGGCGAAATAATCAAAAGCGATGAATGCACAACCGCTCTCAACAATTACTTTACATCGAACACACTTCTGAGGTCTCACCCCAACAAATGTCTAAAATTGAAATTAACCTGAAGGTATACATAAGATTATTGCTTCACTTAAACTATCAACCTCTGCCGGCTGCGATCGAATTAATTGCAAGATACTCAAAAGTACCATTTTGTGTTCTAGCCAGATATTACATCTAATATTTACACAATCCTTAGACACTGGGGTTGCCCCAGATGATTGGAAAAAAGCTCAAATTACACCCATATTTAAGGCAGGTGACCGTACGTGCCCTACGAACTGTTGCCCAATCTCTCTCACTAGCATACTATCCAGATTACTTGAGCATATTATATATTCCAATCTAATGACCTACTTAGAATCAGTTAACTTTTTTTATCCAACCCAACATGGCTTTCGGAAGCAGCTATCATGCGGGACCCAGCTCGCTGAATTTATCCACCACATTTTACATCACTTAGAAAGCCTCGCCCAAATTGACGCCGTCTTCCTAGACTTCTCAAAAGCATTCGATCATGCTCTCCATAATCATCTTCTTTTAAAATTGTCATTGCTCAGAATTCCACATAATCTCCTGACCTGGCTAGAACATTTCCTTAAAGGACGCAAACAGTTCACCTATATCAATAACTGCACCTCAGATCTTAGCAATGTAACATCCGGCGTACTGCAAGGAGCAGGCTTGTCACCTCTTTTATTCCTCATTTACATCAATGACCTGCCAATTAACACAAAATCCCTGCTACGTTTTTTTTTGCAGATGAGTGCATTATTTACAGCCCAATCCTCAGCGCTAATGACTACACCACTCTGCAACAGGACTTAACATCTCTCGCAACGTGGTGCGACAAATGTAACATGCCTCTTAATCTAAGTAAATGCCAATCCATAACATTTTCACGCAAACGCACCGTCATTGACTGCACATACAGTATAAAATCAGTGGTCGTTGCTAAAACGTCATCTTACAAATGTACCTAGAAGTGCACATTACATCATCGCTATCGTGGACAACACGCACTCAATCCAAATATTCAAAGGCATCATTCACACTAGGTTTTCTTCGACGCAATCTAAAATCTGCATCACCCGAAGTAAAGAAGTTGCCATATACAACATTCGTACGTCCAAAGCTAGAGTACGCGTTATCTCTCTGGCATCCTTCGCAAGCATACCTCATCTCAGAGATCGAAGCCATTCAAAACCGCGCCGCCTGTTTCATCAAATCACAATACCCAAAAAATACCAGCGTCACTTTACTAAAACAATCTCTCGGCCTGAAATGAAACAATTATAGGCAAGAAAGAGAAGCAAATGCACAATGAAAAACGCTAGCTAGGTGCCCATTCATTTTCTCTACATTGCACTGGTGCTCATACATGCTGTTATGAACAGTGACCCGCTTGGTAAATGTATAGACCACAGCATAAAGGTTATGCAATGACCAACTTTCTGCTGCGAGAGGTGCACGCATCGCGTCCCGCGTTACTCCTGTGGGATGCACATGCTCTCCATGCTCACATGTCTTTCTGCAGTGCTTTCTGCTCAAGCCTTACTGTTCAGCTTAGCAAGCTTCGCACTAAGAAAGTGGTTCTGTGGAGAAAGATGGAGAACGGTTCTCCTGCTTGGTGCCCTTAGCTCTAGCTGTTTGGCTGTGCCTGTGTCTTTTATATCCTTTCTTATTTTCATAGAGTGTGGTGTAGAAGCTGAATATTAGGTGGGTGTAAATGAATGAAGGTAAAATAAGTAGAGGAGTTAAACATTGAGGATAGGTTATAAAGTATTACAGGTAGGCAAGCAGTATGTGGTCTGCACAGTATGAATATGTTTATCAATTGCGCGAGTATGCACGCATTATCTCTTAGACACAAGTAAAAGTAGGACGCATACAAGAGGAGGCAATAACTTATGCTTATCTCATTTAGCTTGTGCTGCACATTTGGGCCGATGTCCGAGTGTTTAAAAAGTCTACTTGCGCTACCAGTGCCCAACCACCATCATAATTGGGCTTCGCCGATCCACCATGTACCGGGTATTCGTATTTCCTGCTGGGCCTTTTTCTTTCTTTGATTTTTGTACAGTGTTGTACCTTTGTATTTGAGTAGCCACTTCTTACTTTTCTTTGTATGTTGAACTGATACATGCTTGTAGCTTAACTTGCTATTTTGTTAATTATTACAGGACATCCCACCTGCGGCTTTCTTGCCTCAGTATAGTTGGATTACAGTGAAGTGGTTCTGTCTAAGACTAAATACATTTTCTGAGGAAGATGTTAGGTTAGGTATCATAGAGCCTCTGTCATGGTACAAGTAGAGGGATGTGTGTTGCATTGAAAATAGCACCCAGCAATTGCTATGCTATAAATTAGCGTGACGCTCAAGCTTTTTCTCAAAGCCATGTAAAAATGCGCTAAAAGCCTGGCACACAAGAAAAGGACACATAGAATTGGAGGAGCACAGACTACTGCCGAACGCTCATCTAATGGCGAAGACAAAGAGGTGGTTTAGACGAAAATACTTCTACGGGAACCGGCATAAGTCGATCAGAAATGACGCCAAATCTCCGCAACACAATTCAGCAGCGGACGCCGCGGTCACTGTGTCCGTCTGCATCGAAGTTTCATGCTTGATGGGATGCATGGAGACGACAAAGGCAAATGTTTGTGACCATGGAAATGGCCCGATTGATATTAAACATCTCTTGTGTGCCGTCGCCAAAAGCTGTTCATGTAGAACATGCGGTGAAGCTTTGCATCTGGTTGAAGACGCTGCACAACAAGGAGTTGCTTGCACATTCTCCAAGCTATGTGTAAAGTGGTTCTCATTCGAGATATCCAAACGAAAAATATCAAGCAACATGCCTCAAGCTTACATTTGAGGTCATTCGAAACTTCTCCAGGGTGGTTCACATTCAAAGAGTTATGCGAAGCTCACTGACTGCGACTATACTTCATGCAGAGGGCTACAAGGCAGGTCACTAAGGGGGCCCAGAGGGCAAGGCGGCTAGCACAGAAAAGAAGTATTGATAATGGAGGGGACTAACAGGCTGGTGGCTATTAAAAATATTTTTCAGCACGTGCTTCCAGAGTGCTGTATTGTAATAAAGCTCTTTCTTCAACTTCAAAGGCAGTTACTCAAAACATGAAATTTTGCTGCATTTGACCTTTTTCTTCAGAAACTACTGAAGCTAGGGGGGATACAAATTTACAGCTATTGAGTTAACACTACGGAAAGTAATAAACCAGAATTTTCAACATTGACGCAGAGAATTTCTATTTAAAGGCAATTTACTGCAGGTTTTGGCTCTAAACTTTGGTAGCCCTAGTAAGAAAAAGCAAACAAAAATTTCAGCGTTCAGAAGACGATAATCCTGGTACAGTATTACTACCTTAGATTGCTGATTACAATGACGCCAGAATGAATTCTCTAACCCTAGCAGATCATGAGAAAAATGTTCACAAACATTGGCTAAATTGCATGGGAGGAATAGGACCTACCCTGTCCCCTTAAGCTACATGGAAATGCAGTGCTTTTCATGTATTTTAAGCAACATTACCAATCAATTTTCTTCTGGCAATCTTTTTCACTGGTTTTAATTATTTTGGCTAAGATTCTAAGTTATTACAGTATGCAAGGAGCAATGTAATCCATCTATTGCTGGATGTCATGTCATTTTTGTATTTACATTTGCCACTGACCTCTACTGTCAACTTGTGAACTTAATATGGCTGTGACAAAGACGCACATTTGCTTATCAATAATTACATCTTGTTGCATTCTGTATTCATTTTTTTTTGCTTTTCTCAAGCATTATCTGTGCATTTACAGTAGAACCTCTTGATATGTTGATATGATTTCTGGCTTCATGTGCCTAAAACCACACGAAAAACCTCCCTTAGAGTTCCCAAATAACACGGTTTTCCAGTTACTACGTTCAGAATTTCGACAAACTATGTATAATATGTTTGATAATCAACAGCACATGTGCTAAAGTACGAGGGGGCCGAGCCTAAAGGGGTATTCACACGGGGGAGAAACCCACCCCCTCTGGACCGCGATGTTGGGAAAACGAGCCGCCTTTGGGCACCTGAACCGGTTTCCCGGGGGCCCCTCGGGGGTGGGGGGCTTTTTGTCGGCTGGCGCAAAACCTCCCCCGGGGAGAAGGGGTGTCCGTGGCCTTTTCTTCGCTCTTCTGGCAACTTGCTGGTTGTGGTGTGGTGGGGTGCTCTTTTGCTCTGACAGACCTTATTATGATATACCAAGAAACATTATTTTTCATTTTCACTAGCTGAAGGGTACCCACTTGGTTGGTCGGTATGCCGGTCGCAATGCGGAGTGCGGCAAAGCAATCTTGAGTATGTATGGAAGATCATAGTGAAGAGGACGGTCGTACGCCACCCTTTCTGTTTGTGGGACGAATAATTAGTGTAGAGTGTTCGTAGGAAATTAAAATAAAACAGCTGGCATCCAATGTCACCTCAAGCAATCTTCCAACAACCATGAAAATCCTAACCTACAGTGTTTTCCTTCAACCATTTTTCCTGTACAGCCTTCGCGTCTGCATTACGATAACCAAACATAATAGTCGGAATATCTGTCGCACAAAAACTCATAGTGCAAATTATTGTTAACATGCCATTGCATGTGCACACTGATGCATACTTGATAACATATGATTGTCAGGTCAGCGACTTTATGCACCGATTATTTTAAGCATGTATAAAACTGCTCTTTTGGTAACATTAACTGTATGCTTAAAATGTTCCATTTAATTTGATACGTCACACGCCTGCTTATCCAGTGCAAGACAACTTTTGGTCTTGCCACTCTGTCGCGTCACTAATTATATGCAATTATTGTGCTGCAACTTTCCGAAGCAACTGAACATTCTTGCAAAACTTGGCATGACCACAGAATAACATGCAAAATAATTAGCTGTAATGCCTCACCTTTTCGATGTAACGTTTTTCTTGACGTTTTCGCGTCTTTTGTTTCGCACTCATCTTTTTGTTTTGGTGCAAGTTTCAATACCATTTTGTTTCCTGCCAAGTTCAGTGCCTATGGTTCATAAAATGTTACTGACATATGCGGTATGTAATTATTTTGTTCTGATACGTTGCTTTTTTCTGTACAAACTAGAAATCTCATACTACCTCTGCGATTGCTCAAGCTCAGTCGCCTTGTGAAGAATAGTTACAGGGAGTTTTTCAAACTTCGGCTGGCAGCCTTTTAATCTTTTCGTGCGTTGTAGTACTGAGCAAAGTAAATAAAATACTTTGATTTCATTTCATTTTTGAAGTAACTGCACTCCTCATCTAGGAACCTAGTAGTAATGGAAAAAAGAGTGACGGTATGGGTTCTAGTTTGTTCCTGTCGTGGCTCTGATGCCTACCTTGTCTCTATGCTCTTATTTTGACATTGAACTGATGTGATATTTTATATAAAATATCCTGGCTACTTGATCGTAAACCCGTCTCCAGCTTCCTCGTGCCTTCTCCACCCCTTCCACACTGCCAGAGTTCAAAATTTCAACGATGCACATTGAACCCGGCTGCGGTGAAGGAGCGAGGCAGGCAGCACAGACACCGCTCTCCTTGGCGCGCACTGAACCTCTGTTGTCTGGTCCCCTCTCGGACTTCGTCGCCCGTGTGAATGCGGGAGCAAGGGAGGGGTTCCACCGGCCAGCGTTGCGCCCGCACCCCCTCCCCGAAAGGTTTCTTCATGTGAATACCGCTTAAGAGTCAGGATATAAGAAACTGAACAGCGGCACTCACCCGCTATGATTTCTTTCGTGCATTGCCTATACTTAGTGTCACAAGATACCTGCAGCACTGTGAAAGGCAGAGGAGCCTTTGCAACTGTGCTCCTAAGTGCCTCTCGCCTGCGCACTATAATAGAGAATTGTGCTCTTCCTGTCACCCCCGCCAGTTTGGGGGATGATAGGCGCATAGTAGCACAATTGCCTATTGTAGAGCACGTGATCCTGATAGGACTGGGGTGCCTCTGTCTTTCGCAGTGCTGCAGATATCTTGTGAGACGAAGTATAAGTCAAAAGAGATGAAGTGTTAAAAAAAAAAAAAAAAGAGAAGCGCGGTGGCTTCTTTGGAGTGTAGTAGGGACATAAGGGTGAACCATGTGATAGCTACAACTAATTCACTTTCATACGAGCTAGCCAGGTGGGGGGAACGCTGCATGAACTAAAGCACGGCGACTGTAAGCCATTGCGATTGCTTCTGCACGCATCACTGGTGTAAGGGGTTGAAACAACCAAGGAAACAATCCCGGCTCGTCACTGCCGTCTACGAACTGGATTTGTTACTAAATTTTTTCAGTACTTAGGACAACGCAAATATGAGCTGGATTTTGCGAGAAATGAAAGCTGAGCTGTTCATTCTTGATGTCAGAAAGTGCTAGTCTACACTAGGGCACTGCACAGGCCTGATTATTCGGCTCGGGCCCGGCCCAAGCCCACTGCTTGAAGCCCGAGCCCATCCCAGGGCTATGGCTCTAAGCCCAGGCCTGGTCTGGGCCCACATAAATTTGTACAGTTAAGTCGAAAGCAGAAACACTTAACGGTTTTCTATTTTATTATAGTAATCTAATCTTGATTGACAAAATAATGGAGCAAGAAGAATTCCAAGGGCTTAGAAGATCCAGGGTAGAATGACAAAAAGAAGATGGTTACACAGTTTGAAAGAGTGCTGAACAAGGGCTGAGAGGGAGCCTCAGTTCGCAATCCGGGCCGATGTTTCGACAGAGGGACATCGTCGTATGGGCAGCGTGATCATTGGGCCGCACATAGAAGAGAAAAGATTTTTGAAAAAAATGCCGTAAGAAATATATATATTTTTTTTGTCGAAAGAGCACGAGATAGGAATGTACTGCCCAATGATATTGTATATGCAAATAGCCGCCAGGTATGCTCCTCTCTGTTATCTGAATTACTAAATAACTGCTCGTAGTTAGGCTGTTCATGAATTCTTGTTACAGTTTGTAGGGACTGTACTTAACAAAACATATTGCGGGCTAGTTGGTGAAGCGTGGCTTCTTAACAAATTATTCAGCGCTGCATAAAGCGATTTTTGCTGTGCCCTCATTATTTATGTAGCACTGAATACCTTTTTAGGAAGGAACTGTATTTCATATGCATTTTTTTTTTAGTTCGCTACTATGCGTGTATGTTTGCTGTAACCAAGCCACTCCTATCTTAGTACTGAATAGGACTTATAGTGTTGTAATATTCGAAGATTCTTAAAGTAGTACGCTTTATCCAGTGGAGTTTCTCGTAACCTAGAGGTATTTATTTTGGGGGGAAGGGGGGGGGGGGGCAACGGTAGACAAAGAATATCTTTGAACAGATGGCTTCCTGCTGATTTATTGATTGAAGGCCTTTCACAGGTGGCTTTTGCGAGGCTTGAAATGTCCAGTTGTTAGCGATAACACGAAATCGAGAAGATACGGAGCGCCTTCTGTTAGGAACTATCGCAGCTAGAGCTGAAAACGAGTCTCCATATTCAAACCTAGAATGCTAAGGAGACATTCAGCATGATAAATTTTTGAGAGCACACCAAAGATACTTTTCTTATAGTGTGCGGCTCCAAAGTATTATCTTAATCATAGCTTTCATATTCAACAATGGCAGAATACGTTGAGTTAATGCATTTCATGTTCTAAATAGCATCCCAAGACATCTTGGATATGACTAAGGTGCTAAGTTATGATAAGGCAATGTGATAAGGTGAGGTGCAGACCAGATCTCAAAGGATGGTGCTGATCAAACTGAGAAGCAAAGGAGCACAAAAGGGCGAATGAAAAGAATCTAAAATTTTGCAAGAATAATATTATTAAATGTATGAAACTTGCGGCTAAAATGTGTGGAACTCCTTTGTGCTGCTGTGATTTGAAATTGTGATGTTGGCTGATGCAACCATATTTCTGTTTGTATTTCTTTGCAGTGCATAATTCTGGGTAAAGGCTCCCATGATGGTGTCATCTGCGGTGACAGAACATCTTCAGTGCGGAAACGGTTGCCCACAGGAGGAAAACCAACTGAAGGCAAAACTTGCTAAGTGTTGTTTCATTCCCCACCGCATTAGCTCTGTAGTTACGACATTGAACTGCAGAACGAAAAGCATGGAACCTGTATATAGTGCAGCATTGTGCACTCTAAAAACCCTAGTTGACCAAAATTTCTAAAGCCCTCCACTACAACATCCCGCATAGCTGGAATAGCTTTGGGACTTTAAGCCCTATAAAAACAAACTAAAAGCACTGTTTTAAAGCATGTGACAGTTACAACAGAGTGTGGGGAAAGGCAACGGAAATCTGAAATCACAGTATGCATGATGTCATCACTGAGCTTCTCTGCATTTTCTGATGTTTCGGCCATATGAGCATCTCTCATAGCATGAGTGCGTCGGGACGTGGTTACTTGCATTTGATGTCAGTTGTGTTTTTAGTAGCTCTTCTTCGCCATTGGAAACTAATATATCCCATTTTATATAATGCCATTGGGTCCTGAAAGAAACTATAGACTAAATTTAATAAATTGAACATTGGGATCACAATCTTCTCATCTTCCCACCAATTAGTTCTAACTTGTGGTTTGAAAGAGACGGGTTTCCACTGCTTTGAAGTTAATGGTGGCATTGTGTGGCCTGTCGGATCTTTGCTCGAAATTGGTATATTTATGCATTTATGCATATGTTTAGGTATTTGCTATCAGTCTTAACTTGTGCCCAGATAAGGGTGGATGCCTATCGTGCGGTGGTTTCTAACACCAAGAAATCTCGGGTTACTAGTGCCCTGATCCATTCTATTAACCCTTTGACTGTAGTTGCCGTACGGCTACTGCAGCCACATTCCGTCCCGCGGCGTTTTTGCCGTACGGGTACTGCGCTAAACGCATAGCGTTTAAAAAAATTGGACACTGGGGATGCATCTATTTTCGGAATATTCGACAGCAATAACTATTAACAAGAAAAGTAATTTACGTAGAAAGCTGAAACCCCAGCCTTCCGATGCAGCTTTCAGATGTAGACTGAGAAAATATTCAAGCATACTTTCCGTAGTGCTGAAACTTGCATAGCGTAACTACCATCGAGATAATATTTTAAGGAACGGAAACTACTGTAGGTGATATTGGCAACTTTTTTTACAGTTTCTCAACAACGAAAATCGCGAACCATGCATAACGAAAATGGCGTGAAAATGCCACCTGTACAACCCCAGCAAAATTTCCATTGCTTTTAACTAGCACTCTAGCTTTTCTCGCAGTTCACAGGCCATAGCCACTTTACCTTTCTTGAGACGTTGCTCCTATCTTTTTTACTTATGTTCTACATTTGCAGAAGAAGTCCATCAAGTCATTGAATCACTCAGTACAACTGGTGCAGGCGTAGATTCTATTCATCCCTCTAAATTTAAGCTTATCTCTGGAGACATATCTGCAATTCTAGCAATTTTAGTTAACAAGATGTTCAAAGCAGGAAATCCTGATTGTCTTAAGATAATCCCTGTTGTCAAGAGAGGCGATTGCACTTGCCTCAGTAATTACCGTCCCGTCCGTATTGTTCCTTTTTTTCAGCAAAGTCTTCGAGAAGCTTTTCACAAATGGCTAATGAATTACCTAAATACATTTAGCCTTTTATAAAAGGTCATCAACAATTTGGATTCTGATTAGGCTATTCTATCGAATTAACACTCATAAATTTTATTGAAAGTGTGAAGCAACCGTTGACAACATTTATAATTGTTGGAGCCATTTTTATTGACCTAAAAAACTTTTGACACAACTAACCATCGCATAGTTGTTCATAAACTAGAATCATTTGGAACCTCTGGTCCATCCCTTGAGTTTATCCGCAGTTATTTAATTAATTGATCTCACGTGGTTCTTGTAAATAATACTTTTTCTGCCACTCAGGCTGTAAACAAAGGTGTTTCACAAAGATCAATACTAAGCCCTCTGCTCTTTTTAATGTTAATTAATGATCTGCCCATTGCACTAAATCATACAAAGTGTATATTATATGCGGACGATGCAACCATTCATGCTTTTCACAGATTCACCGCCACGCTTCAGCATATGCTTAAAATAGACCTTAATAGCATTACCATGTGGTGCAAAAATAACAAGCTACAAACAAATCCCCGAAAAAATGACCTTCATACTGTTTCACTCTCCGTTCACTTTCATAAATGCTCTGCCAACACTCACAATTGACAACCATGCACTGCCTATTTCAGAAACTTCCGTGTTTCTGGGCGTAATTCTCGATAAGCACCTAAAGCTTCATCGCCATGCTCAATCGCTCATGCATAAAAACATTTTCATGCTCACATAAAACATTTATTATATTATGTGTACATCCATAGTCTCCTTAACTACTGTTTGTCTTGCTGGGGAAATACGTATTACACACATAATGAAAGACTTCAATGCCTTCAGAATCAAGCCATCAAGCACATGTCATTCAGTTTTATTTTAATTTTTTATTTATACATACTGTAGCCTTTTTATGGGGCTGTTGCTGGAATGGGCGGTTCAACTCAATTGCAAACGTCATACAAAAACAAGTAAACAATAAACTTTAAGAATTCACGAGAATTAAGGCAGAGGACAAAAATGTAACTCAGAATAACAGTACTAAAACGAGAATGCAGCAATACACTGTAACAACAACAAAATACATAAAATCAGGTGGAATTTACGTTTAACAAGAAATTGTGTAATGGCAGTGACCAGGGATTAAGTTCCAGAATTAATAGTGTGGGTAAAAAATTGTATTTAAAATTATCAGATCGAGCAAAGTAATCTCAATACAAAAGCTATGGTCACTCCTACTTGACCAGGGAATATCTTGAGGAATACTATACATATGATATGTGAGACACACAAAAAAAATTGACGGTGTCACGCAGAAACTTCAAGGACTCATAGTGACGGCGTATAGATAAAGGGGTTAGGCTCATACAAGGAAGGCACAAGAGGGTAAAAATGTCGATCATAGCGACAATATATGAACCTAATATAGATTTTCGTTGTATGCTCTCAATGAGGTTAATGTCAGAATGCTTATGAGGTTTCCAGACAAGCATAATCTAGGATTGGACAAATTAGATTTATACATTAGTAACTTAGTCTCCTTTGGGGAATTGCTGAAATAACTCCTCAAATACCCAAATTTACTGATTGCTTTAGTGCAAATGAAACTAATATGTTTAGACCAGGACATGTTAGTGGTGAATATGATGCCAAGATACTTGTATTCCGAAATCCTGTGCATGGATAAGTCAATGAAAGCGTAATTGAACAATTAAGGGAACAAACTATTCAAAAATGGCATTATTGCAGTTTTAGTACAATTTATTTTCATTTGCCAAGTGTTACACCAGCTGCAGAAGCTGAAAAATGAGGAATTTAGTTCAAGATGATCTTCTAGTGTGTTAATCACGCGATATTTAACACATTCGTTCACATAAAGGCGTATGAGTGAAGTAATGTTTCAAGGTAAGCCATTAATGTATAGTAAAAATAATAAAGGACCAAGAACCGACCCTTGAGGTACACCAGATGACACGTCAGCAGAAGAAAAGTTAGTTGAATTATGACATACAAATTGTGACCGATGCGAAAGGAACCTGGCAATACAGCTAACCAATTGAGGATTTTCAAGATCATGTTAAGCTTTATTAAAAGATTAGAAAGCAGTACAGTTACAAAAGCCTTTGTAATATGTATATATATATATATAGCGCCGACATGTTTGCCGATATCAAGGGCTCATAGAATGTCATGTGCATTCCACTCATGCTCCTTGTCACTGTATCACAGCTTGAACATACTTCCACTTCAACATTTGTTCAGCCTGAAATTGTCCATGATTATGTATAAACTAATCAGTCATCACGCTCATATTGGTAGCATTTTCAACTAGCTTGTAAATGCTAATCTTACCAGGTTTCAACAGCACAATAATCTCCATTTACCAAAAGTCAGGACGAATTACAGAAAATTTGCGACCTTGTTTGCTGGCATATCTTACTGGAATTCTTTACATTCAGAAATTAAAGCATCGCATTCGGTTCACTCATTCCATTTTCGCATAAAAGTATATTTAAAAGGTATTATTTTCCTTGGTGTTGGTTATCGAAGTCAAAGATGTCGTGAAAAGAGGAAAGAAGACATCTGAGATCGTGAGTTTGTGCTGGTAAAAGGTCAGGAGTAATCATCTTTGTGCATTCGTCAGATGATATGACGTCTGACACTTAGCTGTTCGCCCAGGGGAGTGCACAACCGGTAACAGCTGATCAAAATCATAATCATAATTTATTCAATGCAGTGACAACGTATTCGGAAGCAGGGCACAGCGTGGCAAATGACATGCCTTGGGGAAGCGTCTGAAAGTGCTATGCAAAGTTTAGGACCGGAAGGGACACTTCATTGGCAGACATAGTGACCACTGTATGCACAAGGGCAACGTTCCGTGCGAGAGGTACGTCAAGGGCTGGAGTAATGATGTACTGGCCATCGAGGACTGGTGGGACGGACAAGAACGATACATAGGTGACGGCTTTGGGCTCCAGGCGGAAAAAATTGACAGTACATAGGCAGTGCACAACTGAATCCAGCGGCTCCTCCGTAGAAGGTAGGTCGAGCTGAACAACACTTATGGCGTTCAGAGAGAAAGTCAAGGCCGAGGACAGTGTTCAAGGACAGTGAAAAGAACAGAAGTATGACGGCCGGCGATTGACACACGAGCTGTACACATTCCAATGACAGCAGAAGTGCCACCATCAGCGACACGGACAACAGCTGAGGGGGCAGGAGTGCGTACTTTCCTTAGGTGATGGCGGAGACGTTCACTCCCGTGTCGATCAGAGCTGTAACAGTGATCCTGTCCATGTCGACGCTAAGCATGTTCTGTTGGGTTCTGGAGAATTGGAGGGTTTTCAGGTCAGGTTGTCAGAGCAGCATCACCTCCAAATGCTGCAGCCATCAGTTTTCTGAACAACCTTGAGCATACGGGTCAGGAGATGACAGGCGGTGAGATCGGGCGACAGAGAACGACGGCGGTAGGGCGGCGATGAACGGTTGGTGGACAGATTTTGGGTGTCGGAGCTTGAGAATTGCTTTTTAGAGGGTGATGAAGAGCAGTGGACATAGACATAATCCGGGTAGCGGCGTTAGGTCGATGGTGGACGAGTCTGGCAGTGTCAAGAGATTTGACCGACTCGGGAGAAGTTAAAGCAGATAGGCCTGTTGTCAGAGTGTTCTCCACTCATCTGGGTTGCGGCTGCGGCAAGGGTAGTACGGATGTCCAGAATCAAGTAGCAGGGACACACGGCGAGCATCTGGGGAGCTAACGGAGCGGCTGAATCCCGAGATTGATGAATTCTTGCCGGACAACAGCCTGTATAAGGTATACCGTAGGGGCACTGTCCGGTACCGATAGTTGGGAAACTGTAGGAGACACTGCTTCTAGCTCCCAGCGCACAAGTCGTGTCAGGCTGTCGGATGTTGGCAGAGGGCAAGGTAGGGTTGAGTCCACGCAGGACGACGTTGCAACCGTGTTCGGCAGCCGCGTGAACTGAGAGGAAATATGGCAGCTTTTCACTTGTTCAAACCGGCGGCATTCTTTTAGGATCGCGTCAACCGTTCCGCAGTCCTTGCACATGAGCAAGTTAAAGATGTTGTCTGCTATTCCCTTTATTACATGACCAACTTTATCGCTCTTAGGCATTGCGGTGTCAGCTTTTATGCAGAGAGCCAAAATGTCCTAAATGTATGACACACACGACTCCGAGGACGATTGTTTTCGGCATGCGAGCTCCTCCTGCGCGGCCAAGTGACGTCCGATTGGCTTATCAAACAAGTCAGAAAGTTTCCGCTTGCAGAGTCCCAACTGGTTAGTTCTTCCTCGTGGGTTTCGAACCAGACCCTTGCAGTGCCTGTCAGGTAGAAAATGACGTTAGCCAACTTCATGGTGGGGTCCCACCTGTTGTGTGCGCTCATGCGCTCGTACATAGTGAGCCAGTCCTCCACATCAGCACCATCCACACCATTGAAGGTTCCGGGATCATGCGGGTGGGCAATGTGATAGCTGGGGTGAGGAATGCCGATGGTGCGGCCTCGTCGCTGGGTATGGCTAAAGAGCCGGGAAGTCGAAGATCGCTGCTGAGTTCTGTGCTTTCTGTAGGCTACCCAGCACCTCCTCCAATAATGTAACGTAGATACACGCACACAGAGGGTAGATGTATTAACAAATATTTGCAATGGGGTAGCTGACCGTAGACAAACAACTTCAGGCTAGTGGCGCTCAGCATGAATCACCCACACTTCGTCGTCCTCTTGTTCCTCACATTCCACACGCGAGCACAGCACTTTGTCCTCACTGTCCCGTGACATAATGTTACATAGTTAATATGCTTCAACAGTTATAGCCCACTTTTGAGTGGCTATTTTGTATTTTCTATACACTCAAGTTGACGTACAGTATATTTATCTTTTTTAGTTTTCATTGATGTATTTTCCTAACGCTGTTTGTTTTGTAGGTTGTAATTTTGTACTAATTATTTGTTACACTGCTCCTGTTTCTTGCATTTCTGAAAGACCGAATATGTTGTGGTGCCTGTTTCTTTCAGGTCCGCAGTCGTGGCCGAGTGTGACACCGGGACAAAGAAGATCGAATTGAGGATGCGGCAGCAATGGCCGCAAGGCGTTCCAACGAACGGCCGTGTCTCGGCTTGTTCTGCATTGCATTGTACTCAAGTCAACCACTGACGTAGCAAAATGGACAAAGGCTTAACTCTGACATCTGGCGCGCTGTTCTGAGCAAAGAGCAGTCAGTATGTACATGTGCACGCATGCACGCACACACACACACACACACACACACACGCACGCACGCACGCACGCACGCACGCACGCACGCACGCACGCACGCACGCACGCACGCACGCACGCACACACACACACACACACACACACACACACACACACACACACACACACACACACACACACACACACACACACACACACACACACACACACACACACACACACACTAGATATAAAAAAATTCGGCAACAGTTTCTTGCAATGGCAGTGGTGTGAGGGGGCAAAGCATCAGATAACACCAAGAAAGGTGTTCTGTTGTGGCATTGCCATGAACGGATTGTTTTTGTTGCTAGTCCTCTTCTGCACTAAAGACAATGTAAATTCGGACTAAGTTTGCCAATAACTAAAGAAAGGAACTTTTCATACTTTATGCCATGAAATGCTAATCTACACTTTTATGCAGTGAAGTGTCAATAATAAATGTCTTTTTGTACCTAATTTAACAGTTACAATTTTTGAAAAATTGCAAAGTTTTGATCATACCTTTCCCTTCATGTTTAAAAAAAACGTGCCTCCAAGGTTTTACTGTGCTTGTCTAGTTCTTGCAGGTGCTGCTGAAGCAAGGCTGGCCCTATGCTGTTAGTAATGACTGTAGTAGTAATACAAGTAGCAGGAGTGTGTCGTGGTTGTTTCATTGAATGATCAACCATCACATGGCCCAGTAAGATCTTAACCACAAGCATTTGCAAACATTTCAAAACGTCCTTGTGGGAACGTACACTAACGATTCCACTTGGCCGACGCAGGTTGCCATGGGGTTCATTTCCAGCATTCCTTATTCTCTAGGCATTGTCCCTAAATAGTGCACATCTGGTTCAGTAGTCATGGCACATAACCATATTTCCTTTTAGCACCGTGGTTATATTTACTCCAGCCTGAGACTTTTAGTCGTTTGCAACCACAATCTTTGTGGTTGCAGCTTTAGAAGCTCTTAATCACTTCAGGGTGCTACAACCCTGCCTAAATGAATGCAGCTGATGCAATGCTCGAGTTTGCTTGGCTGGCCATTGAAACCTCTGAATGCATGCATTCGTTTTAGTAAATTGTTATTTGATCACAAGAATATTGATTCTAATTTGATGCATTGATGCCAGAACAATGACTTTAGTGGCCTGTTAACTGATAGGAGAGTTTTTTTTGTGTGTGTGTAATATTTTTCTTCTTGGTATATAATTCACTTATATGGGCAGACTTTACAGTCTGTCTGCCTAAACCCATTACCAGAGTGACAAAGAAGGTTTCTTGAAGCTTTTTCACTTTGTATTTTTCAGCACTTTCTACAGTGTATCTATTATTTGTAGTACTTTATTTTGCTATTATTTATTAGTTTATTAGTATTTGCTAAAGCTGGGGTGTAAAGTAGCCTTGCTTAATGGCACCACTTGTGCGCTGTCAGATGCAGCTGTTAATGTTGTTTAGTGTAACCTTGGCTGTATCATTATCTTTCCCAGTCATTTAATGCATTCTTCTTGTGATCCAATTGGCTATTGTTGAGCTGACGAGATTTTGCATTTTCCAGGCTTGCACTCGGCACCTGACAACTCCTGCTACATCACGATGCCTTTGCTCTTTCGCAATCATTAAGCTTCCTGGAACACCACGACCGTTCAGAAATTTCCAGTTGCGGGAAGCAATTATGTATAATTGGTTCAGCACATCAGCCTTGACTATTCATCTGACATTGTGCAACGAAAAGTTTCATAGCCTTTGCCAGTTTGCTGTTTGATGAATAATTGGTCATCATCCCTTTATGTGCCTCTACAGGCATGCCTAGGCACCTATGTTGATCTTTTCTCTGCCTTCTTTCTATCTAGCTTCATTAGCACCGTAGAAAACACAAGGCCCAGACGAAGACAAGTCCCCTTTTCGAAACATTGGCTCATCTTGTGAACTGAGGCTCCCCCTCAACCCCGGCTCAACCCTTGCGCTGTTCTCTTTCGCACTGTCTACCCATCTTCTTCCTCTTGTTGCACCTAAGGCCAGCATATGCACGATGCATTCAGTACAATGCATATTATTGGTCAGGTTCAAGCAAAGGGTTCATCTTGTATGTGTGGATACTGCTTTGGGTTGCACATGACAGTTGAACACGAATGATGATGGCAGGATTGCAAAATAGCTTTTTGGCGAGGGACGTGGATTATGCTTAAAAATGCAGAGGAAAATTGTTTGCTGAGATAGGAAGTGGCAAATTCTTTGCTATTGTGTTGTGTTGATGCGCTGTCGCGTTGCAGAATGCGCAGTCAGATTAGCTTGAGCTTTGTGTATTCTTGTTGAAGTGTATAGTCTCTGGAACAAACTGCTGCATGAAGGAATATATTTTGGCACATAAGGGTATTTCTTAAGGTGTAGATTGGTTCTTGTTGCTCTTTCTTGTAGAGGTTGTGTCACTTCGGAAGATGCAGCTCCCTTGTGGCTCTTACTTGTAGAGCTATGTTGCATCCTGCATGTTCATACGAGTGAAAGATGATTTTTCAGTTTTCTGTGTGACATTGTAGCCTTAATTATGAGCTATGTTAGTGAAGGGAAAGGGCCTTCTTTCAACTGCAGGCCTGGTTCTGTGGCAAACATCAGTCAGTGTAAAAATATCCTTGTGGCCTGTTATCTGTCCATCCAAACAGTAAAACCATTGACAGAAGTTTTATCTATTGTGCAGCTGTGCCAACTGCAAAAAGCTAGTTATGGCTAGTTCCTCGTCACATAAACAGTGCATGAAAAAAATAGGACTAACACGAGCACTAATGTACTCCCATGAACATGTGACTGTGCAGCCAAAGTTAGACATGAAAATAAAGAAATTGTCTATCCTGAAGGCTGAAGGACCAGGGTGCAAGTATCATTCCGCTATAGAACGTAGTATATATAGATTTGAGAACAGTGGAGTGAGCCATAAAGTTCGCTCAAAAGATCAACCCCTCTCACACGTACATGTAATGATTGAATGACTCCACTAGTTGCCTCTCGCACAGAATTCATTAGCCGGAAAGAAAGGTGTGGTCAAGGCTTGATGGGGGAGCGTGAAGATTGTTTTTGGTTTTTGTACAGCAATACAGTATCAGTGCAGGGGGGGTGGGCTTAGTTTCTAAGCTTCATCTTATTATCACTAACTGGCCAGATGACTTGTAACAGTCATAGAGCACGGTGACAAGGGCCCATATCGTTCCGTTTCCTGCCTAGCCTTGGCTACAGAGCCACAGATAGTTGACTGGGAGTGAAACCGTTAAAATGAATTGGAAACACTTAATTTCATAACGTGAACATTACAATGTCTCTTCGTGCTTATGCAGTGCCATGCTGACGTAAGTGAATGCATTGAGTCTCACAATTTGGCTTTGATTATCATTTGTTCCTTGGGTCAGGATACAGCATTTGTCACTTTCTTTGGAGTGCACACATTTTTGCGTTCACTTCCTCATCAATCTTACTTCATCTGCCTGTCTGTTGTGATGTTTGAGTAGGAAGGCTCGTGTGACTAACTTGTTTGATGCCTCTGGGAATTGGTCTTGCTTGTGTTATATACATGGGCACTTTAGTAGATCTCAAACATGTCTTCTCCAATTTAGGATCCTCTTGTAAAAATATTGACTAGCAGAATAAGACTACCCCTCAGCATTTGTTCATTTTGTTTTGTGATGGGGATTACTGTAAACAGTGGTATGCATTACCATTTATAGGGTTGATACATTGTGTTACTTTCATATGCTGCCATATGTGTTCTTTTTTTCACTATAAATGTTAAATATGTTTGCTCAAGTTTAAGCACTGTATGCAGTGTTCAGTATGTTTGACATAACAATCTTGTTTGTTCAGGTACAGCCTTTGTCAAAACTGTAGAGCCCATGGGGGATCTGCTTCTGAGCCATGTAGTCACGCTGATTTAGCATTAGTGGAGGTCATTCTCACTGAAGAGGGCAGGACAAAAAAAAATAATAAATCTTACGTTCAAGTGATTCGGAACAATGAAAATGAAGTGGCTCAGAAGCAGACCCCATGGGCTCTACACTTCTGACAAAAATTGTACCTTTGGCTTTCGAGGACAATTTTTTGTGCAGGTTTTCTTCAAACTTTCAAATGTACTGATTACTTAAGCAGTTCCTTCCTTATAGCTCATCATTGGAAGCAGCTCCTTTTTGATTTAATTTTTCATGATAAAAGGCCCATATCACTTTTCAGACTGCTTGACGTGCTGTGTTGTCACAGCAAGCATGACAGATGAACATGCTATGCCAGTTCATATCAGTTGACCAGTCAGGTCATTGAGAGAAAAATGTTGTGTTAAGGGCTCTCAAATTTGGCACCTATATTTCTTGCGTTAATT